>NC_135170.1:11645032-11945032 GCF_041146795.1 Maylandia zebra | reverse complement strand
TACAACCCCGGAGCCTGGCTCGAATGGGCGTAGTATGACCCCGAGCCCTGGTGGTCGGCGTATTCTGCAAACTGAGCTCTTGAGGCCAACGAGGGGAAGGCAGAGCTGTAGTGAGGAAGGCTGAGGGGGGTGTAAGTGACGTGGGAACCTGCTGAAGCTGCTTCCACAAAGTGACCCGCAGCACCTCCGGCCTCACTCTTAATCTGGGCTTTGGAGGGATCTGAGCTCAGAGGGGAGCCATGGTGTTGCTGTGGCGGCTGCTGCTGCTGCTTGGAGAGCCAGGCTGCTGAGTGTCCACTGGCCGCTGCCAGAGCTGAGGAGATCCCATAGGCGTACGGAGAGGCCGGAGTAGCTGTTGTGGTTCCTGCAGCCCCCGCACTCGGCCCAACCCCTGGGTGCCCATTAGGGGGAAGGTACTGATCAAACTCATTGACATCAAACGGCTCCATATTAGCCATTACCTCATGACTCATCTCACCAATGTCCACGTTACCAAAGTCGATATGAGGTTTCCCAGACCCCGCAGCACCTGAGCTTCCTTCCGCTCCCATTGTACCACGAGAAGTCCCGTTCCCGGCTCCCTCCCTCTTACCATCTCCTGCCTTTGCAGACTGAGGCTCGGTCTTGGGAGTAGTGGGAGGTGTTGGAGGACTGTGGCTCTGACCTGTGGCAAAAGAGAAAGCAGTTACAGCTCGTTTGCCCTGCAGATTCACAGACAATTACCTAAGCGTGTGTCAGCATGTTCAGTGGACTCAGGCATAACAGTGGAGTAGCGGGCGGGAGCCGGCAGCCCACCTACAGCATAAGGGTGATGCCCATCTGCCAGAGGGGACCCGGCTCCCCCACTGTAGGCCACTTCCAGGTGGGTGCCTTTGTAGTGGTACTGGCTGTAGATGACCTCACCCTCCAAATGGCCTTCAGCCTCGCTTCCTGACCCAGAACCAATCTTCCCATTCTTGCGGCGTCGCGGCTGATACTTGTAGTCAGGGTAGTCCTTTTTGTGCTGCTTCCTCAGCCTCTCTGCCTCCTCAATGAAGGGTCGCTTGTCACTGTCATTAAGAAGCCTCAGGGGGGGAAAAATGGTAAATTTGATCGTTTAAGTTACGAAGATCCATAGTCACTTTTTTTCCTGTTGAATACAGTACATATTCTACAGGATGGTGCAAAAAGACCATAGAATAAAAAAGAATAAACCTTTATGACTGGCAGTGATTTGCAAATGATTAAAACCTTAGATTTATTTGAAATGTGTAGAAAGACAGTATGATAAATGCTGAAAGGGTAAAATATTTGGATTTTGAAGAATACGCTCATTTTGAATGAGCCAGCAACAGAAATAATTTACTGGTTTGCTTTGTTATCTCATCTTTGATTTAAGCACTTCACACTCCCGTGAAGCTGGATGACCGAGCACCTCAGAGAACACACCTCATCTCTGACCAACACTTTGTAAGAATTAGAAACCGAGGAGACTGATTGTTCCAGTTTTGGAACCTGAATGTTTTCCAATTCTTCCTTGGTGTAGGATTTCAGATGCTGAAGAGTTTCGGGGCTTTTTTTCTTTCTTTCTTTTTTTTTTTTGTTTTCCATTTCAATTTCATAACGAGATAAATCTGGATTTCTGAACCTTAAATCAGTTCATGTTTCACTGTGAACTGATTTAAGGTTGATTAAGAGTTAAAGGAATGAATTTGATCCCAGAGTAGGAAGAAGTGATTCCAAAAGCCTCTCTTTACTCCTCTGAAATGCTCTTTAACACCCAATAATGTTACCACTTTCTGTCTTATAAAAACATTAACAATACTTTTTTGTTTTTTGTTTGTTTGGGTTTTTGGTTTCCTTTTTTTTGGGGGGGGGGGGGGGGGGGGGCATGTTGTCTGTCCCCTATCTTCAGTTATGTGTTTAAATAATTGCTAATCCTTCATATCATATTTCTATCAACCCTGCCAGGATGACATATTTTCCTTTGTTAGCAGCAATAGTTTCATTTGCTACATCTCCACAGCTGCATCTAATGTCACTCCTGCCAGCGGCTTCTGACTGCCAAACTCTAATGAAATGATACAGCCCAAAGTTGCATCCTGTCTGCAACATGGGACTGAGCTCCTACTATTACACCCCTGACAGGAGTGGCATGAGAAAACCCTGACCCTCCTCAGCCTCCCTGTTCATCGTGTTTGTGGGTCAATTAACTACTACTGACTGAGCCCAAGGTCAAATCTTTATCAAATTAATATGATCCCTGCAAGGTAATGCATTTAACCTTTTCTGTCCTTCTTGGTAAGAAATAATGAGCAATCTGAAGAAGTCAGCAACCAAGAAGGAAAGACTCTCCAGTGCCTGCCTGACAGAAGGTTGAAATGAAAGAAGTGCAGGTTTTCTGTAAGCAAATGAAGCAATGAAAGACTCAGAATATTAGGGAACTGTAAGTTTATTAACTATAAAAAAGGCTAGATCATTCTTCTTCTTAAACTTTGAATGTACTTTAAATGAACTTTGCCAGGGGGGAACTCCTTCCAGCTAATGTTTCCCAGGAATTAAAACAGTGAATTGAATTAGCCAGGATTCAGAAACATGTGACCAGGGCGCACTCACTGCACCAAAAAACAAGAGCTGCTCAACTGGTGAACTGTGGCCTAAAGCGGGAAAGAAGACTGAGCTGCCTCCTAATAGTCTAAAAATACTTCTTTTTTTTTCAGGAAACATATCACAGATAATATCACGTGTAAAACAGAGCGAGGCATTTTTTTCAAACACGTTATAACTGTGTTGGTTTTCATTGTATTCGACTTTAAGAACATTAAGTGGAGGGTGTGCACTAAATCACACGAGTCAAAGTGGTGAATATACAGTGGCCTCTCTGTGAGCCTGCAGAAGCTGAAATAGAAACGTGTGTTTGATGTGTTTGAGCTGATATGTTTCGGTTTATTGAGGTGATGCCTCTGTAACTATAACTAACGTGTGTGTGCGCGCGCGCGTGTGTTCATTTTTGATAAAAAGTCTTCAGTGTCTGATTCAATTATTCCTGGAGTAGCTACTTAAGCTGTGACCCTTGAGCGGTGGTGTTCATGTGGCTGTTTATTCGGGACATTTTAATCTGTCAAAGCTTAATCGTCTCTTTCTTGTTTGGTGGAACGAGAATTCACCTAAATTTATTATTCGATTTACTGTGTGTGAGAGCCAGACGTTTTCGGGATTTTAAAGTGGGCCTTAAGACGGACTATAAGCAACCGGCCTGCTCACCTCCAGAGCTTCCCCAGGGTCTTGCTGAGCTCCGCGTTGTGCAGGTGCGGGTGTTGGTCGGCCAGTTTCCTCCGCGCCGCCTGCGCCCACACCATGAAGGCGTTCATTGGCCTCTTCACGTGCTGTTTGTTCTTGCTTCCGCTGCTTACGCGAACGGGCATGGGCACGAGGGTCCAGTCGTAGCACTTGAGCACCTGGCTCACAGCGTCGCGGATTCCCGCGGGGAAGCGGTCGTCCTCGTCGTCGGATTTGACGAAGGAGCAACCCGCCGACGCGTCGTCCAGCCCGACCAGCTGCGGCTGATGCTGCTGCCCGTGGAGAGGCGAGTCCCCAGCAACAGCGGCCCCGGAGGAATGACCCGGTGACAGGGAGCGGCTGTCGTCAGACATCCCTGGGCTGAGCTCAACCTCTGAAAAGCTCTGCTCCTCTCTGGACATCGTCCTTCACACAAGCCTCCAGGCGCGCAGAGGATGTAAAAAGCTGTTCTTAAATGCTCAGCTCTACCTGTCTGGTTCTTGTTTCTGTGTAGCTCTGCAGTTTACGCACGGAGGGTCGGCTGTCTCTCTGGCCTCATCTAAGTTATAATATAAACTGCCAGTCTGTCTCTACTCTCAGCCTCCGTTGCAAAACTCTGTGAGGATTCCACATTAAAGTTCTTTCCATCCGTGTTGTTGGTATCATAGGCGGCTCGATGCGCACCTTGGACCCCAGTTTACCTGCTATTGCGCAACTCTCTCCGCCAAACTCACCCGCTCTTACTTCCCTCCTGACTACACCTTCCTTCTCTCCTCCGTTTATCCCGCGATCGAGATCCAACAGCGAGGACCTGAAACAGCAGAGGGATGAGGAGCATCAGCTTAATAAATCAGAGGTAGAGCGGCAGCGGATTTGGGTACGGTTGGCCACGATTTAGCAAAACTTTCTGTTCTTTTCGAATCCAGCATTAAGATGCTAAACGTCCTGAATCTGAAAGCATTAACCCCACATAAATACTCAACACGATATCACGATATGTGAAACCATGCCTATATGTGTATATTTGTGGCCCTCTATAGCGCACATCCCCCCTGCAGGTCCGGGCCTCGGCTCCCAAAACAAGCTACTGTTTTACAGTTATTGCAAGCTCCCCGGAGAAAATGTGTTGGAATGATAGGAGACCACAGCAGCACAAAAGTCGGATTTATACCGCGTGGTTCTTGAATAAATACATCATGCCGCTGGAAACATAACCCCCCCCCCCCCCTTGTGTGTGTGTGTGTGTGTGTGTGTGTGTGTGTGTGTGTGTGTGTGTGTGTGTGTGTGTGTGTGTGTGTGTGTGTGTGTGTGTGTATGGGCACTCCTGTAAATTAGCTTGTTAAACAGGGGCAGGTTTAAAGTTGTCCTCGTTTTGTCCATTAAATCAACAGCCTGTCTGGAAGTTTGCGTCCTAAACTTCATGGAAAAGAGCAACACGCAGTCCGATTATTTGTTTTCTATTTAGAAAATCGCTCTGGTCGTTTTTGTTTTTGTTTTTTTTTAAAGGTTGGCCTCTCAACGCCCCGCTTCCCTCATATTTCTTTTTTAATACGTTTACAGTTTTTCGTAATCATGCAGCACACTACATGTCCGAATCAATGTTCTGCATTTCCTGGCGGTTCGTTTGCTGTGCGCAATTATAATTAATTAACCAAATCTATAATTTTACAAACGGCACAGGAGTTCAAATTACATTTGTGAGCGCTGTGACTCTAAATACATGTTTCCAACACCAGCTTTTAATTAGCCTAACATCTAATTGGATGTTAGGAATTGTATTCGTTTCCAACAGAGCGGCTGGTGCAGCTTCCCCATCTGTCCGAAGCGTATTTTGATGCTCGGTTGCCACCTGGTCTGCAAGGGCACGTCGCGGGCTGTCATCACATCTCTAAAGGTCTGTGTGCGTAAACTGTTGAGGAAAGCGCATTTACGCGCGCGTCTCTTGTGTTTGTAGTACATGCTGCTTGTTTCATTCTTACGAAACAACGAACACCATCGGTGCCTTTTCGTTGTTTCGTAAGAATGAAACAAGCAGCGTCACCTGACCGAGCGGGGATCATTTGCTTTCGCCACCGAGCAATTGGTTAAGTATGTTTTTTCTTTAGCAGATCAAACCAAGATCAAATCAGTGGAAAAGCCAATAAAAAAATCAACTGGACCCATCTACCGATGTGCAGCAGAACAACAGATATCGCTGAATTTATTTGATAACAGCTTAACTGCGTTCGACCCACCCTTTAGATAACGCGTGTTATTACATTACTGAGGATATTTACTGTGGGCTACCCACTGAACTAACACTCAACACCCGACTTGCCAGAAATCTGGCTTTCATTTGGTTTTGAAAAAAAGGGCCTGTTGTTCATAATCTAAAGATTAAGTGTCTGCCAGATACCGAAATATAACTCGATTAAATATGGGGGATAATCGGACTTTTTAATACGTGTGTAAAAGTGTAGAGTCATAAATCGCCTTTAGTTCTGGCAGTCTCCTTTGTTGCGCTTGTTGTGCACTTTTCTTTAATTAATGATGAAATCCTGAAGAAAATAAAGGGGGAAAACACTTGAAGACCAAATAAATTATGACGATCGGCACATGAAACTTTAACCACAACACAAATCGGCTGGAAAACTTCGCAGCACTTGTTGAAAAGAGGAGAGGTGATATTACTGTAGCCCTACAACATCGTTAACTTTTGGCAGCAGGACTATTCTCACATGGTTTAACAGAATCATTGTGGTGGCTAAAATAACAAACAAAAAACAACAAAAAAACCCAAAAAAACCCCCACCATAAATAACTAAACAATGATCCATGTTTATGAAAGGTAAGAGTGCATGATAAGTCTGAGTTTCGGACTCTGACGAAAAGAAATAATCAAACGGCAGAGTGAGAGCAGCAGCAGCTGTAGAGAGGAAAGAGTTGGAAATGCTAAGCGCCTTACTTCAGTAATGAGGAAAAGGAGGTCGTCGGTTTAGCACGAGAATCCGTGAGTTCCCGTCCGAGTTTCCAAAGTGACGCTCGCTCCCCAGCCCCCTCGCTCGCGCCGCCCGAGTATGAATGCTTGCTCTGTGTGTCTGTACCAGGGCTTAAAGAGCTCCTTGTACGCGCCCGAGAGAAAAAAATGAAAAAGATGCGGAGGAGAGATCTTAAAGGACCAGCGCACATATACGGGCGCAGACTCTGAGCTCTCTGATTGGCCGGGGACTCTCTCTCTCTCTAGCTCCTTAACATCCTCTCCCTCTATCTGTCTATCTATCCAGACCCATCGCACCATTTGTATTTTTTTATTACGTTAAACAGAGTAATTGGGTACATGAGCACCCATTTCTAATTATTTTACTTTGGGAGATGCATAGTTTCATCACACCAATAATGATAAGACGATAAAGGTGAAATTGGGCTATCTGTGTTTGGGTATTAATTTTGGCAGGGAAACCAGCTTTATTATTATTATTATTATTATTATTATTATTATTATTATTATTATTATTATTATTATTATCTAAAAAAGAATCTTTAATTTACTGTCTGAAACATCTACATTGAAGCCTCAATCCTGTACATTGCTTTTTTCGGGGAAAAGGAGTGAGAGAAAATTTCCTCCTTTATATAACACAGTGGCTATGGAGAAGGGGTTTTTCATTTCAGAACATGCTCACAGACAGCACTGACAGATCCGAGTCCGGATTATTTACTAAGAGAAGAAATGGGCGTCAGTCTTGGCCTTGTGAGCAGAAAGAGACCCGGTACTTAAACGCGCTCTGCGATGCAGGCCTCAAATAAGTTTGGAAATGGCAGGTTTTACGCACCAGTTGCGCACTTGGTTTAGAAAGAAAGAAATATAGCAATATTCTCTGACTTTTACTTCAACGCATAGGGAGCTTACGTTTACAAACACAAATTAACCCACAACACAATCAGGCATGTCTTATGAAACGGATATAAAATGGGCACCTTTTTGGCCTAGTATAAAACGATCCAAACCGCTTAACGTGTTTAATTTTAGCCAGATTGAGTCACAGGTGTTAGCGCCAATTTCAGAGCTCGTGCAGTTTGTGCTGCATCTCGTGTGGATTTCATAATTGCATCAGCGCCTCTAACTGAGAGAGAGCGCGCGTTTCAAACCAAACAGTGCTGGTAAGCAGAAAGGAGAGACGGCGAGGGGACGTAACTGGCCGCACGGATACAACCACCAGCGCTGTTCCTCGCAACAATGACCCCTTGTATCCCCGCCATGCGACACACCGGCCCCCAGTCCAAAAATCACCACTTTTTTTCATTATCCATGAATGCTGACTGTGATAAGGGAATCCTAACCACGAGTGAATCTCTGTGTTGCCTCTTTCATTCCCCCGGTTCCCCTCCTTTCTTTGCTCCCTTTGTTTTCTTCTTCTTCTTCTTTTTTTCTATCTCAGGTGAATTGTAATCATGTGATCAAAACGAGCACCCTCTTCTCCCTTAAATTAAAAAAAAAAGAACTGTGGGACAAAAAGCAGTTCTGTGTCTATAAAAAAAAAGAAAAGAAAATTGTGGAAAACGCTTGTGTCTCCCCCATCTACCGCCACTCTTTGTCCGAGTCTCAGTCTGTGGCATATAAGGGAAAAAATGCTCCAGGAGCGCCGAGGACACAACCCGGGGAGCTGTGCTGGGACTTCCCGGCTCCTGAAGCTGTAAATCGAGGACCTGCGGAGAGAGACACTCCGGGATTCCCCCCCCCCCCTCCCCCCTCCTGTGCAGCTGAGGATTTGCGGCCCGGCCTCGGGTTGACGTGAGTGCTTTGGCTTGTGTTTGTGAAATGATGCTAATGGGGGCGAAGAGCCCCAAAATATAGCCCCTTTCTCTACAAGAGCTAAATACTTCTGTGTGAGACCATAAACGTCAATTTATGTAATTTCTGGAAGAGAGATGGTTGTGAAAATGCGCTGGTTTCTGAAATTTGCGTCATTTTTTTAATGTTTGAACCACAATTTTGATTCTGAAGCAATAAAGAACAAAAGGCAGCTACATAATTTTGATATACAAATTTTTTAAGAACTATTTTGTGTTGGCGTCTTTCTGGGAAAAGATGAGACTAGTTTTTATTTTCTCGTACGAAAATGTTGCCCTTCCAGCGCTTCGGATAGCCTGGTGATGGATGGCTTGACATTATGCGCACTTCGTTTAGAGAGAAATTCAATTAAGCAAAGAAATAGATTAAGCATTCAGAAAAACAAGACATTCATTGTGCGATACACATATGCACCGAGTCTTTCTAAACAGACTGCCTTGGGAGAGCTCATTGTGGCTTTTTCATAACCATCATGAATTCTTCTCTTACATGTATTTACTGTCCAAGGCTTCGTCTTGGAGACGGTTAATATTTTCTTATTGGAAAACGTCAAAGGTTAAATAATTAAAATAACATTTTAAAATGAAAGAATTATTTGTATCATAATAATTGTAATACTTTATTTGTATTATTTAAATTGTTTTCGTAAGTAATATATTTTATTAAAGTAGTTAAAAAGTAAGTCATATTAGATTTAAAAACTTTATTAGGGCAATTTTTGCTGAATAACATCCTGAAATCTGTTAGAAAAATATTTTAAAAGCTTTGTAGTGAACTGAAACGATCCCCTATATAATGTCGAGATTCTTACACCGAAAACGCCACAGTGGAAACACTGTTGTTTCTGGAATGTACATTTCATGATGGCTCATCTTTTATTCTTATTCTTAGGGATGTCGTTTTACTGCATTTTAGCAGTTTCTTGTACTTTCCTGCACTGAAGCAGTCAGTGGGCGATTCATATTTCCCAACATGAATGTATACCCAAACAGGCCCAAATGATAAAAGTCCTTTTGTCATGTGAAGATGTTTTTCGAAGTCAAACTTGGAGATACAAACACATGAAAACATCTCTTAGGATGACAGCTAAAGGTCGGCAGTTAGTGGGTTGGCAGTGTCAAAAGAGAAGTCTCGGTGCAGTCCTGTGACCATGGCAGTGTGTGTGTGTGTGTGTGTGTGTGTGTGTGTGTGTGTGTGTGTGTGTGTGTGTGTGTGTGTGTGTGTGTGTGTGTGTGTGTGTGTGTTGGTGGGCTCACCCCCATCAGAGCCGCAGGGTCATGCTATCCTCTCACAGCCGACCATCGTCTCTAAGACTCAACTTGGCTTTGTACAGCGGTGTTAAACATACTTTAGAGGACAAAGCAAATGATAAATGGAGAAAATACATTTAATTTAGAATTTTTAAAGTAGTAGGAACTAAATTATTAAGCATTGTTATCACACAGAGATATTTCATATCATGCTGTGTCTCGTCTTTAGTGTCAGGTTATTTCTATATGTCTATAACCTAGTATATCACTACGCAGAAATAGCACAAAAGTTAAAATATATAAGGTTTTAAAAATTATATGAAGACACATTCAAACCTTCAGAATCGTCTATATTTCTGCAGTTTTTCATTTCGCAATCAATGAGGTCAATAAAATGTAAAATAATATTAAAGAGACTAATGCTGTCAGTCTAATCATCTGTTTTTTTAAATTATTAAATTCGAAATGAAAATACATTTTGGTGTAACGTTAAAGCTCTCGTTCAAAAACATATCAGGAGAGCAAATACACAATTATACACATTATTATCATATATACAAAAATGACACAATAATCATAGTTCATGCTTAAATATCAATGTTGTGATGACAACCCCACTGAATGAATATGACATAAAACATCCTAAAAGTCATTAAATGTTGATACAAATGAAACTAAAATTTAAATCAAGACAGATTTACTTACATTTAGAGGTTCACAGGGATATCAAATGTTAGATCATTTTCTTTAATAAATAAGTTCACCATATCTATTTTGGGAGTTGTGTGAACTGAACTGACTTTGCACCAGGCTATTTGCACCAGTTAATAAAGGCTTTATTAGCTGTATTAAGGTAGTCAACTAAATCACAAAGATTACATATTTAACATATTTAAATATGTATTTAAATAAATTTTTTGTATTTTTTCGTATTTAAATAGATATTTAAAAATCTTTTTTCATGCATGTTACTTGGTGCACTTTACCTTTATCTAAAACTATATTACTGTTTCTTTTGTTTTCTAAAAGGCTCATTTAAACAAAAAACAATGCAAAAAATCTGGTTGTTTAGATTTATTTAACATGTCCTGAGGTCTCTGAAAGATGTTACAGCCACTGTTGGAGAAGAGTAACACACTCAGTAAGTCTCCAGGTCTCAGATGCTGAGAACGTTACCTAACCCTAATCACGTTTTCTCTTTATTTTGTGCACCTGTGCAGCAAACGGCAGGTGTTTCAGTGTCCCCCTGTTGAAGTAGGTCAGTGAACCTTGCAGAAGGATCCGGTGCAAAGTTAATAGTGCAGTTATTAAGTCATTACAAATGTAATCAACTTGTTTTTTTTCATATATTTTTTGACAAATTCACTCAAGTCTGAGTAATAGAGAGTATAATACCAAGATACTGATGGATTCCTCTTTAATTCCCCTAAAGAGGTCAGGGTCCGGCAGACAGTGGCGCAGCTGGAATCGGTAAGGATTCAGAGGCTTTCCCAAGAACTTTGTGGGAGTTTATCCTGATTTCATTATCATTATTCATTCTGCACATTAGATCGTTTCTCCAAATTAAAACTAGCCTGTAGTAATCCCACATCACAGCCAAACACTGTAAATAATGGAACTTTTACAATTTATGTTTATTTTATAGGAGTGATGCATATCAGTTACATCCAATTTATACTATCAAGAGATCTTCAAATAGATAATAAAAAAATTATTTAATCTATCATTCTTCCTCATGTTTTCCTTTCATCTATCATTCTTAAATTCCTGCAGCTGTGTTTCGTTTAAATCGTCTCCCTTTGGCCACCAGTGAATCCAATCTTTGTGCCTATACCACCAAAGCGCCTGTTCTCTCTACCAGTTTGTAAGGCTGGATGGGTTGGGGGGACTTTTACTGCAGCTGGGGAGTGAGGTGGGATGCTGTGTGAGTGTGTAATATGTGGGTACAATGTGTTTACATGAAAGTCTATGTGCTTAAAGTTTGTGTGTTTGTGTGTGTTGTTACCTAAATGAATAGGCCATTGTGTGTTCTGCTTCATCTCTCCACCGCCCGCAAAAAGGCAAGACTCTAGTTACTCCAATTGTGTGAGGGGGAACATCTAAAGGAAATTGATATATGGGGGTTGAGGTGGGGGGGTGTGGGTCGAAATGCAGTGCTGGTGTTGGAGTGGGTGGGGGTAATGGGGTAAGGGCCCCAGGTGAGATGGAGAGAGGGACCGTTTAGTTATCTGTGGCTGTTCTTTGTTGGGATTCTTTAATCCTCATTCCACTTGTTTGTGAACCAGGACATATTTTAGATTTTCACTTGCAAAAGGCGAGTGGGATCGATGCAGTGGCAGGCCACCACGCTGGTCCAAATTCCCACACCTAAATATTTTTTAGGCACAGTCGTGATCCAGCCACTCACTCCTTAAAGCGAGGTCAAACAAATGTAATTCAGCTGTCACATGACTCTCAGAGGGGAAATGTTGTGTTAACCGAGGCACAGAAAGAAACACTCTTCTTATCTGACAGAGTCAGGCTAATGGCGAGAAGCTGCTGTGCAGTAAACTGCACCAACTGCAAAAATGAGGGATATTCAGAGGTGACCGCATGCTTTAAAAACAAATGTCTTCACAGCGATCTGATCATGTTTCACAAAACTACTGCACATGCTGACAAAGTGCATATACTGTTCTATGAAAAACTAAGTGCACCCCAGTAGATCTTAGAAACACTTTTAGCAGCAATAACTTGAAGTAATAATTTTCTGCATGATTTTATCAGTTTGGGCCCACTCTTCTGTACCGGCTGGCAGGTCATTTGTCTACAGCTCTCTAAGGTGCAACTGCAGCTTTTTAATTGGGTTGAGGCCTGGACTTTGGGTCATTGCAACACTTTGACTCTTTTCTTTTTCAACCATTCTGTTGTAGTATTGCTGCTCTGCTTAGGATCATTCTCCTGTTATGCCAAGCGTCCCTACTTTGTTATACAGAAGAATTTGTAGTTGACTCTGAATGCAAGGTGCTCGGGTACTGTGGCTGCAAAAAAGCCCAAATCATCATGCCTCCACAGTATGACAGTATAAGAGGGGTTTGTGCTGAAACATGGTGCTGTGCATTTTGGACAAACATTTTTATTGATGCTCTAAGAAAGATTTGTTTTGCAGTTGATTGAGCAGGCATCCATTCTCTTCAGATACCAAAAACAGAGACTGGAGAATACTCACAGAGACATGACAAGAAAAGAAAAAGGAGATCAGAGAGAATGCTACAGGCGTCACTAAAACAGCAACGTTAAAAACATAATAAATTAACAGATTAACTGTGAAAAAGTATTTGTCCTCTTCCTGATTTCTTATTTTTTTGCATATTTGTCTCACTTACATATTAGACAAAGATAACCAATGGAAATACAAAATGCTGTTTTTGAATGATGATTTCAGTTATTAAGGGAAGAATAAAAAGCTATCCAAGTCTATCTTACCATCTGTGCCTTTTAAACCTAACAACAGTTTGTGCCGCCCTTGGCAGCAAGAACTGCAATGAAGTGTTTGTGATAGCTGCCAATGACTCTTTCACATCACTGTGGAGGAATTTTGGCCCACTCTTCTTTGCAGAATTGTTGTAATTCAGCCACATTGGCGTGTTTACCAGCATAAACAGGCTATTTAAGATCATGCCAAAACTTCTCAATCAGATTAAAGTACAGACTTTTGACTATGCTACTCCATAACGCTAAACGTGTTTCCTTTAAACCATTCAGAGGTGGGCCAGCTGGTGTCTGGATCATTGCCCTGCAGCATAACCTGCTGTGCTTGAACTTTACAGCAGAAACTAATGGATGGACATTCTCCTTCAGCGTTTTCTGGTACAAAGCCGAATCAACTACAGCAAGTCATCCAGGTCCTGAAGCAGTAAACAGCCCCAGACCATCACACCACCATCACCGTGTTTGACTGTTGGTATGACGTTCTTTTATGAAAAATTGTTAGTTTTACACGAGATGTAATGGGACTCAAACTTTCCAAAAAATTCAGCTTTTGCTTCATCTGCCACAGAATATTTTCCCAAAAGTCTTCAAAATCATCAACATGTTTTTTGGCAAATGTGAGATGAGCCTTTGTGTTCTTGTTGGTCATCAGTTTTCATCTTAGAAAATTTCTCATGGATGGCATTTTTGTCCAGTCTCTTTCTTATTGTTGAATCATGAACTCTGGGAAGGGAGGCCTGCAGTTCTTTAGATGCTGTTCTGGGTTATTTTATGACCTCCTGGATGAGTTGTTGGTGCGTTCTTGGACACTTATCACCACGGTTCACTCAAATCCCAAAGCCTAAAAATGGCTTTGTAACCCTTTCCAGACTGATAGATGTGATGTGGTAGATGTGGCCTGGGTGTAACTGGTTAAACTGAGTTCAGCTTTCTAAAAAACATTTTTAGTCAGCTAAGGTCATGATATAACAAGAGGACGCAATTACTTTCCTCCCTTAATAAATAAAAATAAATAATGCAAATTGAAACTCTACATTTTATATTTACTAAGATTATCGTTATCTAACATTAAAATCTGATGGACGATCTGAAAATTTTAAATTGAACAAACATTCAAAAACCTAAGAAATCAGGAAAAGGGCAAATGCTGTTTATTACATGAAGGCACCAGGAAATTCAACCGCATCTCACTCTTAATGAACTGGAAACAGGTCAGCAATGTATGGAAGCCCGTTTCTGCCACTAAAAAAAAAAGGACCCATAACTCTAAATTTCGAGTTATTTTCTCAAAATTTCGAGTTAAGAACTCAGAATTTTGAGTTCGCGCTGCCAATCAGTAATCTACGTGAATGACGTAATTTCCTTGTTACCCGGAAGCTGAAGCCCTCAGCTACAAATGCTACAGCTAAGCTACCAGTATTACATCCAGTCATGAACGCACAGATTGCTGAGTATTTTCATTGTGACTTCAAAAATAATGAAATCCTTGTGTTATTAGCTGAATCACATGGCGTTACTATCAGCCAACGTACTTGCAATCCGGTTTTGAGTGCGCGTTACTCTGCGCCATATGCTTCCGGGTAACAAGAAAGTGACCTCATTCACGTAGATTACTGATTGGCAGAGCTAACTCGAAATTTTGAGTTATTAACTTGACATTTTGAGAAAAGTAACTAGAAATTTGGAGAAACAGAACTCGGAGTTCTGTTTTTCAAAAAAATAACTCAAAATTTCGAGTTATGGATACTTGTTTTTTTTTTTTTTTTTAGCAATGTGGTTTAAAAAAGAAAAAAGCCTCCCAGTCAGGCTGAGTCTTTTGAAAAGATGAGGAGGAGTTCACTACTCTGAAACACTGTGGGGCAAATAGTTCAACAATTTAAAAATAAGATGAAATTGCAGAAACTAGTCTATGGTACATAATATTAAAAGACTCAAAGAAATCACTGTAAGAAAAGTGGAAAACTGGCAATTGCCATGATAGATTAATTAAGCCATCTGTTTATTGACATTAGTTTAACCCCTTATGCAGCTTCTTTTTGTTTTTACTAAAATAGGCTGTTAGCTCAGAAGCTTTTACCTCTTCCACTTACAGTAAAACAGTATGCAGCACATAGTGAGTCACCAAACAGATGCCTGTATATTAAATGATAAGAAAATATCTTTTTAATGTTTACACATTGATTGGAAATAAATGCATTCTGTGGCTGCAGTTTGCTGCATCGCATGATCCTTTTGTATCCACCAAGAGAAGCCTATAAATCCATGGCCTGCTGAGCCCAGCTGCAGCTGTGACTGCAAAAAGAGACGCAGTACAAAAAGAGGGATGATGCAGAAGGAGTAAGAGAAAGATTAACCTCAATGGTGCCTTGTATCATTTGCATCTGTCTCTTCTGTAAGAAAACCCAGTCATATTACTATGATTTTTTAAAAATATACCAGTTTCTGCATATACCAGACAATATAATGTGTATCTACCTATATATACATATATGTGTGTGTTAAATTTTTGAAAGCTCTGTTACACGTCCCTACATATACACATGGTAATATCTGGAAACTCCCAAACAACCCATCTCTGTAGGACGAGGGGACACACTTGAAAAATGATAATTGGGCGGAATGAGAGGCGAGGGATGTGGAGATTGAGTCATTTGCAGGAAAATGTAGAAAATGATGTTCAAGAATTCAGCGGGGAACAAGGGTCCCCTTTGTTTGGATGTCTCTGCTGCATTTCTGGCTGGTTGCTGTTTGGGACATCATCGCACAGCAATGATGTTTCTTCCTGAAATGTTCATTTTTTAATGATTCTCTCAGACTGTTTTACCCTTGGTCACCAAACAAAAGTCTTAATAAATAACTTATTTGGCTTGACATTTTAGTGGCTGAGGACAACAACATGCTTTTCAGATACGTGCAAACACAATTGATGGAAAGTAATGGAGTGTATTTACTCAGTAACTGCAGCGAGTTTGATACTGTAGAATTTACAGTTAATCATTCTGTATAGTTCCACTCATTCGGCACCATGCAAAAGGTACTTAACGTACCTTTCCATGCAATCAGACATGTATGTAAATACAGCACATGAGGCAAAATGGTAAATGGCCTGTATTTGTATAGTGCTTCACTAGTCCCTAAGGACCCCAAAGCGCTTTACACAACCAGTCATCCACCCATTCACACACTGGTGATGGCAAGCTACATTGTGGCCACAGCTGCCCTGGGGCGCACTGACAGAGGCGAGACTGCTGGACACTGGCGCCACTGGACCCTCTGACCACCACCAGTAGGCAACGGGTGAAGTGTCTTGCCCAAGGACACAACGATGGAGACTGTCCACGCCGGGGCTCGAACCGGCAACCTTCCGATTACAAGGCGAACTCCCAACTCTTGAGCCACGATCGCCCCAAAAGAGTTTGTATAATTCTAACAAACCTTTAGGTTGATATCTGACATGACCACCTTTATTCCTCAACACACTCTGATCTCTCTTAAGCAGCTTTCTTTAAGCCGTTTTCAGGAATAGTTTTCCAGGTTTCCTTCTCTTTATTTGTTGGATGTTTTTCATCCATTTTCTGTCACTGCTTCAATAATGTTGCGGTCTGGGCTCTGGGGCCAGTCCATGAGTGGTTTCTTTTATTTGTAGTGTACTGACAGTGTGTTTGTCATCATTGTCATGCTGGAAAATGAAGCTGCTGCCAATCAGACAGTTTTTAGATGGTTGCACGGTGGATCAAAGTCTGATGATATTTTTCTGTGTTCATAATTCAATCAATTTTGACAAGATCCCTGACACCACAGGCCGAAATGCTGCCCCAAAGCACGATAGTGCCTCTGCCGTGTTTTACAGATGCCATTTTATATCAACTGAAGATATTCTACTTACCTTAGTTAATTGTACACATACTAAATAAATGTAAACTGGGAGATTACCTGGTAGCATATAAAAATAGAACTAGTTCTGATAAACTACAGCCTCTAAAATGATCATAACATTGGATTAACTCCAGTGCAACTCTAATGAAAGGTGGTGTTATTGCAGGACTGGTGTAGCCTGTGTTAGTTATTTTGTACAGAACCTATTCATAGTGTTTTCTAAAAGTGAACACATTCAGAGATTCGCTCATTGATGTCAGGGTTTGATAACGTCCCATTCACCAAACACTGCTCAACATACTCTAGGATATGTTTTGACATTTTATGACAGGTTCACATTTATAGCATCTTTTTAAAGTCATACAGCTTTAGAGGAGGTTCTGTAGGGCGTATACAATGAAGACGTCGTCACATCTTTATTACTCAGGGTTCAAACTTTCATTGTAGTTGCCTCTTCTCTTTTCTGATCAACTGCATTCAAAACAGTAAACACGGTAACATTATTTGTGTGATCGTAATGTAATGTTCATGCATCTTAACCGAATCAGGCAGTGAAAGCTCACTGGAAGTGGTTTGAACCATCACTGTGTAGTCCAGCGCTGGGAGAGGGCTGACCTGGGTTTTACTTCTTTTGTGTTTACAGGACATGAGTTGTTTTGATGATAGACAGAAAACCAGAGTCAGGGAGAAGAGGAAGAGGGCCGATGCTTAAGAAGAGATACGGAAAACAAGAAGGATAAAAAAAAAAGAAGTCATTTTCCAATCATGAGTTTTTCTCGGAACATTGAATTAAGCAGCGTGAAAGGGTGGGGGCCTCGAGGGTCTGGGGGTGGCTGCTGCAAAGTTGCCTGAATGAAAGAGTCCGTTGTTTGATGCTGGGAGAGGGAGATGAAAGGGGAGAGGGAGATGGCGAGTTTGTCGAGCATCAGTCCCCTCTCCTATCGGCTTCTCACCCTGCAGCCCTCCCTCACTCTACCCATGTGAGCTAGAGTTCAAACGCAGGGCCCACAGCTGCTCATATATATATATATATATATATATATATATATATATATATATATATATATATATATACACACACACACATACACACACATCCATACACTGAAATGCGCATACTTGTCCACATGCATGTAAAAAAACGCCTAACTTCAACATTTAGGTAGATGTGCAAATTACAATCCTTAGTTTGCTGTGTAAATGTAAATAAAAATAGAATGAAATTATCTTACAGATCATTTAAATCTGCTCAATGCGTTTAAAAAAACATAGCAAGAAAAATACTGCAATTGCTAAATAAAGAGATAGAGAAACCAAGGGTGGACACATGCAAAAAGCATCTGGGTCAACTGAAAAAATAATGTCACTGATCGTACATCACTTCATTTGAAACAGACACGATCCTTTAGTGGAAATAACTGTGGAGGCTCATGATCTTCATTCTTTGTCCACAAATGAAGATTAAAAAAGATCCATGCAAAGAAAAAATTGGATCCACAAATGCACCTTTTCTTGGCTTTAGCTGGTTTGTGATGGACTTAGCATTTCTTCGTGGCTCACCTCTTTTCACATCTGTGTTTTTATACACCTCAATTTTATTAATTGTCTT
This sequence comes from Maylandia zebra, assembly GCF_041146795.1. Classification (NCBI taxonomy): domain Eukaryota; kingdom Metazoa; phylum Chordata; class Actinopteri; order Cichliformes; family Cichlidae; genus Maylandia; species Maylandia zebra. Next base: position 11,926,737 of record NC_135170.1, on the reverse strand, counting down.
TTATCCTGTCTCTGGCCCCACAACTCAAATCCGTCACAGAGGATGGCAGCCTCTCCCTGAGCCTGGTTCTGCCAGAGGTTTCTTCCTGTTAAAAGGGAGTTTTTTCTTCCCACTGTTGCCAAGTGCTTGTTCAGAGGGCGTCGTCTGATTGTTGGGGTTTCTTTCTGATATTGTAGGGTCTGTATCTTACAATATAAGGTGTCTTGAGGTGACTGCTATTGCAAATTAGAAATATAAATAAAATGAATTGAACTATGTCGTCACCAAACAATATTTCTTTACTGATTTTTTACTGATTTTTCTTTCACAGTATCCTAAAGTGAAGTGGAAGGTTACAAGCACACAGGCATTTGTGGTGTGCATTAGTGCATTAAGTCTGTATAAGTTTTGAAGGCACCATTAATGCTGAAAAAATGTATGCAAGAAAAAGCATTGCATGTTTCAGCAACCCAATCCCAAAGCTTATCCTGTGTGTATTGCAGCAGCATGGCTGCAAACTAAGAGCCGAGCTGCTAAAATGGCTCGGTGTCATCACCCACTGAAAAATATTTGTTCCATTATGAAGTGAAAAATACAACAAAGCTTTCCCTGATCTGCTGATAAGCTCAAAATTGGACATTAAGCAACAATGCGTAAAATGATTCACTTTCAAAACTGTAGCAGATGATCGCCCCAGTCCCCAAATGCCGACAGAGCGTTGTTAAAAAAAGAGATGATGCATCATGGGTAATCAAACCAGTGCCTCGGCTTTTTTTATATATATATGCGTTGCTGCCATCAAATTCAAAATGTGCATATAAGAAAATAAATCATCAGATTTGTCAGGTTTAAAATTTGAATGCTATTTTTGAAGGCTCGGAAATAAAATACATAATATAAAATACACCATACAGCAGACATGATGGATATGATTGAACTAGTTATCTTTTTTTTAAGTGATTTGTTAACATTTTTTTTTTTTTTCGCCTGTCCCATTTGGTTCTTTAGCCATCAGAATTGTTGTCTGAAGACCAACAAGGATACCCAATGGATTTACTTTGCCAAATGGATCATCGTGGCATTGCCGTATTGGTCCATTTGGTCGATCTTTGTTTTTATTATTTATTATATTTTATTTTCAGATGTTACAGACGGGACAGACATGAGTGAGAGATAGGAAAGGGAGAAAGAAAGAGGAAGGAAAGGAAAAACAGAAGGGGAGAGGGACAGTGAGAAAGGGGGGGAGAAAAAAAAATCTCCTGGATCACCTGTTGAGAGAAGAATAGAAAACAAGCAAAAAAAAAAAACAAAGCAACATACTAAACACAACACCATCGCATTAATCTAGCTAAGTGTAAACAGCAGTAAATACTAAATATTCAATGTTGTTGTGCAGCACGCAGGACAGATGTGCTTCGAAGTAGCAGCCAAGAAAGGTGTAATTTGGGTCTACGAGCAGTGAACACCCGTGTGCATACCTGTGTGGATCAGCGCGCTTGTATTCCAAAGGTTTCTCCATGTAACGATCTGCTAGGGAGTGTGGGGGGGGCCACAGCCCCGTCCTCCAGGGTGTGAAGCAGGTATGGAGGAGATCAAAACTCCAGACATCCAGAGGCCCCCAGAACACAAGAGACCATGGAAGACCAACAGAGGGGCAGCCGCGCCACTGTTCCATACATAATTGTATTAAAATACTCCTGTAGGCACAAACACAGCCACGAGTTCTAGTTCAGTTAACATTTTTTAAGTGAATGTTTTGTAGCTACAGTGTTACAAAAGTTGGTGAACTCAAATTGCAAATTCATTTTTGCAAATTAATTATTTCTTAAATTTTCTTTTTCTTTATTTTCTTCCATGGCCACAGTCTTTCCTACAAAGGTCACTCAAAAACCAAGATCAGTGCATGGTTTTATTTTGTTTGGGTTGAAGGGTACACATGAAAAACTGGAACTATTGTGGAGAGCTGAACCAATAATCTTATAAAGAGATAAAAATAATAATACTGAGCAGAACTGAGTCCACTCTTCCACAGAGGCGGCCCCACAGGAAAAATTAATTGACCTCTTCTTTAGATGAAGCTCCCTATTTCCATGATGTTTCTGCAAATATCCCAGCACAGCAGTTAGCCTCAGAACTTGTCTCCTGGCTTGAGTAATGGACATGATTGAAGTTCAGCATCTGTAACTTCATTACTCACAGTATAAAGCATTCAGATGACAAACGACATCAAAGTAATGGTTCGAGTTATCAGGTCCAACAAAGCTGCCCTTGTTGTGTAAACAGTGAGTGACATTTCTCATTGATTCTGTCGCGCTCTTTCAATTTCTTCCGAATCATCTGAAATAATGCTGTTTAACTGACATCAGCTCACTGTACACTGAAGACACCCTGTGAATGCCACACATATGAGGGCTCTGTTGTGGAAATGGATTGTAGACAGTCATTTAAATGTGGCATTCAACAAAGTAAAGAGAAAATTTAAATGGCCTGTTTCAACCAGTGAAAACCATTAATTTTGCATCCTACAGTAAAGTTAGTAGCAGTAAGACTCAGTTTCTGAATTTGCCTCCCATGACGAGTAAAAGAACCAACACAACAACAACAACAAAAATAAGATAAAAAGATCTTAAACTGAATTTAGTCCATTTCTTCCACTGATCCAGTAAAGGGTTGCAGGAGCCTATCATCCAGGAATTTATAGCAACATTTAGAATCAGGTCCATAGGTTTTTGGATAGTGATTTTTTGGGGTGTGGTTTGGTACTGCCTCCACGGTGGATTTTAAATCAAATATCAATGTCTGATTGAAGTGTAGACCTTCAACTTCAATGGGTACCAGCATTTTTACACACAGTCGCCCATTTTGAGTCCCCCAAGACTCAAAAGTAATTGATCAAACTAACATAAATATAAGGATTGCGTTTAATAGGCCTGGAATGCGTGGATATCATGAAATGCTGTGTTACTGAAGCCACCTTCAGTTGGTGCTTGTTTGTGGCTCTCCCACCCTTCAGTTCTGTCTTTAATAACAGAACAGCATGCTCTACTGGCATTTAGTGGCTGAGATCAGGTGACTGACTCGACCAGTGAAGAATATCCCATTTCTTTGCCTTGAGAAAAACTTGGGGTGCTTTTGCAGCACACTTTGGGTCATTGTCCATTTGCACTGCGAAGAGCTGCCCGATCAGTTTTACAGCATTTGAATGTGAATCTGAGAAGAGAGTACAGCCCTGTACACTTCACAGTTTATCCTGCTGCTTCTGTCAGCGGCCACATCATCAATAAACCAATGGAGACCCTGTTCCATTGGCAGCCATGCATGCCCATGCCATAACTATCTCTGCTATGTTTGACAGATGATCAGATGACAGGTCACACTATAGATCAGGGTGTCCTGCAGGTTTTAGATGCGTCCTTGATCCAACACAGCTGATTTAAATGCTAAAATTGCCTCCTCAACATGTCTTGAAGTTCCCCAGAGGCCTGGTAATGAACTAATCATCGTAATTAAATTGTGTTGACACAGCGTGAGATCTAAAGCCTGCAGGACACCGGCCCTTGAGGCCTGGAGTTCCCCACCCCTGCTATAGATCATGAACTGGTCTCAATTAGACGTTTCGTTTCCTGTCATTCTGGTACAATTCAAACCCTTTGAGACGTTTCTTGATTGTAGACTTTAACAGTGTTACTCCTACCGCCCTAAGAATGTTCTTCACATGGTTAGATGCTGTGAAGTTGTTTTTCTTAACCATCATCCTGCACCTCAGTTGTCTTCTATGGTCTTTCAGGCCTTTTGGTGTTGCTGAGCTGGTCAGAATGGTAAGAATGAGCTAAATTGTTGTGGTGGCCACTCCTAAAGTTGTTGCTATCTCTCTGATAGGTCTAGTTTCGTTTTTTGATCTAATGGTGACCTCCTTCATTTACATGGACATTTCTTTGGACCTCATATTTAAAGATTTCAGTGACCCTAATGAAAGATCATAACTTGGAATTCAGCACTTTAAGCAGCGTAATTTGTCACTGAATAAAATGAGCACCTGACCTGATCATGAAACTGTTTGTCAGTCAATTGTTCAGTTATGTTTGAGTCTCTGAAAATGTGGGAACTTGTATAAAAATGGCTGTCATTCCTAAACAGTTTAGGCGATACTTTTGTTAAACTTTTGCTAATAATTTATGATCCTGACATAAACAATTAGAGCTTCATTTACAAAATAAACATAATCTTGTCTTGAGTGTGACTTACAGGTAGCGATTGAGACTGAAACGTGTGTACTAAAGTCATAAATGAAGTAAGAAGTAGGGACGTCTTCTCATAGACTTCTATAGAATCAGACGGCTTTATGTAGCCACATGTGTCGCCCACTTCTGGGCATTAGAAAGAATGCAGATTCCACATTTTCGGACATAATATTATTAAAATGCAAGCCTTACTGAAATGCTGAAATAAGAAAATCCAATGGTTAAGATTTTGATTGGATTTTCATGTGTTTAAAAGAAAAAATATATCTTGAAAATGTGTTTGTCATCCTCATTCTTGGAATTCTTAGGCCAAAATAATTTGTGAATCTGGAGTCATACACCTATAATACATAAAAAGAAATACAGAGGAAGCACAGGCTAAACTTTTCAGAAGGAGTCATCAAAGAAGGGCATGTCTGAAGATGAAATTTTCCGTGGCTAAATGTGAGGATAATGTCCTATACAGACTTTAAGAGAGGCTTAATGTTTGAACGATCGAGCGAAAGCGAAACGAATCCAAGCATGGCATAATCAGAAACAGCTGATAAGTAAAAAATAAATAACACTGAGGGGGGAAAAGAAGAGGATTAGGAATGAAGAGAGAAAATGAAGAAGACGGACACAACAGGAAAGGAGCTTCAACCGGGGTCAGGCAGTGACTCTGAGATCAGTGGGGCTTGGTGCCTTGGGGAAAGATAGAAAACGGAGACAGAGAGGAGCTGGAAGAGCGTAAATCCCAGGAGAGAGATGGAAGAGACCAGAACATGATGGATACTTGCTGGCACACAGAGAAACACACATTTCCCATAATTAGCATGCTAAACGGCAGTTAAATGTCCCACACAAAGGCTTACTGTTGGGCCTCATTTGCTCACTCTGGAGACAATGCACAATGGGAGTCAGTGGGAGCCCCCAAATCACCCTAATAGCCGACGTGGCCCAGCACGGCTTCTCCTGTTTTACCATTCCAAGGATTGCGCTCATTCACTCACTCACTGACTCGCTAATGAAAAGCCGATAGCCTCGAGGCCCGAGGTTACTGAGCAGCTTGCCCCTTCATCCTCCTGTCCCTCTTTTCATTTTCAATGCTTCTCCACTTCTCCTGTGGCTCAGAGGTCGCCTGTTTTTGCTGTCAGGATTCTTGTGCATGGGAAATGCTTTAGACTGACAGACAGAGATGGCATATAATTAAGAAGTTGGTGAGAAGACAGGAAAGTTGAGAGAAATTATTTAATCAGAAACCCACAAAATGCATTTTGGATATTAGTATATTAACATCAGCTGTGAGGTCTCACAACTCTTAATGTTGTAAGCAGCCCATCAGTGTGACCCCTTTTATTAAGCACCCATATTTGCAGAAATAACTTATGCACTGAGAAGCTGGATTCCCTTTATAGTTACTCATCAAATGTGTAACATTAGGAGGTCTGCTCTGTATTTAGACCTGAAAGACACTACACCCTGCTGAATTGCAAATCAGTGGATCAGTTTTACATCATTAAGACTCCAAAAAGGATATATTTATCTCTCTATGTGATTCTAAATTGGCCATAGTCAGTGTGTAGGACTGATCTTTGACTGTGACTTAAAATCAACTTCCATTGATTGATCGACCAAATGACATCAACATACCATTGCTTGTTTGTGTCATGTTGGATTTTCTGCATTTTTACGTTATCAGAAGCAGTAATTTTGCATAGTTGGATAAGATTCATAGAGAGTTTGCATCTAGACACGCTTGACTAGAAGTGTAAAAGATTGCTGGTACTGCTGTCCATGAAGTTATTAGAAGCCAGTCAGTTTTCTTCCCTCTTTGCACACAATCTTTTCCATCAAACTAGAATGTCACCGATGAAAAAGGTCCAGTCAAGAACAAATTTCTAGTACTTGTCCAGCAGAGGGCGCTGGCTTCCATTGCACAAGAAGTTCCAGTACTTGCATTAATTTTGCAAACTTTCTTGGCTAAATTATCATGAAGTCATCAGATCTGGAAAGTTTGGAAGTCTCCGAGACTAGAATATTTCAAAAGTGTTATGTCTCCATCCTACAATGTTGTTTTGAATTGATCCGATTCCAAAATAGTTTTAAAGCTTTATAAATACATCTGAGAAAACACAGCATATTTATATTTCCTAAATATGTAAGTGACTGAATTTCTGCAGTTTAATCTTCATTTTGACAGCAGACAAACACCTTGCTTCCCAAATCAATCCTTATCCCCTCTTTCCTACATACAGAAATAGGTTGTTATTCCTGCACTATTATTATGTTATTTCTGCCACACAAATGAAATATGACAGATTAAAACGAATAAACAGTAAATACTTTTTTATATAAGTTAAAAAAAAAAAACTACTTTAAGCGTCATCAGTTGAGGTTGTTTCGCTGCTTCCTCTCATCCGTCTGTTACTTTTTTGTTCATCACAATGCATGATGGTATAGTGTCCCTGGACATTGAACAGAGAACTTCAAATATAACCTTAGATCATCTCTTTTAGTCACTAAATACTGCAGATATTTTGAGTTGTCAGAGTTTAGGATTGCACAGGTGTATCGATAATAGCTGAAGTCCACTTGGCCTGCTTTTGTGCAGGATTTCTGTCATAGCTTTACGGGATACTTAAGAGAATCCAGCTATCACTAACTCCACCCGTGCTTTGCATACAGAAACAAAATGTGTGCTTTATATGTGTAAATGACCTATTTTGGATAAAAAAAATTACCCTTAGGGGGCTTCAGTTGTCAATCGGGTCCTTTGATTCAAACAAATATGCATTTAAAGATAATGATCAGTCTAGTTTGACGTGCTTGCTTTCATTCCGAGTTTCTGCCGATATTCCTTTGATTTTCTTTTGTCTGGTCAAACCATCCATCTCAGAGGCAAACACAACAGACATGTGACTCTGGATGGATGCACACTTTAGAGCCCTTTGAACATTTATCAGTCACTAGGATTGTGCTTTGTAGCACTGAAAGCTAATCATGTGATATGTACCATGGCCTGCTGTGATTACTGTCATTTGAAAATATAGCTGCTTTTTGGGGGGTCAGATATTTTTAATGCAGCAGGAAATGCTGCCGTGAGTTTAAAGCTTGTACCTTTTGAATCATTCAAACATAACTTGTGTCTTCTCATCAGTGAAACCTCTAATGAGGTTCATAAAAGTTTTCCTGTTAATAAAAAACAATCCTATAAAAAGAACCTCACATTTCCAGGACATAAGTTTAAAAAAGACCAAAACCCATCAAAATCTGAGTCACATTTTCTCTCTGTTTATCAAGTGATATGTTATAATGATGATGCTTTCAGCTCTCTGGCACCATTGTGGTGTCCCTTGTGGGATGCCACACCCAGGGCAATGCCCTTTAGTGCAAAAAGGCAGACATTTGAAATTACATCAAACTATCTGAGGCCAAAACTCTTGTTTTTCCAGTGATATATTTCTTTTTTATAGTTTTGCCTTTAAGAAAAACAAAATTATAAATTTAGGTTGCACTTAAAAGCAGCAATACACTTCTCGTGTGATGGAAACGCCTGCAGAGGCATCTAGTGGCTGCGGAGAGGAATGGCAAACAGTGCAGAGGAGTTCAGTGCATACACTAGAAAGGAGTGTGTGTGTGTGTGTGTGTGTGTGTGTGTGTGTGTGTGTGTGTGTGTGTGTGTGTGTGTGTGTGTGTGTGTGTGTGTGTGTGTGAGAGAGAGAGAGAGAGAGAGAGAGAGAGAGCAGAGAACAGCATTACAGACATAATTACAGAAATATTTATTTGCAACATCAAAAATTGTACAAGAAAGAATAAAGTGCTTTGTACTTCAGGGTTTTTTGTTTTTTTGTTTTTTGTTTTTAAATCTTTTCAGCTTATTTCAGTCTGACAGTAGTTTGCTCAGTGCGTGTGTTAATCCCCAAGGAAGGAATGGTAAATCATTTGATTTCTACAAAGCAGGAAGACTTTATAGCAAAGGATACAAAACACTTACTTGTTAAGTTAACACCCATTCTTGTCAAGTATTACACAATCCAGAACTGACATTGCATAAAGACTTTTATACACTGCCAGTCAAAACCTTGTGAAAAATGTGTTTTCACTTTTTTATTTTTAAAATAACTTAAGAATTTCAGAGTAACTTAAAATTGTATTTTTTTTGCCCATGTTCATGTCAAAATAATCTGTACACAAGTATAGAAATTTAACAACATTTTAATCAGAATCTGATGACATTTAAATATGGAGAACCAAAACCAACAATGTATATGTCTCAATAAATAAATATAAAGTAAAATTTCAGAAATTACACGAACAACCACACTAAAAAAAAGTCAGAATCAGAAGTCCAGAACTCCAATTTTACTTGTTTATTGCATCTCGGTGGCTCACCTGCTTTCAGTAACTAAATGAATATGCCATCAAATGTGCCAAATCAGGCACATTTTCATTTAATATGTTAATTTAATTAAGTAATGTTTTGGTCCTCCGTATTTTAAGGTGTCCTTGTCAAATCAAATTCACACAATTGTAAAATTTGAATTTAAGTGTGTTAAATATGCATTTCATATGAATGTTTGAGAAAATTATTATGGATACAGTAATTTCAGTCTTATTTACAAGATGTACCAGGGCAAACAAAAAAACATTTACACCAAAACTTGCACTGTACTGTCAAAAACATTTATAAATATGAATAAACATGATGATAAACGTGAAACTGATATGCACATCAAAGTGTAAGTTATTTAAAAGTCAGTTATGTTTGTATTTTTTATTTTGTCATCCTGCAGTGTTGAATTCATTAAACCATAGTAAGTATTTTACTTTGGCTGGCAGTGTATGTTTGTCAGTTGAGTTGCTTTACATATGCTTTGTATAATCCTAGTTATCTGGATTGAGAATTTTGACAATAAAACATTATGAAAACTAAAACTATTTACTGTTCGTTGCTCAGATGCACATCGTTTCTACATCCAGTCTCTCTCCCACACATTCACATTAATACAAAACAAACACGCCTGCTAGCAGTCAGCAAAAAAAAAAAAAAATTAAACTCATAAAAGTCTCAATAAACAAAACAAAACAATAAGATAAAATAAAATAAAATAAAAACCATCAGACTGAATATTGTAGTCGGTACAGTCTGATTACTGCATGTAAAAGCCACAGGGTAAACATATTACAAATATTTGTTCAGGCCTCAGTCTGAAACTAATTGATGGGAAATATTTGACGATACAATCAGTAAAGTAAATAATGTTTATTTACAGGTATTTTAGTATTTTCCATGGTAAACTTTTATCATCTATCATATCATTTGGCTCTCTCAGCATGCTTTCCCAGTAAATATTGGAAACTTATTTCTCATGTCATCTATCATACAATCATCATGTCAACTTTGTCTGCAACAATTCATAAGACATTAGTAATAATCCCGTCCACCCACATCCAAATACTTATTGCACTTCCTGAGACTGCACAAACAGCCTCCGTCCCTTTGTTTCCTGTTGTGCTTCCTACTATCATAGACGCAAGTACTGTACACGGGCCACTGTTATCCAACACCACACCTTTCTTTGGCGGACAGTAACAGAGCAAATGTGTTTTGAAGCCGATTCTCAGTATTGATTCTGTAATCACAGCCTGCAACCTCCGCAAGAAACAAACCAAGAAAGAAATCCTCAGAAGGAGCGATCAAGAAATCTGCACAGTAAAAACAAAATCTGTAAAAATACAGTGAAATGTGCTGGTTTAAAATGAAATCATTTTCCATATGAACTTTTTAAGGATTTTTTCCTGTATTTTTTAATCACACAATAATTTTACCAGTTACCAAATACGCAAACCTCCATTAAAAATGTAATGGCAGAAAATTACCAGGACATTTCCCCCTTCTTTTTTTTTTTACACAATTTTTTATAGTGTACTCTGCTTTTTAATCATTATCCTAACTTAATAAAGTTATTTTAGTCTTGATACACTAATAAAATTAAGCATTTTATCAAATCAACTTTAAGCTCAAAACTATGTTTTAAACATTAGATTTTAAATCCAGTGACATCCCTCTAAGTTTATCTTAAGGAAACTTTATTACGTTCTTCAGGAAACATCTTCTGTTACACTTAGTGATTGCACTTAGAATTTTTTTTGCTACTGTACAAAATCAAAAAGTTTATCAATAATGTATGCTAAATAACTTATTATAGGGCAGTTTTAGGAAATATACTTGAATGAACGTTTATATAGAAGATTCTCTCCTGTAAATTTCAACATTTGCAGCGCACAAATATTTTCCATTTCAATGTACATTTATAAGTCAAATATTCTGACTTCTTTCAGCAGTAGAAACAAGCTTCAATACAAATGGGAATATAAAAGACAATGTGGGAAACTATTGCCAGCATGATGATCCACGAACCGGCTGAAGTTTATCGAGCATAAAACTTGAAGAACTTCGGTTCTCTTCATAAAGAGAATTCAAATCAGAATTGCTATTTCTTTCATAAAATATATTGTTTATGTTCACATAGAAATTAAGTTAAGATAAAGAACATTTTAATTATGCAAAATATACATTTCTTAGTCCAAGTTTGTGGGCTTTTCTGCCACTGTGCTTTCCTTTGTCAAATCATAATAAAAGAGCCAAAATCCTGTCGGGAGCCAAAATAAAAAAAGCCAGACTTATTCTGCACAAAGAACCTTTGACAAAAGCTCTAAGAAATTCCATCACAAAACTATTTAGGAAACATTTCGTACTTTTGAGCCACTGAATGTGAATATAAAATAACACTGGAAAGGCAAAAGGGGTATGGGACATGCAGAAAACAGGTCCAGAAACAGGAGGAGCATGGGAGACCATACCCTCCCCCTTCTCACTGAATCTCTTGCTCGCTCTTATAGGTCACTGGATCAAGAGGAATTGCAGTCTGTAAGATATCAAACTCCATCTGGTTATTGTCCATGTCAAGAACACACATGACATTGTGACTGCCTGAAGTCACGGTCGAGTTGTCGTGGAACATATTTTGGAAGTCAACAGAAACTGAAGTCCTTCTCTCCTCTGCCCTCTCCTTCCCTACAATCTGAGAAGAGTCAAATATATCATCCTCTTCCTCCCCACAGCTCAATGCCACCTCGTTCTCATAGCAGAAAGCGTTAAGTGACATGGGGATCAAGTCTTTTGTGGCTCTGCATGCAGACGCAGGAGAAGCAGCGGAAGAAGCCTTGCTCGCAGCTTCATCCAGCTCTTTGGCGCTGAGATGGGGCATTGACGGCACCTCGTATGTCTTGTGAAAGCGTGCGTAGTCTACCTTGTAGCGGTCGCGGTCCTCGTAGATCACAGGCTCAAACCTGTGGCCCCAGAAGATCTCTCTGGAAAGGTAGGAGCTACGGAACTGGGTGGTCATGGCTGTGGCCTCCACCATTCCTTCCAGGATCACAACGACCTCAAAGTCATCTGCCTCCAGATCAGCTCGGCTCAGAGTATACAAGGGGCTATCTTTGTCTATCTCGTGGACTATAACCAGTGGAGATACTAGAAACAGCCTGTCTGTGCCCTCATCATAGCCCACATTGAGGTCCATCTGCTCTAAAGGGATGAATTCGCCCTCAGCTGTGACATACGAACGTATGAGCTGGGCACGGACGTGAGCCTCCACAATGTGGCTCTTCCGCAGGTTCCCCACCCTCCACATGAGGCACAGCTTGCCATCACGCAGCGCAATGACAGCATTTTTGGAGAACATGAGGGTCTGGTTCCTCTTCTTTGGCCGAGCCATCTTGGCCATAATGGTGCCAATCATGAAAGAGTCAATGATGCAGCCTACTATGGACTGTATCACCACTGTTATTACAGCAACAGGGCACTCCTCGGTAACACAGCGCCATCCGTAACCGATAGTAGTTTGGGTCTCCATGGAGAACAGGAGCGCCCCAATAAACCCCTGAACATGAAGTATGCAGGGCATCCTTTGTGCTTGCTCTCCAGTTGTATGTCCAGATGTGGCTCCGTGCAGACCTCCATGTGTCAGTCCATCACCCTTCAGTGTAGGGTGCTCTTCAAAGTCCCCATGTGCCAGGGCAACAGTGTAAAAGATTAAACCAAAAAACAGCCAGGAGACAAGAAAGCTGGTGCAGAATACAGCCAACAGGTATCTCCAGCGGATGTCCACACAGGTGGTGAAGATGTCAGCTAGAAAGCGCTGCCCCTTTTCTTCCATGTTGGTGAACACAACGTTACATTGTCCATTTTTCTTCACAAATCGGCTCCGTACTTGGTTGGAGCCCCTTGTCAGAACCTTTCCGTTGTAGTTGTTCATCACTCCTTGCTCCGTCGTGCTGGGCACGATAGCGGAGGTTCCTGACCTCCTCCTGTCTTCTCCTTCTGAGGTGCAGGCCAAGTGCAGTCTGAATCTGGGTGAACTGTGGCCGTTATGGAGTCCTAAGCTAGAAATCTTTTGCCTTTCTTCCTCTGGTAAAGTATCAGACACAATGCTGTACCTGTCAGGAAAAAAAGGGACTTGGATTAAAAATTGTATTTTTTTTTTCTTTTATTCTTAGTTGATTGTGGCGTACTGTGCAAAACTCTTTTCTTTATCTGTTGCTTCCAATTAGCTCCAGAATTTCCAATTCCAATTTTTGAAGGGGTGTTGAGAAATAGTTCTCTGGGTTTCTGAAGCTCTTTTCAAAGTTTGTCCTTAGACATTGGCTGCTTTTTTTTTACTCATTCTCAGTCCAGTCAGATTGGAAGGTCAGCACCAAGTAACATTTATGACTCCAGTCATAAAACAAAACATATATTGAACTCAGAGTCACAAATGGTCTACTTAAATTGACCAAACTCATCTTCACCTGAGTGTATCAGCATCTCCTTTACATAGAGGATTACCTGCTAGGAAGGTGAGTTCAATTTAGCTGCGTGAGAAGGATCGCTGTCATCACAGATTATAGGATTATACGTGACTCAGTGTCAGTCAGACAAATCATTTTGGGATGGACATGCCTGTACTGTGGGGGCACTTCATCATATGTAAATGAGTGTTAACACTCTATTAATCATTCATTGACCCACTGACACTTGAGAGCTCTGTTTGAGAGATGCTAAGTTTATGTTGACAACGACAATCGATGTTATGTGTTGTTTTTCTTGGGTGGGGATGTGAGCGGTTGTGGTGCTGGGGGTAAACATCATGCTGATTCGCAAGACACAAAACTGTAAGACAAAATGAAATCCATAAGAACCGCCTTGGTATATTTAAGTCACAACAAGCAGTTAAAGAAGAAAGAAATTAGGTGTTGTGTGTTCAAAAAATAAGGTGTCCGACTATTGATTTACACACAGAATGGAAAAAAATGAACATAGTGCATAGTACATCAAGGCAACCTCCTTCTTCACTGTGTGAGACCTGCTGCAGCTACCTGAAGCCGAGAGCTCTTCATGTGCCGCTGGTCAGGACAGCGTAGGACGGCCTTGGCCTTTTCTAAGGATCTGCTTACTGTAAATATCCCTGAGCTGGTCCTGACTCATCCTGCCAACCCAAATTAACAAGCCCATTCTCACCGGACGGTTGGATACTTCTAAACCAACCAACGTTCAAATTAAAAAAGGATGAAATTGTTTCAGTGAACGCAGCAGTCTTTGATCCTCTACAAATTAGTCAGGAAATAATGAGATGAAGCTGAGAATTCAAAGATAGCTGCCCAAACAGAGCTGATACAGTAATAATGAGATGCTACAATTCCAGCAACACCAAGTAAAACGAGTTCAAAGACCAATGGTCCGCATCAGTAAATTTACATCAGGCTGATATTACTGGGCTCACCTGTTGGCTCTACTTGTTCCCATGGCACCAGTGATCACAGGTAGAGGGCCACAGTGGGAGGCCAAACTGTGTCCTACTCCCAAACATCTGGTCTCTTCACAGCAGGTGGTGTTCAGGCCACTGAAGAGACCCCTGGAAGAAGCATAAAATTCAACAGAAACTGTCATGTGATGGTTGCTGTCTTGCTTTTTTAAACCAACCTCACCACATTTAATATTTTGCATAATAGTAATGCATGAGTGGAAAATCTGAGGAATAGTAGTCTATGCATGGTTTTGGTTTTGTGAGTTAAAATGTGGTTCCCATGAGGATGCATGAGTGTAACAGACAAAGCAAAAAGAAGTCATCTGAAGTTTTAAAGTCTTCTCACTGACAAAGACATCAACCACAGCCTGGCATCGCACACTGAAGAAGGCAGCATATTTTGTTTAATTTAAGGAGCGTTTTCTTTCTTTTTAATTACAGAAAATGGACTGAAACTGAAAACCTGTGCCTTTTTTCCCAAGACATCCCAGGCTTGTTGTCATTTGCTTTGTTATCAAATGCTAATGCTGATAAAATGCACCTCTACTTCTTTACAATAAAAAAAACTGATTTCTTTTTTCTTTTTTTAAAAGTTTTAGTCCACTTGCAATCACATGAAGGGATCTGTGGCCTATGAACTAAAATGAGTTTGACAGATACTTTGGCAACCTGGCAAAATTACATGTTACAAACCTGATTGCAGCCAGTGTGTTATATTACTGCTACACCCAGACCAAGAGATCAAGGATAGTAGCATGAACTTACCTCCCACCCCTCCAAGACTCACATACCTTACTATGACACAGTTTATTTGCATTTTGTGTTCACCATTGTGCTTTTATTTTCTCAGAAGCTTTTCAGACTTAATGAAATCCAGTCAGACAAGTCATTTGAAATTTTTTGAACAATGCGTTTACTATTAAACTCTCTCTTTGTATCTATTTAGCACATCTGCAATGTCAGAGAGCTGTTTGTGAGACTATTTGCATCTTATGCATCTTTAATTGAAAATAAAAGTTTATGCAGTTATTTGTTTAAGACATATGGGGCCCGATCTAAAGGCGCAAAACTGTCTATATCTGTCTATAGTGTAGCTTATATCGATAATATAACACTATATCGGGCATCAGAATCAAATGCATGTGTTGAGCTGAGTTTTTTTTTTTTTTACGTGATTTCTAGTTCAAAATATAGTAAAATAAGAGAATAAATTAGCAAAGTGACACTGACTTTTCTTGAATTTTCAGGTGTCACATGAAACTGTATTTTTGTTTCTCTGTAAGACGGGGTCGGAGGCTTTAATCATTTCTCCTAATCAACCAGAGAGTTCACTGGAAACCACATACACATAGAGAAATGTCTGTAAGTGCTGATTGCAGGGATTCGATTTTTAATAAGTAGTGTGTGTCTGCCTCCACTCAGGCTAACTTCCAGCTAACAGCATGATTTTGCAGATCTCCTAGCTTGTGTCTGTTTCAGTGAGCCAGCAGTGTATAAGCTCTAAGGCTTCCCTTTGAGTGCAAAAGGTTTCTAAGCTGTAATGAACAGGAGGGCTGGCAGAGTGCAGGTACCAAAGTGTTGAAGCAGTGATGAGACACACACAATACAAACCAGTTAATGGTCACCACCTAAAACTGGGGATTTTTTTTTCTGATGTCAGTTTCCATAGGAACACATCTCCTCTGGCATTTAGGGGATGGAGGGAAGTGGAGAGAGTCACCAGCTGTGTGTGTGCGTGGAGGGGGGCAGTATACAGTATTAAGTGCTCTTATAAAATGAGTCAGAGAGGGAGGGAGGGGTGGAATGAGAGAAAGGGTGCAAGGGCAGGAACACAACAGCTACATGTGACTTTAAATATGTTTAAATGGGCGCTAAGAGGTGACACTCAGTGCAGGCTTTTGATCTGCATCACTGAGTGAAAACACAAATGAGGACGAGAGGAGCCCTGCAGAGTTTGGATGTTTTACTTTCGCCTGCCTATTTCCCAAATAAGTTCATACTGCACTGAGGGCAATAGAACCACACTGATCACAAAAATATGAATGATAAAATTTCAAAAAGACATATTTTCTCGCATTTTACATTTTTAGCATATGTCTGGAAAATAATCCAGATTAAAACGTTATAAGAAGGAAGAGTCTCTGTTAAAGCTTGTGTATGAGTTGTGCAAATATAGGGTATGTTTATGGTTTCATTTCCTCACATATGAGGATTTAGTTCTTTTTTTTTGCCTTTTTTTAAACATGCAAAATCAAACGTACCTTTTGAATTTAGATTTTTGGTCTAATTACTGTATTCAATTGTAGATTAAGGGTGCCATTATCTGACTCATTCATATTGAAGTAATTTTTGGTTGGAACCCTGCTGTAATTATGAATATATTGTTTGTATATATGTTTGTATATAGCACATTTTGCACATGCAAATGCAGACATGTTGCTTCGCAACTTGGGGACTTTCTGGCTATTAGACTCAGCAAAGATTAAAAAAAGAGGTAAGTGAGCTGGGTGATAAGAAGGAAATTAGGATGCTCAAGTGTTCATTTCCCCGAAAGCTTTTGATAATGGCCCCTGATGAGATAAACGACATTGTCAGCCACTAAGAAAAGTAATATTTTCAGTGCGAATGCCAGAGCTTTATATCAGATGTCAGACATGCTTTATATCAGATACAGCCTCAGATGAAGCAGTCATCATGCACAAGGATCTTGATCGCTGGTCATCATGCGTTGATTGTTGAAAACAGGAAAGTGGCTTCAGTGTCCTTAAAAGACTTTGTGAACAAATGCAAATGACATTGCATATAAATGTTTTCTGCATGAAGACAAAATTAGAAGTAAACTGAAAACTACTCAAATACAACAAGCTAACCTTCAAACTCTGTATATACAGGAACTATTTTTCAATTGTTGCCTTAAACTATCATTTATTTTCACTGTCGTGGAATTTGATTATTCAGGTTTTGATCAATAACTTTGATAATCTTATCAAAAAGACTGTTTTTAGTTAGTCATCCCACTTCTCTTTGCTTCTCTTTCTTCTGTGAAAGCTAATCAATACATACCCTGGTTTCACCTCAGTACCTACAAAGCATCAGCAGTAGCCATGAAGAGAATTATTCCCACGCTATCTTCACATCCCAGACATCCTCCATCTTGGCTTCAATTCAGATTTGTTTGGGTTTTTTTTCCTATTTTGTCCTATTTAAATTTTTGCATAACATATTGTATTTTCTGGTTCACGATTCAGGCCGGTTATACAAACTGACCACATGATCATTTTGCAACACATCGGGTTGAAAGTGATGACAAAGTTTTAAAAGCAGCAATGACACTTAGTCACAGGTCACATTTACCTTGATCCCACCTAACTTCTCTTTATTCTCATGAGCAGATAGAGAAAGGTCACTATGGCGACTGCTCATCTGCAGCAGCTCAAGTCTATTGACCGTTTAAAGTTAGTTGTCTGATATCTCAGTCATGTCTCTGAACAATGTAGTCAGTTTTTTTGGAATAAAATGTCTCACTACAGTTTATTCAATTTAACTGACCTAAAGGATTACCAGCGTTTATTAGCCTGACGAGACTAGGTCACAGTGATGTAATCGAGGATAATTAATCAATTTGTCCTTCATACAAACTAAGAAGTTTTATTTTATATTAAAGTTCCTGCACACTGTTGTCCACATGTTTAGCATTTTCTGCAAAAGAAAATGTGTTTGCATCATTATGAAGATTGTGTCAGAGGATCCCTTCAACTTCTTCCATCTTTGTGGAGCCATCAGTGGATAATTTGTTCCCTTTTCCTTCACTTTACTCTGCAGATGTGGAAGATACAATGAGGCTGTTCCTCTCCTTTTTCTGAAGGCTCCAGAAACAATGATTCCCTTCTGATGAGATTGCATAAAAACATAAGACAGGTGCGTAAGAAGATCAACAGGTGGACAGCATCACTGTCTTCGGGCATATTTATACCTGATGATTCTTGATATGTCTTCATGTGATGCATTTAAGCTTCGCCAGGGTTGTAGAGATTTGCAGTGTTTGAATGACTAGTGTGACCTAACCCTACACAGCAGTTTCCATGATGCCCGAGCTTTGAGTACGTCTGACGCAGTGCTTATTCTGGGTTGATCTCTGCGAAACAGTGCGCTGTCCGCATGCAAAACTAAAAGCTGCTCTTCATGTCTGTCATCAGAGGTTACCAAAGTTCTAAAATACAAGCAAAGTTATCACATAAATGTATTCAAAGTTCGGTTTATCAAACTGTTTTTCAGCAAATCTTTCTGATACTTAAATATTGGCATTTGAGCAGGAGTTACTCTCACCTTGCAAATGATCAGTTGTTTCCTTTCTTTTGCTTGTACTTTTAGTTCGCTCTCACTCTGCGGGGCAAAGCTCCAACGTCCTTAAGTTCATAAGGTGTGTGACAACTTCTTTAATTCTTCCTTTCTTTGAATAGTTTCCTCTAGTTACTCCTTCATCGCTTATTCATCGTTTCATCCCCGCCGTGTCTCTCCTTCAATCCTTTCCTGTCCTCCGCTGCCTCCTTCGCTGATGGTAATCCTGTCTGTGCGCACCCTCCTCTGCTACTGTACTCATACGCCACAGCCTGAAAACGCTGTGTCAATCTCCCCTCTGCTGTGCATGGGGGGAGGGAGGGGGAGGTGGATGGAGAGGAGAGGAGAGGAGAGGAGAGGAGAGGAGAGGAGAGGAGAGGAGAGGAGAGGAGAGGAGAGGAGAGGAGAGGAGAAAAAAAGCAAAAGAAAGTAAGAGAGGAAGGAGAGGAAATGACACTAAATGGATATCCACTTGGTGTGCTCTCAGCTTATGTAGGTGTTGAGTAATGCCTGATGTGCCCATGTAAGCAAGCAGGAACTCATTTGAGTCATGATTTCTGAAGTAAGTCTATTCAAGGAACAAAAATGGCAACAGGTGGGAGACAAAAATATGGGGTCTTGGAGATTAAGCAAGTTGCCAACACAGTTTAAAACTGTGCATCACCCTGATGATTACAGGGCTGTTGCCGCAAATTGCACTTTGACGGTAAATGCTTTCCATTTACTCCCGAACAGCTGTGCTAGAGATGTTTTCCAGCTTGTTGTTAACACCTGACAAAGGTTATAACAACAGTGAGCTACGAAAGGCAGAGAGCGCTGGATTTAAGCTTTGAAACTTTGTCCATGTCCCTGTGTTTAGTTTAACTTTAACTGTGATAAAGCAGCAGGCTTCCTCTCACATACTGTGGTCATTCCAGAAGGAGTGCAAATTTGTTACCTAAGTGCTGAAAGTGTTGTTTGACCTGAATCTGAGCAGAATGTGTGATTAATCTCAGTAATATATTGAAAATTCTCATTTTTAAATCATAATTATAATAATAATCATATTTTACTGCAAATCTTTAATTTGATATTCCTGAACTTCCAACTTAATGATGCAGTATGACTGAGCATATGGTGTGTTCACTATTGGACTATTATTTCAAAGTAACAATGATCAGCGAGTTAATACAGATACGTCTATACATTTTGTAGCTTTGCCTCTGTACACTATCACAGTGATTGCAGATCAAATAGTCAACGCAGACTTTCAGCTTTAATTCAAAGGGTTTAACAAAACGACTGCATTAACTCATTACTAATAATCGCAGTATCTTAGCTGTTCCTAGGACTGCACTCTTCTGGAAAGAGATCTTGGGTGTTGTTCCTGGGATCTGCTGGAGCCACTCGCGCTGCTTGGGGGTCACTGCCCTGAGTGCTCAGATTACCACTGGGGCCACTGTTACATTTACCCTTGACATCTTCTTAAACTCTTCTCTGAGTCCTTGGTACTTCTCCAACTTCTTGTGTTCCCTCTTCCTGATGTTGCTGTCATTCAGTATCGCCACATTTATCACTACAGCCAACTTCCTCTGTTTGTCTACCACCACTATGTCCGATCGGTTAGCTATCACCATTTTGTCTGTCTGCATGTCCACCCTTGGGGGCGTCTCCCATTTTGACCTCGGGACTTCCATGTATGCCCTGCCTGCTAGCATCTTGCACCCTGCTGTGCTTCCATGATCAGTGCCTCTGTGCTGTCTTTAAGCCCAGCTTTGTCCAGCCACTGGTTGGATTTCTGGATGTCAGCCACCTCCTCTATCTGCCGGTGATACTTACCATGCAGGGCTCTGTCCTTCCATGATGGTTCCTCCTCTTCCTCCTTTTTCTTGGGTTTCTGCAGCTTGAAGTATTCACTGCGCACACAGTCAGTCGTGGCCATCTTCCTGATGTTCGATGTCTCATCCTGGACTGTGGTTCTAGCACTCTGGCCTCCTTCCTTCTGCTTAGTGCACAGCCTCAGGGTCCTGGACTATAAACCATCCATGCATGGTCAGGAGCTTCCTTGCCTGCTGATAGAGATAGTGACTTCTATCTCCTCCTTTAGCCAACTTATTATCCCTGCAGGGTAACTGATCACGGGCAGAGCTTAGGTGTTGATGGCCCGGATCTTGTTCTTTCCATTCAACTGACTCCTCAGGACTTGCCTGATCCTCTTCAGGTACTTGGTAGTTGCAGCTTTCCTAGCGGCCTCTTCTTGGTTCCCATTTCCCTTAACAGCATGGTCACTTTGTTGGCCTACCACTGTGGTCCAGACAGGAACAATTTAAAATCACATTTCTATTCACATTTGTACAAATATTAATGATCCTCCAAAAATAAATCCGACTTGCCTTACTGAAATGTTATGACTTTTTATAACCAGAACTTCAGTTGTTTTGTTTTTTTCTGCTTCTCAGTGAAATTCTCAATGTCTACTCAGCAGAGTGACTCCTAATTTTCTTCAGACATTCATGATTTCGAAACAGTGAATCATGATGAATTACAGTCATTATGATTCACTGACTGGACACCATAAATGTCTGTACAACATTACATTCTTCCTTTTCTCTACCATGATAATAGGCTATTTATGTTTTTGAGTTGAAAGTCCTAATATTGAACCGACTGTCATGAAATTACAGACAACTACAGGATACTTTGGGATACTTCTGTTTGTGACTACACCTGTAAAACCACTGTTGCTGCAGAGCCTCTGCACCCCTTCAGGAATAATTATAGAGGAGTAAACAGAATATATTTCCTGAAACACAGCAGAGTGGAGTTTCCAAAAATGAAAATGGAAACTAATATAGTTTCAGTCTGAGGGAAGCAGCAGACCTCAAACTCCCCTCAACAGTTTCAATGTACTTTTCAGACCTTCTTTTGTCTGTTTGCACGATTTAAAAGAAAAATCTCAGGAGACGTTTGCTAGTTTAGCTGCCTTCATGCAGAATCCGCATCACTATATCAGATATTAAACTGAGCAAAGCTGTTTCTATGGAAACCTTCTTCCTCCCAGTCCACCTTCACCCTTAGCTCCTCTTTAGGCCCCTCACTCCTCCGTGCTTTTCTCTAAGTCTTGCTCTCCTCCTCTTCTACCTAAATTATAGAGCAGGAGTCAGTGGAGGGGTGCTTCATTTCAAAATCTCCTCCTTTGAATACAGATGTGGGTGTTGCATTTGCTCAGATGAGAAACAAGGAGGAGGACGGAGACATGTTGCTATTAGGAGCAGCGACATAGAGATAAACAGAAGCTGGAGTCAAGGTTTCTAAAGTTAATAGACACAGCGAAAGCAATGAAACATTTCAAAGGCCAGTCTAAGAGGGCAAAGACTAAAACAACAACAAAAAAAACAGGAAAAAAGAAAGTCCAATACACATAAAGTACACAAAAGCTTCACCAAAGGATTATTGCCACACAAGAGCAGGAAAAAGCACCAAGAAACTTGAATGCATTAGCATTAAATGGCAGGCACACATTAACATTCATAATTAGTTTGAATTAGACCACTGTGTAGGTCTGTTCCTTTAAGTATAATGTACTGAAATGCTAATATACACAATATAAATCTAAACCACAAATAAACAAAGTAGAATGGTTTAAACAAGGGGTGTCAATCTAACTTTATACAGTATGCTCCAGTTTGGTTAATTTAAGGGGGCCAGACCAGTTAACTGATGCATAATGACCTACCTTTCTTTTAATGTAAAGGAACACAAGTAAGCATTCACATTTGGTAAGCTCACTATGTACAGCACAAGTGACAAACAGCTGTTTATCTTAGCTGTTTTTTTTTAACTTTCCGTGTGCAGTACTGTACAAAACTCTTGAGCCAAATCTCTTTTTTATATATATTTTGGGAAATAGCTGCAGGCAAAACAGAGTTTGCACAAATTTAACAAGCTTAAAAGTCAATATTTGGTGTGACCACCTTTATTAGCCAACACAGTCTGAACTCTCTTAGGCAGCTTTCGTGTCATTTCTTTAAGAAGTCAGGAATAGTTCTCCGGGTTACTTGAAGGACCTTCAATTCTATTCTTTGGATGTTGGCTGCATTTTTTTTTTATCACTACATGATCACACACTTCATCAATAATTTTGAAGTCCGGGCTCTGGGGAGGCCAATCCATGACTGATGGTGTTCAAGTTTGTGTTTTTTTTTTTATCCATGTGTGTTTTTACTGCATTGGCAGTCTGTTAGAGATCAATGTCATGTTGAAATATAAAGCCACTACCAATTAATGGCAGTGCTAATAAATTTAGCTGTATTTTGTGACAGGATATTGCTTGTTTAAGTGCCTACAATTTAAAGGTTATTTATTGGTTTATAGGGTATTTGCTAAGTTGTCTTTTATGTGTAGACACAACATGGGTTCATCTCTTGAGTTGGGAGCTATTTTACGATTTAACAAACAAAAAAGCATATCTCTAAATTGTCAGATACACGAGCTGGAGGTTGAGTGAAAACCAGTGTCCGAAGAAGAACTTTGAAAGACCTGTCTATGTAGTAAACTTAAAAAACAAACAAATATTTAAACATTTAAGACATTAAAATCTCTCTGTAAAATCTCTAGCCTTTGGAGGGCCAGTTCTAGTCCACTACCCGCATGTTTAACAACTCAACTTTAAACCATCCAGTTGGTCTGATCCTTATAAGGTAGAAATACACTGCTATAAATATTTTTTTCCCCCATATTTCAAATAAAAACAAACCTCTAGTGGACTGCTGAAACTTATATACAGTTAATTTTTAATTTCTAAAGACAATAACAGCCCTTAGTCACAGCTGGTGTCATTTCTACTAGCTGACAGGAGCCATTGTCATGGAGCATTGATGGTTTTGAACTGGATGCAGTTCTAGTGCAGTAGCTATGTGTGGCGAGAGAAAGAGAGGAGACAGAGGCTTGCAGACAGGATGATCCGACATTCACACCGTCCAGCAGAAGATGACCAGGCAGACAGACTCTCTGGGGCAGACCAGGCTGTGTGTATGTATAAATAGCTATTAATCGGGCCTGGGTGTCAGATTAGTTCCCATAACCTTTTGCTCAGCACACACTTGTTATGGGAGTATGGGTCAGCTCTGTCCAGGGGATGTCCTTTGTGGTACATTTGCTTCTATCATTCAGCCGATGAACATTCATCAATGTGTTTATAAGACTGGAACTAATGGACTAATATAGCATACATTAAGTTTTCTTCCATTTCTCCTTTAATTTGCTCATTGAGAACTTTTGCTTTCTCGTGTTTCAGATTTTTAAATATGTGCGTGCCTCTGCTTGAGGATAACCAAATCAGAAAAAACAACCAGTGCCTCTGTGCTGGATGCTTCTGGGGTATATAAAGAAGCTATGTACTTTTCGTTGGTGTCCGTCGCCCCCTCATTTCTCTGCACCACCACTGATGTACTCTAAGTAGGCTGTAAGCATTTCCTGAGTAATCTAGGAGGTCTATATCACATGAAAATGAGAGGAGGATGTTGGGTAGCGTGATGTACGCAAGGCCAGAATTCGGCTTCAGTTTGTAGGTTACGGTCAGAGGGAGGAGGTGGAGATTTTGTGGGATCATGTGGGATCAGAAACGCGGGATGGTGAGAAACAGTGTGTCAGTGATTCAGTGATACAGCTTTCCTCAGAATTAGGAGGAAAGGGGGCCAGGGTGAGGAACTGTCAGAAAGCAGTGAACACACAAAGAGGGTGGAGAATATTTTAAAACACTGATAAGTAAGAGTAAAATGTTTCAGGTCACTTTACAATCTAGTCCGGTTCTTTAGCCAAATAAAAAGAAAGCACAAACATTGCTTCTTGGTGAACAGCCTAAAGCCCGGTGTCAAAGCTGCCCACTCATCTTCACTTCATGTTCATGAGACATATACAGTTCTGAAGCAGACAGACTCCTCATCTGCAAAAGGATGAACACCGTTGGCACAGACTTAAACAGCCCTGAAGTGCTTTACACATTTCAGCGTTTCATAAGTTGGTAATTATTTGTTTTGTGTTCCATTGTGTGCCAAACTGAGCTGACATTTAGTTATGAGGCATTAGCCTTTTTCTTTTGTATCTGAATTTCTTTAGAAAACACAAAGAGAAAAACACAGTGCAACTCTAGAAGACCGAAAAATACATTTTTCATGTTTCCAAATTATTTCTTGCCAACTGTGAAACAGAAGTGGGAATCAGAGCTATTTTTTGCAGGGTACATTTGCTCACTCATTTTTTTATTGTTAAAAAATATCATATAATAGTTTAGTAATCTTTTTTTTTCATCTTGAGTTTTATTGAAAGCTTTTATGGGGTTTTTGTGATATCAGTGGTACAGTCATGTGAAAACAAAAGCTTTCACAGGACTAGGTGAAAAAAAGTAGGTGAAAAACTAAGTGTACACTTGCTGCTTCTATAGGAATTAAGAGGTTAAGCAGCAGCCAGGAGGTGCTAATCAAATCCACTTGATTCACTGATCATCCAAAAGTGGGAGTACCTCTACAAAAGCAGAGGTTTTGGGAGTTTGCTGAGCATTCAGGTGTGTTAACTTGCAACTATGCAACTATCTTTGCAGGAGTGGACATTCAACACAAAGTCAGACAATACAAGGTTCAGAGATGCTGCAGAAACCCACGAGCACCACAAACTCCACAGCCCTCAGTTAGCATGTTAAATGTTAAAGTTCATCACGATGCAAAACACTAAAAAACTTGCTGCAAGGAGAAAGCTTCTTCTCACTAAAAAGAACATGTCAGTACAGCTCAGGTTTGCACAGCAACATTTAAATAAGCCATGAGACTTCTAGAACAATGTCTTTAGGACAGACAACACCGAATTGGAGATGTTTTCCCACAATGAACAGCACCATGTTTAATTAATATCAGCACAGACCCCCTCAAACCATCAAACACCGTGGTAGTGGTGGTGGTGGTGATAGAGGGATGTTCATATGGGCTTGTTTTTCATTCGTAGCATCTGGGTGCCCTGGAATCATGGAGTTGACCATAAACTTCTCAGAATATGTAATAAATATTGTCTAATGTGAATCCATCTGTCCAATGCATGTATTTGTACACTAGCTTTTAAATGGGTAAGTCATATGATTTATTATTATAGATCCGCTGGTGAAGTTAATAAAAGACAACAAGCAAAATAATGCAGTTTGTTTGGAAAACACATTTCAGACAACCAGGAGATTCATTCAAACAAATTAAAAGGAAAACCATTTTAAATAACACCATTAAATACATTTAATTATCCTATAGAGAAGGCGTGGCTCATTAATTTTCCCCAAGGAAACACAATTATGGCCTAATTGGAGCATCTATTCTTACCAGCAGCACTTTATAAAGAGACAAAATTAGTCCTGAGCAACTAAACTGAGTTTAGTTTGTTGGAGCAACCCTCCACAACAGTGCCAGTTTCTCATCTGGTAATTTTAATTCCCCACCTATGCTTTAGAGCAGGAATATCAGAATGATTTTACAATGGTCTACATACAGCCCGGTTTGATCTTAAGTGGGCCAGATCAGCGAAACTCCCTTTCCTGCAAGTGTAAATAAGTTTAACCAATCCATGAGATATCCTAATATAAGAAATAAATTTTAACAATGCATCTCAGTTTTTCCCAGCGATAAAGAAATGCTGCCGAACTCACTGCCCAAAAGAACAAAAAACAAAAAACAAATCTCCGGAAAGTTGTACAGTAGATAATGAAAAAAAAAAACCTGTACTTTTTCATATAATTGTTTATGTATTACTTAATTAATTACTGTGTTTTAGTATGAATGACCATGAAGGAGGTTATTCTGTAGGAAAAGCTGTAACAGTTAATAACAGACAGTAAGTCCCAAATTTGCCCTCCTTCACATTTTCCAAAGCTGGGCACCAGTGTCTGACACTCCTGCTCTCGAGGGACCATTTCCAATAACGAAACACCATATAGATAGGTAGATAAGTAGTTTGTCGCCATCTGCTGTGAAATCAGTGCATTGCAGGATGTCTTCCATCAAGTTCGCCATAGAAAGTCGGTCATTACCGGGAACAACCTTCAAAATAAAAATAGTTATGGATAGTGAAAGAGCTAATAATCACCCAGAAGTCAGAAGTCAGTGTGTTGAACTTAGTATTGAAAAGAAAAAAAAAAATCAGTAAATGTACTAAAGAGTGTTTTCTACAGTCATTGGGCTAAACTCTCAACGAGCATGCGCTTTAACCAGCACAAGGTTTTACTTTGAAAGTCGTAAGCCGGAAACAGATATATTTAGCTCTGTAATGAATCTATGACGGCGAAGAGCTGAGCTATCAGCCACGTCACCTCCTCGGAAGCGGTTTTCCTGTCTGTCCACGGCACACACGGATCTGTAAGCGGAATCCACGGAGTCTGTGTCTAGCGTCACGCGCACAGAGAGTGAGCCGTCCGACCGTGACCGCGCAGCTTGTCGCCTCTCTGCCCACGCCAGCACAGCACCCCTTTGGCGTTTTATGAGCAGCGACTGCCTCCTGAGGACGTGCAAGGCCCGTGAGGAGTTGCATTAAGGTTTTTTGCTGGAGCATAAACACCATGAATATCTTCCGTCTGGCGGGTGACGTGTCACATTTGGTGGCTATCATCATCCTGTTGCTGAAGATATGGAGGTCCAAGTCGTGTGCTGGTAGGTTGACACTAGCAACACAGTGTGGGTGCTGTGCGATCATATCAGTGCATTTGGGCTGTTATGATTTTTCATCCGCGCTAAAGATGTATGCGTGTGGCTGTGGTGCACAAAAACAGCTGTGACACAATGAAACTTCTCTTGTCTGCTGTGTGCATTAAGGATGGCATTTGCATGGCGCTGATTGTCCTGCGCCAGTGGAAGCTACGTGGCAATGATAACAAAGTTAAGAGCAGCCTGCTCGACCAATCATACAGCTTTGTTTAAAGTGAGAGAGCTGCACAGCTGAGTTGCAGAAGAAAGAAGAAAAAAAAGGAAACGTTTAACTTCTCTGTTTCATCCTCTCACTTTTAATTTCTCTCATTTTATTTCCATTACAGGCATCTCTGGGAAGTCTCAGGTGCTGTTTGCGATTGTCTTCACCACCAGGTATCTCGACCTGTTCACGGTCTACATTTCTGCTTACAACACGGTCATGAAGGTAAGTTTGTAGGTCACACCCACACACAGTCACACACACATTTCCCTGTCAGATTACCTTTGAGCTGAATGACCGCCATAAGTTAGAGTCATTCATTTCTTGTACCAGCTGTGATCTCTGTGTGTTCACTAACACACACACACACACACACACACATATATATATATATATATATATATATATATATATATATATATATATATATATATATATATATATATAAAATAAACACAAAGCAGGGATGTTAGCAAAATAAGCAAAAGCATCTTGTAGTGTTTCACAGTGTCTTCAATTAAGTTCACTTTTCCTGATCAGTGTTTGGCTCCGCCCTCAGGTGGTGTTCCTGGCTTTGTCCTATGCTACAGTGTACTTGATCTACATGCGCTTCAGGAACACGTACGACTCTGAGAACGACACTTTCCGCGTGGAGTTCCTGCTGGTCCCAGTCACCGGGCTGTCCTTCCTGGAGAACTATGCTTTCACCCCAATGGAGGTAAAGGTGTCTGTCAGAAATGTAGAGCTCCCTCAATTAAAAACAGCTTTAAAATTAACACGCACCCCTTTGCCTCCAGATCCTGTGGACCTTCTCCATCTTTCTGGAAGCAGTGGCCATAATGCCACAGCTCTTCATGATCACCAAGACCGGCGAGGCGGAGTCCATCACCACCCACTACCTGTTCTTCCTCGGCCTTTACAGAGCCCTCTACATCGCCAACTGGGTGTGGCGCTATCACACAGAGGGCTTCTTCGACCAGATCGCGGTGGTGTCCGGCGTCGTGCAGACCATCTTCTACTGCGATTTCTTCTACCTCTACGTCACAAAAGGTGAGTAAGAACACGATCATTCGCTGCTACGCTACAGGGCCGAGTCTAGGTGTGATCCATTTACGTTGGCAGGATGCCACGCCAGAATTATGTTTGAGTAATCATCCGATATTTGCAGCGTTATTATTAGGGTTATCGGCCTTGCCTGTTTTACTGCACTTTCTGTTCTGATGATATAAAACAGCATGCAGAAGTAATTTGCAATGAAATCTAGCACACAGCTATGCTCTGTGACTGAAAGAGAGCTTCTGCTCAGATTGTTTACCTGTCGAGAGAGGATATGTATCCTTAATGCCAGCTGCTGTAGGTTGCTCTAAAGTGTTTGCTCACCTGCTAAACAAAGGAGTGGGGGAAGCTAAAAAACACTCCCTCACCCTCGCTGTGTTCTCACTTTTTTCTTTCTCGTCCGTCTTCCTTCAGTGCTTCGGGGAAGAGGAAAGATGACCCTGCCGATGCCGGTTTAAAACGGACCCCTCCACCACAGCCCTCCACCCTTCTGTGCCTGCCACGTATCGGCATCTGAGAGTAGATCCTTCAGCTGTATTTGTACTTAATGATATAACTGGTCTGTGATTGTAGTTTAGACCATTTTTTTCTTTCTTCTTTTTTTGTCTGATCGGTTCTTTGGGTTTAAGTCTGTACATTTGCAGGAGTTTACATGGTTGTTTTATTAGTCCATAAGATGCAGGTGCGACACTGGAAGTGTGTCCCTAATATGCACCAGGCAAGTGAGCAACAGCAGTACAGAAACAGTATTTGTGCACGCTTGTGGGTTTTTTGTTTTTTGTTTTTCTTTGGAAGCTGAGGGTGACTGTGACTCTGGAGGTGCTTACATTTACATCCTGAACAATCAAGAGTATTTTGAGCACAAAAATGTAGCTGCAATGTTTTTTGTACAGCACTCAGGTGGACTACACGTAGTTCTCTTTCAGTATAAATCCTTCACATTTCACATAGTCTTTAAAAATATGGTAGTGTTTGTACATTTGTGCTCCCCGATCTTTTTACGGCGTGTTGTCCTTTTTCACTCTGTGCTGTTAGACACTCCCTGAATAGGTCACTGCGTTGTATGCAAACCATTTCCTTTCCTCACTGCCAGCTGCAAACTGATGAATCCCTTCGTCATCTTTTGTGTGTCAGTGCATTTGTACAGAAGAGAATAAAGGGCTAAAATATGTTGTCACTTGTTATATGAAGCCAAAGACGGATAAGGTAACTGCTGCAATGTTTTAAACAGTTCTTATTTTTAAATCTTCCTGTGTTGTTACCTTAACCAAATCACGCCATTGTGTCGGGGGTGGAAATGATGGGAAAATTGTTTTTTAATGTATTGTATCTGTGTAGCGAACTAACCTATTTTTGACAAATACAAATGTGTGAAGTCATAATAAGATGAACTGGACTTTTTTTTTTTTTGTGACTTTATTGTGCTGTGAGTTCGTATTTCACAGTATAGTCTAAGAGTGCGTGTGTGGTGCGCTTGTGGTGTTGAACAATGGAAACACAATCATAGTTAGGTGATGCATCTGTAGGTTCTCATTCATCCAGGTCATGGTGGAGCTTGAGAAAATGGCAGCTTGGCTTTTTTAGGTCTTTGAAGATGCTTCGCCTCTCATCCAGGAGGCTTTTTCATCCCTAGAGCACCTGGTGGATGGTCTCGGGCTATAAACCACTGGTAGGGATTTGACCCCTTCTCTAGAGAAACATCTTGGATGAGAAGCGAAACGTCTTCAAAACCTAAAGAAGTCCAGCTGGCCTTACATCAAGTGACTTGTCCTCACCACGTGGGTTTCGTTGTGTCCTGTCTCTTTGATTTACCTTTCAGCGCAGTAAAGTTTTTCTGTGTTTGTATAGCACCTTGCTTCCTTCTCTCACGGCCCCTCCCACTGCTTTCGCAGCCGACCTGACAGAGAGCGGAGACGCAGCCAGAGCTGCCACTTTCTCCACCACCTTCGCCTTCTTCACAGCTTTCCCTTTCCCCTTGTCCTTTCCCATGATCCCTGCCCCCTCCGCAGCACCTTTCCCCAGGGCGGTCACCAGCTCGCACCAGAAAAGCCTCTCCGCTCTCTTCCGGGCCTCCTCTTCCTCCCTTCTCCTCTCCTCATCCTCCCACTTCTTTTCCAATCTTGGCAGCCGCCCCTCTGGGACCTCAGCCTCTGTCTGAATAGACTCCACCACGTGCCCAGCTTCACCCAGAATCCTCTCATGTGCCTCCCTTATGGCACCTTCAGCCTCCTTCAGCATCTCATCGCTGTAGCAACCGCCTCCATTCTTAGCCACAATTTGGTCCACCTTCTCCAAAAGTTGCATGACTTGATGTGAACATTCATCTGTTTCCTCCTGCCTGCTGTTATCAAAGACGTGATATCCTCCATAGCAGCTGCTGACAAACTCAGACAGCTCCTGGCTCTCCTCTAGAAAGTCCTCGATGCGTTTCCCCTTCAGCTGGTCACCACAGGTGAACAGCACCATCGTAAACCTCATTACTCCAGGCCCTAATCTAGCTTTGATCCACTCAAAGGCCTCCCTCTCCTCATGGGTGAACCTGCCGAGCTGCAGTGTCACCAAGAAGGCGTGGGGTCCCGGAGAAGAGAAACCAACACACTGTCCCACCTCTGCCATAACCTCCTGAGAAGACAGGTGTGTGTGGAAGAGCCCGGGAGTGTCAATGACGGAGATACTCCGCCTTCCCACTATCCCGCTCTGTTTCTTGCATCGTGCGGTTACAGAACAGGGGGACACGTCCACCAGGAACGCAGACCTTCCCAGGATGGTGTTGCCAGAGGAGCTTCTGCCTGTCCCGGTCCGGCCCAGCAGAACGATCCTCAGAGATTCAGCCTCTGATGTGGGGGCTGATGCTTCACTGACTGCCAAACAGAGAGTCATGTGTGTGTCATAATTACCTTTGACATTAATATAATGCATGCACATCCAGGCAACATATATAATATTAAATCATGTAGGCACATTTACATTTCAAAGGGTAAGTGATTTGATCGTTCACAGCTTGCTAATCCAAAGTAATGCAACACAAGTGTAATGGGCATACCTTCATGTGACGCAGCACTTTCAGATGACGACATTCTGATGGAGAAACTGTAGTGAAGCCTTCAAAATGTTTTTTTAAAAATAGCTGAAATCCTGGAGAGAGACAGAGACTGGCTGTTTCTGAGATACGCTCGTGTTTCTAGATCATTTGACCGCAGAGTGCTTCAATGCAGCTGCAATCTGTGGTGGAGCAGAGAGGCGCTGCTTGCACACTAGTGATGGGTCGTTCGCGAACGAAATGGCTCTTAGAGCCGACTCTTTGACGTGAACGACGCGAGCCGGCTCCTTATCGCGAGCCGTCACGTGGGTTTTTTTTTTCTTTCTTTCTCTCAGCCTCTCTCTCGCACTTTTTTTCCGCTTCACTCTGCACGCGAGCCTTGTGCTTTACGCTGGGCAGAGGGGGGAGGGGCGGTAGTTACACTCAGTAGCACAGGAACAGAGCCAGAGAGAGAGAAAGAGAGGCAGGGACAACAACATTAGAAAGGTATAGTAATCATCCACAACTATTTTCGGTTGCAGATGATAAAGGATTGAGAAAGTTTATTCATGCAGGTCCATATGACAGAGAATATGCATGTTCTTTTTGTTTTCATATTATAATTTATATTTAATTGTGTTGTGGTTTGCAGTGTTTTGTGTTCTTTTCACTTTAAATTTGTGAAAGGAAAAAGCTGAAAATTTAAATAGTTAAAACTTGAAATGTGAATAGTTGATTTTTGTATTATATGATTTATTTATTACATTTTATGTGGAGTGAATAAATAAAAGTATATTTATGGTGGCCCCTAGAGACAAAGCACATACAAACTTCAAATCACGTACGAACTCTGAAGCATGTACAAACTCCAAAACACGTAAAAACACGTACAAACTCCAAAACACGTAAAAACTCCAAAACACGTAAAAACACATACAAACTCCGAAGCACGTAAAAACTCAGAAGCACATAAAAACTCAAAACACGTACAAAAGACAACAGAAGTGCTCCAGGATGCTGGGTGCAGTGTTGAGCCTTTGTTATCTTGTGGCTACACAAGCCAGCAAGTACCAACGACCGGATTTGGTGTGTGGTAGTAACAGGTAAATGAACTTTTTTTTAAATTATTTGAATATATATATGAGTGCCTGTGTATAAATACACAAACAATACACACATGCTTTCAATTGTGTAATTTAAGTGATCTAGTAGCTCTGCTTTGGAAGTTCAGTTCATGCTAGAAATGTGTTTTGGAGTTTGTACGTGTTTTGTCTCTAGGGGCCACCGCATATATTTATATATAAACATATATAAATAAAACCACTTGTTTTTACGTTAGTAATTCCTTTTGTGCATAATTTTATATTATTGTTAATAATAAATTAATTAAAGCAACAAAACAACCTGAAGAGCCGGTTCGGAGCCGAAAGAGCCGGCTCTTTTTAGTGAGTCGAACCGAAAGAGCCGGCTCTCTAAAAAGAGCCGGATCTCTAAAAAGAGCCGGAAATCCCATCACTATTGCACACTGCCACCCTGACGCACAGTGTAACCAAACCCACAAAAAATGATAACACGAGGGATACGTGTTAGCTTGCAGTGAAAACTGCAGAAAAGTGTTATTAACGGAGCTCTGTGACAATACAATGGCCAACACGAGTGAGAAATAATAATTCGATCTTTTGATACAAATTTAATAATAATAATGGATTGGATTTGTATAGCGCTTTTCAAGGCACCCAAAGCGCTTTACAATGCCACTATTCATTCACTCTCGCATTCATACACTGGTGGAGGCAAGCTACGGTTGTAGCCACAGCTGCCCTGGGGCAGACTGACAGAAGCGAGGCTGCCATTTCGCGCCATCGGCCCCTCTGGCCAGCACCAGTAGGCAAGTAGGGTAAAGTGTCTTGCCCAAGGACACAACGACCAGGACAGAGAGCCCAGGGATCGAACCGGCGACCTTCCGGTTACAGATACGCTTCCCAACCCCCTGAGCCACGGTCGCCCGCTGTTGTTTCAAACTGTGACCACTAGATGGCAGTGAATCCTCACATAATGAACGCATCAACGTCAATTTCACCAAAAAGACAGAAATACTATTTCCGTCTATTAACAATTATTAGAATATCCTAACGTAACGAAACTAACAAAAAGCCTTTAGTTCTTCAGTTCAGGGCTAATGGTGTTTTAAGTTATCCTCACCAGTCTCCAGACCAAAGTCACACTTTTGGCAGACTCCAAACATTTTTATTAATAATAGAAACATTAAAGAAAAATGTTAAAACTGGGAGAATTAACCATATTAAGAAAAATATTAGCTCATTTTGAGTTTGGTGGCAGCAACATGTCTCAAAAAAATTGGGACAGGGCCATGTTCCTTATCGTGTAGCATTTCAGCACTAGTCTGTAAACATCTGGAAAGTGAGGAGACCAGCTGTTTCCCCCTTTTTGTCTGATATGTGATTCTAGCTGTTCTACAGTCCTGGGTCTTCTTTGTCATATGTTTTGTTTCATCAGCATGTTCAGCGCCCGAGTCTTCTTTTACAAAGATGTTATAATAGATGCAGTATGTAGTTTAGGATTGTCCATATGCAAGGCCTTCCCAACAAAACATGTCATCTGGATGGGACCATATGGTGCTTTTACAGATGTGCAAGCTGATGTACCATGATACAATCAGAGATGCAGGCTTTGAACTGAGTGCTGATGATAAGTAGGATGGTCCTTTCTTTTCAGTCCAGATGTGGTAGTCCATGTTCACCAAAAAATTTTTAATTTTGTTTTTTCTGACTGCAGAACAGTTTTTTTCACTTTGCCTCAGTCTGTTTTAGATCTTTGGCCCCAAGAAGACAGTGTTTCTGAATCATGTTCACATATGGCTTCTTCTTTTAATAAAGTAACCTGCATTAGTGGATGCCATGATGAACTATGTTCACAGACTTCTGTGAACTTCAGACTTCTGGACACGTCTCTGAGCTCATGCAGTGATTTCCATGACAGAAACATCCCTGTTTCTAATGCAGTGCTGCCCGAGGGTCCAAAGATCACAGAGATCTTCTACTGATTCTCAGCCTTGTCCCTTGAGCAGATTTTTCTCCAGATTCTCTGAAACTTTCTATTTTATGTGCTGTTATTATGAGAACATTCAGAGTTTTCACAGTTTTACACTGAGGAACATTATTCTGAAATTATTCGAACCTCTGCCCCCCAAAGGTGCTCTTAGATGCGAAATGCTCCTCCAGCTGTTTCTTACTATGACTTCATTTTCCAGTCTTTTGTTGCCTCTGCCCAACTTTTTGCTACGTATTGCTGCCACCAAATTCAAAAGTGCCACACTTTTTTCTGAAAATGCTCAGTTTAAACACTTATATGTGTTTAATAGGTTTTCTCTGTTTAACTGTGAGTGAAATATGGGCCAGGAAGTTGCAAATCTTTGCATTGTTTTTATTTACATTTTAAACTACCTTTTTGGACATGGAGCTTTGGAAAAGATCTGAAACTCTGAACATTTTGATTTAATTTTGATTTATTTGAAATGGACTGTGCTTATTCACAAACAGGAAAATAACTAAATAAGCCAGAGTTAGCCCTGTGGTGTAAAATTTCCTCCCTTGTCTTTTGCCACTTAAAGAGAAACCTAAACTGCAGGCCACAGATACACAGTAAATACATGACACCAAAACAGTAGCAAGTCATTAAGATGAGCTAATACCAGTAGTTAATACCAACACTGATGCCAGTGTTATCATTTTTAAAGCACACTAAAATTAAGAGCGGGCTATTTATTGAAACAAAAGATATTTCAGTAACTACTGTGAGCCCTGCTGTGATAAACACAACAAACTGCAGATCTGAGTGTGACAGGATAAATAGTTTTGATTGTTTTCACTTTACTTAACATTTCTCTTATTATTCATTATTGCATTGCATCTATGTTCCAGCCAGTTGTAAACATCAGAAAAGCATGAATCGAATGCCAAAACTCGCATATTAGCCACAAATTGAAGAGAGTTTTAATAATTTTGACCACTAGATGTCAGTAAACAGCCATCTATGGTCCATCATCTTCAGAGCAAACACCAGTTCACTCTTCTTCCATCTAAAAATGTATCAAGTTACCAAAGGGGGCAGATTCCCCTCTGTATGGTCAGGTCGACCTGATATGACTTTTCACCATCCCAACACTTTTCACCTCCTCACACACAGACTGAGCATTTAAAGCACAAGATCAATGATGTGCTCTAACTGATGTATGGTGACCAAGCTTCCTCTGATACACATTAAATACCATAAATGCTTTCCCACTAAATTACACAGGGGGAAAAAACTTCTGCTTTGATCCCACCTGTAACTATTCAAAGTTTGTCAGAGCCGGCTCTATCTTAATAAGAATTTGAACATCACGCTGCTGTAGTCCTTTATCTGCTCTTTTAAGACGAATGATTTCGACACATCAGTGGGGGGACATTCTCAGCAGATCGCTCCACTAGATTGTATTGTTAAACCAAATACCGTTCAAAGCTGATGTTTCTACGCCTTCGTTTTATCATAAAGGGATGGGGGTGCGATTAAAATACCAAGCTGCTTATCTCAAGTCAAACTCCGCGCTCCTCTTTGTTTAATTAACAATCTGTGTAAGTGCACCATCTTCCAGCATCAAATGGGCGCTTGAAGTCATTCTGAGTGATTTGAAATTGCATTAAACTATGATGGATTTCCAGCCTTAACAAGTACAGAGTGAGATAACATGTCAAACAAGCAGGAGTGCATTAGCAGCTGTCAGAGAGTGCAGGGGCTTTTGAAATCAGACATGCAGGCATTGATTTTCTCCTAGAAGTGAGGACATGTAGGAGATACAAACGGCCTCTAAATTCATTTATCTGGATGTTTGGGATGTTTAGATGTCATTTCATTAATAGTACATTCATTACTACAGCTCGTTTATGAGGTCGCACGCTGATTCAGCCTCTCAAGGCTGGCTAACCGACTCAAGCATTTGTATTTTATGCCTAACATATTGCACTTCCATAATAGTATTAACTGTGGCAACGCACAAAGAAGTTTAATTTGAAAAAGCGTCTCATTAAAATGGCCATATACTGACTTTCATTGAAAGACGCCGAGCTGAAAGGCAAGACCATTATATCCTATTGTGTTCTTACATTCTAATATGCTTTCAGCGCTCTCGTTCAGTTTGCCTCTCTGTGGTAAATAAACCAGAGAAACCGCTTCGAACCAAACCAAACACAGCCGTAATTATTCAGTTACACATGCAAGTATGACAGCTTTTCTTAATCTGCCAAGCAAATGCTTCCATTTGACTGAATTGTGGGAATTTAATGGGTTTGTTTACAGCTCCGACAAGCAGCAGCGTGGATGTTTTTGTGCTGTAGTGAATAATGGGTTTTCAAGTCATAACAGCAACAATATAGCTTAATTTTTCCACCTAACAAGGTTAAATGGACTCTATATTAGAAAAGATAAACTAAAGCCAAAGAAATGTGCAAAAAAAAGGGAAAAAATCCACACAGCCTCCTTTTCATTTCCCGTATTTTCCATTATCTTGGGTGTGACAAGTGTGCGATATGAGCTTGTATCTGCCTGTCATTTAAAACACTGATTTAAGATCAGGAAACAAGGAGAATGTCTAAGTCACAGGGTCAAATTTGGATTTTCTGCATGTAAATTCACACTAAAGTCTGAAGGATCCAGGTGTTTAAGCTGACATCAGGATGGGCTGTTAGAGGGTCTCTCCCACTCCACTTGATTCCTTACTGGAAGACACGCCCCCTTACTGGGAAGCTTCTGAGTCTCTGCTTTGTCTTGAGGAACGTCTGTGGAAACAGGCGCATCACCATCTGCGCCATTCACCGTGCCGTAAGAGGCAGGCGTGTATTGTTCTTGTGACAACGGGCAGCTGCTTCCA
Organism: Maylandia zebra; assembly: GCF_041146795.1. Lineage (NCBI taxonomy): Eukaryota > Metazoa > Chordata > Actinopteri > Cichliformes > Cichlidae > Maylandia > Maylandia zebra. The sequence goes on along the minus strand of NC_135170.1, from coordinate 11,889,435 downwards.
TCCACTGGGTCTGAATTCCCAAACTCAAAGATGGAGTTTCTTTCACCAATGTCCAGTCCAAAGCTCTCTAGCATGTCCATTACTGATGGCGTGGATGGGCATGAGGGGTTCTCCTCCTCAATGAGACTCAGCGTTGGCAAGATGTCCACCAACTCTGCCATCTCCATCGGCCGGATTACTTCAGTGATGCTGTAGGACTCCTGTGTGTCCAAAGTTGGATAGTCCACTTCCAGCTGTGCAACAGCAGCAAGCTTCAATCCAGACTCCATTAAAGCATTTCCAGATCCCAAATCTGACTGGCCAGAACTTGCCAAGTCTGCAGGCAACTGAGTGGTGATGTCTACAGGGTACCCTCCCTTCACGACACCCTCCATCAACACCAGCGCAGCCTCTGCAGGGATAGCTGGAGCTGAGACCTCAGCGGTGACGATGTTTGGCGGAGTCGCACTGCCCGAATTCTCTGAAAGAGAAGCACGAAGAAAATAAGGTCGAGAAAGAGAAAGTATTTATCTTTGTTTTAAAGCATCATTTGCTCTACAAATTACACTTAATTCTTGTAACAGCGGTTATTATGACAGTGCAATGGTAACAGTTCATTGTAATATTCAATTTTCCCTCAAGTGTTTTGACTAGCAGACATATTTTCTGTTTTGCCAAGTATAAATATCCGCAACTGCTTTCTGCTGCTGCTTTTCAGATTGATCGAATAAGATTTAAACATATAATTAATAGAGATGGCACGATACCACTTTTTTATGTCCGATACCGATACTGATATCATAAATTTGGATATCTGCCGATACCGATATGAATCCGATATAGTGTTTTTTAATCAACAAAACTGTTTTTTAAATATCTTGCTGCATTTTGTATAAGTTCATACTCAAGTTTAAAACAACAACTACACTAAAGCTATTCTGTTATACCTGTATGCAAAAAAAATGTTTCATAGTTCAGCAATACTGATCAATCTAATAAACTTAAACCTACACCATCCTCCCTATTCTGGTATTTTAAAGAGTACTTAGCATAAATATTAAGCAACCTAACTAATAGGGTTCCAACTCCCAGCAACAACAAAAATAAATAAATAAAAAATAGGGAACCACCCCTCATGCTCCACCTCATGATGCTTAATCGACGTAATCAACCTTAATTTGATGCAGTGTGAAAAAAATGCACAGAAATCAATTATTTTTCAAGAAATATTAAATAGATTCAACATCTTTCTTCAACAAAATTGCAGACTGCACAGATGGTACCTTCCCAAAGGAAAATGTACTATAGCTTACTAGGGTATATATATTAGACTTAATAGTTACTATATACAGTAATGGACTTCTATTCATTTTGCATCAAATTAAAACTTTGGATGTCAGATAATTATTTATTAAAAGCTAGACATTTTAAATGAGAATAAGAAAGAAAAGTATGTCTTTGTGCCCCCTTTTCCCTGTTAATGCCCTATCGGCCCCCCTGGCTAAACTTTGCTAGATCCGCCCCTGCACAGTTACCAGCGTCAGCTACATAGAAAAAGATCCTCGAGTAGAAAGTAATATTAAATACATTCTAACAACAGCTGATCAAGCTTAAACGTGCTGCTGTTGTTCAGCCGCTGGTTTCCTCTTTCTGGTGCAAAGTGGGCCAAAAGCAAACTAGAGACACGGACTCGCGACAGAAAAGCCGATCAGCTGATCGTTAAGCAGTTTCATGATTGAAGTAGCAGCAAGAAGAGGCAGTCCCTCCATATATCGTTTGTTAAGCTTAACGCAGGAATGCTTTACAAACATTCAGAGATGGACTTACACACTTGCTTTACTTCTCTCGGGGATAACTTTGTCGGAGATGAAATGCCGGGTTGCTAGCGAAGCTCCAAATGCTATCCAGAGCACCGACAGGTCCCGCATGCCACAGCCGCTCTATCACGTGAGGCATACTGCTCAGACGTGCTAACGTTCTGAGGTGAGTTACGGCGTGTTGCAAGTTTTGTGAGGTGCTTTCGTGATATTTAATGGATCGGATTACATTTTTTATTTTTCTCCGATATCCGATCCAGTAATTTAGGTCAGTATCGGACCGATACCGATACGTAATATCGGATCGGTCCATCTCTAATAATTAATCTTATAAATAAAATGATCTGGATCAGGTGACCCTGAATCCTCCTTTAGTTAGGCTGCTGGGGCTTCCCGTGATGCTCTGAATTTGTCTTCTTCACTCACATTTTTTCACTCACTATGTGTTTATACACCACTCCACATTCAATCATTGGTTATCATCAATCTCAGGCTCTCTTCCACAGCAGGTCTTTGAAGGCAGTTGATCTATCCAGTCATTTGTCACAACTTTTACATTTAACATGCAAACTTTAAAGGCCATTATAGGGGAAAGTCAACAGATTTTAAAATTATGTAAATAAGTAATTAAATTCATGTTAAATAATGTTTTTGTGTATTCAGTGCTACATGTGTACACTAGCATGACTGCAGTACCTGTAATGGCTCTCTGTGCTAATCGATGGGGCCATGACAATCGGACAGTCAAACTCTCCTCTTCCTCACCATCAGGACATGGTGGTGGGTCTCCTCCCATCACCAGGCCTAAAGGCACCGCCCCCACCCACTGTTTGGACCGAACACACTGTAGACAGTCCATAATCCAGCGGGCATCCCTCCAGACCACATCCAGACGCTAATGAAACATAAAAAACAGGCAGTAGAGACAGTAAAGCGTTTGTCTCTAATTCACTTTCATTATGAAATCTTTACTTTACTTTTTTAAATATAATTAAGTCAACTGAAATGTGGATTTGGCAACAGTGGAAGCAAATATAAACCACGTGTCACAGGATCTCACCTGTGAAAGCCCACTGATGTGGTTCAGCCGCTCCCGGGCTTCCTGCACCTCTTTGGTCTCCAGCGCTTCCCGTAGAGCCTGCTGGGCAAGGTGAGTGTCCAGCTCCAGCCTTACCCAGGCCTGACAGTACTGTGAGAGGAAATCCCGCTCATATGTCCAGAAGTGAACTGGGTTACAAGCCAGAGAGGAGAGGAAAGACAAATGACTTCATCAAAGCCAGGAGGAAAAAGCCACAGAATTTATCAGTGCACTCTACTCTAGCTTTAATGAGAGGAGATCAGTGAACTGCATTAGACATTGTGCCTCAGTGTGCTTTCTGCATATCTTTGCAGGGATTTATTTAACATTTAAAACTGTAGTCTCATTTAGACGGTATGTGTCAGTCTAGCTCGCCGTTTCTGGGTCCCTTTTCTCATCACTGAAACACTCTGCGCTACCATTGTTAAATAGATCCACTGGATATATAGTTTTCCACTTACCCAGCTCAAAGATCTGCAGAGGCATGGTGAGGCCGGGCTCCTTGGTCCCCACCAGAGGCCAGTAACTGGAGCTGAAGTCCTCACTGGGAGGCAGCAGCAGCAGCATTGACAGGTTATCCCCAAACTGAAGCAACTCCTGGGTGTACACGCCGTACTGATACGCCTGTGAGAAACACAATTATTCAAATACAGATGAGAAACAGAAAATCCTTCCGCTGGATCAAGAGCTAGTGCTGATAAAACAACATAAAGCGGACAAAGAAAATCAGTTTAAAAGATTATTTCTCTTCATAATAGTCTGACAGAGAATTTCAGGTGTTTCAGGTAAATATGAGGTGGCTGGAAAGTAGTGTTTACCCTGTAGAGGGGGATGTTGAGCTTCGTCAGGAGATGTGTGACTGCTGCTCTCAGAGACCTGACGAATTCCTCCATACTGCTGCTCTCCATCGTGCTCTCGTCCTCAGCGTCCAACAGACTCTGAACACCGCCATTGGCTGCAGTGTAAACATGACTCTGAAGCCACGTCCACTCCTCTCTGCCACACAGTAAAAACACAGTCAACAAAACGGGCATAATAAGTAAGGAGAGAGGTCCAAAAACAATCCAGTATCACTGCCTGTTGAAGCCCTAACATTTGTATAGATACTGCACTTGTTTGTGCAGATCATTTAAAATAGTATATCTTTTTCGACGGTTGTTTTCCAGATAAAGTTGTAAAAATACTGCAATAACCTGATGAACGTCAACATAGTCTATCAAGGGACTGACACAGATATCACCTGGTCAAGTTACGTTACCTGGTCACGTGCGCGTTGTGCCGAACCCGTGTGTGGCAGAGTAAACTGGGCAACCTCTGAGGCACCAGCACCCTGATCTGTTCCACCGAGCTACACAGTTTCAGGATGCCCACATACAGACCCGGCTGGGCCCACTGGAGGCTGTGCCTGTGAAAGGACAGCTTCTCCTGGAGAACAGAGACAAAGAGATACGGTGCAAAAGAGAGCGAGATGTTAAGATCTGTTAATAGGATGTAAAGCTTATGAGACTTATTTCCCCCTGCCTCACTATGTGTTGTTAGCTAATTCAGTTTGGGGATCCCAAATTAATTTCAGTGCTTTTTCAGGGTTAGCAGCACAGGAGGTAAACTAGTGGCTCAGTAAAACTCAGCGCCCAATGCGCTATTGTTGAAAGCCGCTGCTGGGTGCGACTGTTTTCCTCTCCTCACCTTGAGCTGCTCAGCGAGCATGTCCATGGCGGTGGGCTCAGGCAGCAGAGGCGTTCTGCTGCGGTTCTTTTCCAGGCGTGCCAGAGGCATCCAGTGGAGCGGGGGGTCGGGGGGGCTAGAGCAGACAAGCCAGGGAAAAATGAAATGCAACCACGTGGAACCACCAAAGAAAAGGTTGATTCATCAAGAATAGCAAAGCCAGTACCCCACCAACAACCAGCTGACAGGCTGTATAACCCAAAGATATTGTACAGCATGACTTCCAAACATGCCCAGCTTGACACCTAATTACGCTACCACCGACTGCAAACAAAGGTCATTTTTGTTGTGATAGTGTGATAGAAGTTTTTTTTCCTGGTAAATTCTGAAACTATGATTTCATGACGTGCCAGATGGTTTCAGCAGGTGAAAAGCCTGGACAGCCAGACAGGATAGTTTAGCACTTCTACTATGAAGCCATGCTGTTATAATAAATGCAGTATGTGGTTTAGCCTTTACCTGAAAAAGACATAATTTGGACCAGAGCACACTGCACATTCCTCTAAAACCTTTTATATATGGTGCAAACTGTCAATTCCATCAGCACTGATGCAAACTAATGCCATCAGACATGCAGGCGTTTGATCCGAGTGCTGATGGTGCCTCTGCTCTTTAGTCCAGAGGATGTTGTGTCCACGTTCTCCAAAAAAGATTTTTGCTTTTCACCACCTTCACCTGACAGCAGAACAGTTTTTTCGCGTTGTCTCCGTCTATTTCAAATGAGCTTTGTGCCAGAGTAGACAGAGGCATTTCAGAATCATTTTCAAATACGGCTTCTTTTTGCATGATAGAGCTTTAACCTGAATTGTGTGGACGCCAAGTGCGTTCACAGACAGTGATTTATGGAAGTGTTCCTGAGCTTATGCAGTGATTTCCATGACGAATCACATCTGTTTTTCATGCAGTGTTGCCTGAGGGCAGATTTTCAGTCTTGTCCCTTACACACAGAGATTTCTCCATATTCTCTAATAATATACAGAACATAATATGAGATCATCAAAGTCTTTGCATTTTAATTTCAGAACATTATTCAGATTTCTTTTCATAATTTCCAGATACAGTTTTTTACAGAATGCTGACTACATTCCCATCTTTACTGAGAAACTCTGCCTCTTTAAGATGCTCTTTTTATACCCAGTCGTGTTACTGACCTGTTACTATTTAACCTAATTAATTGCAAAATGTTCCTCCAAACATTTCTTTTTACTTTCCCACCCCTGTCAAAATGTCTCAGTTTAAACAAATATGTTTCCTGTGTCTTCTCACGTATTCAGTATGGGTTTATGGGATTTTCATATTCTTGCATTCTGCCCTTATTTACATTTTCCAGGGTTCTAACTTTTCCAAATTGTATTTGCCCAATTAGTTTAAAGCCCTTTTGGTGCTCTCTGCCCTTTTTCTTTGACCTTTTCTTACCTGGGAGTGTTTGGAAATTCCTTCAGAGTGACTAGCAGTACGTTGCCCTGCCGATCCTTCAGGGGTTCATAGTAGATCTGGCCCAGGTCCACTGCTCCCAGAGAAGACTGACATCAGAGAGGTGGACAAGAGAAACCAAGGATTAAAAAGTATAAGTGCATTGGAGATTAATTCAGCCAAACAGGGGATCTGTGGGCGCAGTTGTGTAGCCGGACAGAGGAAAGCATGGCAAAAATAAGGAAAGGAAGAGGAGGAAGAGATGTAAAGAAGTAATTAAAATAGCAATTAACCCATTTTGGTGCTTCTTATCTTAACAATAAGCTGCTTAACTTCCTACCTGCAGCTGGGAAACAGCTCTTAAAATGTTGTGTCTGTTCTGAAGGAGGGAGGAGGGAGATGAGTGAGCGGAGGAAAGCCCTTGCTGTAGCCAGGGCACTTGCTGCCATGCACAGGACAGCTACAAGAAAAACCGAACACCCAATTTAAGCAGAAAAATCACACTGAGATTCATTTTCTGTAAATATATTTAATATTTATGAATTGTGATCATTCAATTACTTGTACAGTGAGTCAACAAGCTATGTAACAGTTCACCTTGGCAAGCCAAAGGAAGTCTTGGGTGATGGAGGTGGAGCAGCACTGGATCTCCACCAGTGGGATCTGATCTTCGGCTGTGACCAGGATGTTATCCTTGTGGTAGAACACAGTCGCCAAGTACATCCCCCTGACCGGATCAATTTGAGAAAACGCAGATATCGTCAGAAAAAGTGCACACGCTGCTTTCAATTTCACAAGTCACCGCGGACCGCAAAATTACAAGAAACAATAAAAAGCAATGCCTCCGGGGGGGAAGTTTATAGCTGAAAAAGATCAATTTTGTGGCTTGACAGCAATTTATTTTTTGAATCACCCAGTGGATTTTCAAACACTTATTACTGTCAAAGCAGCTTATAATCCCTCAAGTAAAGCAAAAGCACAGAGGCTGGTTTCATAGACCAACATGACAGTCCAGTAGGAAACATGGTCTCTTTTTTTTTAAATTACTCAGGGGTCCAAACACAGTCAACTTCTCTCTGTTCACTACCAAAGTTTTCTTTTTTTTTTTAACCTTCACTGTGGTTCATATTCATGAACATAATCATGCAGCACGATCTTTTGTACTTTGCTAGCTTCTGATGTGGTGAGTGTGGTCGACGGATCGCTTGTGGGAGGATGAAGGATTTATCAGTCACCTGCCACTTGCCACAGTCCAGTGATTACAGCCATCGTTCTGTTCAAAAGACCTTTTTACTAACAGCTACAGTGGCTCTAATGTGACTACTGTTCTCTGCAATAACAGTAAGAGATAAGGCTTTTCAACTTTGCAGCCTATGCTGCTCTAATGGGATTGCATTTAATCCATTACTTGTGATACCCTCAGGGCACAGTGGGATAGGTAAGAGAGACTGAGCGCTACCTCTGTAGGAAACGAACAAACTTGGTGGCGGACTGGAACAGTTGTTTGATGCCTCGAGACACTGACAGACGCTTGCTGGGACTCTGGGGCTTCGAGCTCTCTGTGGAGAGGAGGCGAGGAGGATCAGACTGGATGAAATTCACTTTATCTCCCAAAATACATTCACTGTGCACGCACGACACTTGACTGGGTGAAGGCAGGGAAAAGACTTTTCTCTTTGTATTTAAAGGAGCTGACATCTGTAGCGCATGCTGCTGATATAAATGGTGAGAAGTAGAAATAAAATGTTGTCGAGTATGCACATTAAAGGCTTGTGCAAATAATCTGATTTTCTGACTGTTTGCACACATCTTGAACGGAAAACACTTTGAGAGAAAGCTACTTTGAACATGTAAACCACCACAGTTAAAGAACACAGAATTAATATTTTCTTTAGATATTAAATACTGGCATGGGACAAAATGTAAGAAAGTCCCTGAACAGGTAGAACCCCTCAGATGGTAAATGGTCTGTATTTGTATAGCACTTTAGTAGTCCCTAAGGACCCCAAAGCGCTCTAAACATCCAGTCATCCACCCATTCACACACTGGTGATGGCAAGCTACATTGTAGCCAGAGCTGCCCTGGGACGCACTGACAGACTGACGCCACCGGGCCCTCTGACCACCACCAGTAGGCAACAAGTGAAGTGTCTTGCCCAAGGACACAACGCCCGAGACTGTCCAAGCTGGGGCTCGAACCGGCAACCTTCCGATTACAAGGCGAACTCCCAACTCTTGAGCCACGATCGCCCACTGATGGCTCCTTAAACACATCACAAAACTCCTACATGCAAACTACCCTATCAGTATATAAACAAAATTCAGATAAAGATGTTGTATCTGACAAAACTGACTTCTTGAAATCAATTTTTTTGAGTTCTGGGAGAAAATATGAAAATGTCTATGCTGTCAGGCTAGTAGGGAGCTCTTTCCATTCATTCATAGCGTTACCCTCCTAGGACCTGGCGTCCACATATGTGGACACATTTTGGGTTGTCTAGACCAAAATAGTAAATTTTGCTCTACAAGGGCCTGATATCCACTTACCAGGACATTGTACTGCCACTGTTCTATCGAAATTTAAAATGAATGTCCTCATATGTGGATCTCATTTTTCTCAGCAACAAAAATCAGGTTAAAATTAATTAATTAATTAAATAATAAAAAAAAATCAGGTAATTCTTTGTTTTTACATTCATCAGGTCCCAATCAGCCCAAATAGCAAAGAGAAATTAAAAATGCATGCCATGAAAGAGTTTGGGTCTTAGTAGGTTAAATGAAAAAGCAGATTGTGCAAACAACTTTAAGAACAACTTTGCATTCTCTTTTACTATAATTTCAAGATGTGTTTCAAATTATTTTTAAAACAACATGAACATCTGAATACCACACGAGATTCTTAAGGCAAGGCTGAAAATACAACACATAAGAATTTCAATAAAAGCTCAATTTTGTGCAAGTATAATTACACACACACAACGGCAACAACATGTGCACTTGGACCCAATGCACCAAAGCATAAAAAAACCAGAGGTCTCACATTACCTATGCAATATCCTCTAAGATGCGACTCCTTGGCATCTTCCAGCAGCTTCCTCACGAGGGCCTCGTGATTTCTGAGCTGTGACTTTACACCAGCGCACTCTCTCCAACCTGCACAGGACAGGCAGAGAGAAGCAGATTGTGGCTTTCACTTCTATGCAATTAGGAAAATCAGCTAAGACAGCAAGAAATAATTTGCAAGCGACTCCTGAGTGCCGCTTTTTTTTTTTTTTTTTTTTTTAATCTTTTGGTGATTAGGAAGCGACAGCGTCTCCATGAGAGACCGTCTGTATGCTGTGAAAGTTGAAATTGAAGTTGATTCATTGTGACTCGCTCGAATCATGTATCTATTTAAGCTGGGGATCTTTTGCGTGTGTGTGTGTTTTTAAAGTGAATCTTTATTTATTTATTTAATTTCCGCTCACTTCCATCTCAAGGTTGACAGAATAATTCCTACTGATCTTATACTGGGTCTTAGTGAAGCCCCTCAATCTCAAGGTATTAACAGCAGGCGGATGGGGATTCTGCACCCACCTGTGTGTGTGCATGTTGACATTATATAGTAACGTATAGAAAGAAACTGCCTGAAGCCTGAGTTTTGGGTTCAGAGGGATTTCTTATCATGATTGATATGATATACTGTCTACTGTAACAGCATATGTGACAGAAAATAAGGAAAAGCACAACAAATCTCCTTTACGATAAATTGGGCAATCTATTACACTCTGGCTGTGATTGTTTACTGACCAGTGTTTGCTTTGACATCAATATTTTCAGCCTTTATTCCCCATTACAAATCCTTGCTTGGCAGCTCTGGCTTTTGTTAGAAGTAGAAAGTAACAGCAAGTAAGCCCAGCGATAGGGGTGGGTGGCGTCCAAGAAAGATTACGAGCCAAAAATTCAAAGTCAAAGCGGCACGGCTGCAAGGCCCATTGACTCGTGTTGCCGTCTTTAAGTCTCCACGTTTTAATAACTCATTAATCTACAAGCCACGAGAGGATTGGACTTCTTTCACATCAAGCTTAATGTCAGCTAAGTAATTCTATTACACTGGGACAAAGAGGGAAAGAATGGAGCTCTTTCGAAGCTTCAAAATCCACATTCATCAAAGTTGTGTAGTTCTGCACACTCACTGGAGGGGGCAGCGCTGGCTGGAGTGGAGCACTGAGGCGGGCCCCATCCTTTCACGTTGTAGGCGCTCACTCTCACGAAGTAATGCACTCCCTGTGTTTGGAGAAACAGCAGACCTGCCAAATTATCACCGAGCATTAACCAAGAAGCCATACGGCGCTCTCATTATTAATTCATCTGGTTAAAGTGAGCCTGCTGATAAGTGTACTCTTATGAGAGGTGGTTCAGTGCAGAAGATAGTGATGGAGGAGCAATAAACACAGTGTGTGTGGGTGCAGAGCTGCAGCACGTGTTTTATACCCGTCTGCTTGATTATGTGCCTCTGAGAAATTACAGGTGTCAGTTTCTGTGCGTGTCTGCAGCATCTGTGCATTTGCAGCTGTTATCTGTGGTTGTGAATACGTGTGACTGTGGGCGACTTACTGCCGTCAGCCCCTTGATAACGTAGGAGGGGTTCTTGGTCTCTATAACTTGGGCCGTGCCGAGGATGCGTTTGAAGCTGGCCGAGGTGCTCCATTCGACTGTGAATGCAAAACAATCCCACAGATAGATTATTCTCTGGCTTTGCTCAAAACCCCTCGTGAGGGATAACTTAAGGACGTGAGTGTTTACAGGTTTAGGAACTTGCTGCATCTGGGCTTAATCTATTCTTGGCCGCGAAGCATGACATTTATACGTCTATAAAACCGACCAGCAAAAACAGCCCAAACTAGATACTGTGTCAGCCGGCTTAAATTACTTTCAAGACTTTGATTAAATTGCACCAGTAAAGTCTATACTCCATTAATTTCCTTATCTATCCATCATGAATCGATCCATTTTCTGCCCCACATCTAACTGACCCTTTTATCTACCCATCCATTCAACCAATCCTCCATGAAAGTCTTCTTGCCTGGTTCTCTCCCTACCTCTGTAGCGGGTGATGAGCCCCACCATGTCCCCCTCTGGCTCTTTGATTGTCACAAACAGAGAGGATGTGCTCGTCACCAGGATGGACACATGACTGGGGGAGCCCGGGAGCTCTGCGTGGAACATTGACAAGATAAAAATCGGGTTAAAATGAGCACGAGTAAATAACAGAACAAATGCAGACAGCCAAAGTACTGCACTGAGTTTTACAGAATATCACACTGCAGTAAACTTGATGACAAAAAAAAAAACACACACACACAAATAAACTCCGGAAAATTTATCACATCCAACAGATATCACTGATAACCACTAGTATATTTGTCCTCTATCTTAGAAAGACTACATATTATTTTACACTAGCTCAGCTAAGGTTTTCTTAAATAGGTGATCACGGCAACCACAGACTGATGTCTGACCTCGGCCTATGGTGAGGTCAGCTGGTGGCAGGGCACACACTAACAGAAAAGGAGATAGATACAGTAACGGCTATTATTCTCTTAAACATAAAAGCTATTTCTCCATGGCTTTTATTCCCACACTGGTGCTTTTTAGCGCCACAACCAAGCATTTAATCTTTAACCATCTGACTGGGTTTGCCAACAGTTAAAGAAAGGTTAAAAACGAGCACTGCATTAGCAGCTGGCTACTGAAAAATGATATGCAATCAGACTGTTCCAGACTGATGTCAACCCTGCAGGGCCAACTGTACCATAGACAGACTTTATTAATCCCACACTGGGGAAATTCACATGTTACAGCAGCACAAGGGCCAACAAGACAAAGTGAATTAAACTGTATTAAAAACAGAAAAATAAATAAATTACTGTATGCAGTAAATACACTTACAAATTTTGTGTATTTGTGCGCTATTTATTTACATCATCATCAAATCTTTCTACTGAAAAACCTAAATAAATTGCACAAAAACACCAGATTTTGTGAAAAATGATGCTTGAATAAACATTCCAGATTCAAAAACTTTGAATTTTGGGGCCATTATTTCATGGCTCAGGCTTTACAGGGTTGAAAATTGTATTCCCTGCAGACTCTGTGTTGTTTCAAGACAATCTTGGAGCTTTTTATTATCACAATTGTACCTTAAAACGCTGCCAGAGTTTGATGATTAAATCTAATTGTGTTTCCGTTTCTTCAGCCTAAGATGTAATCTTGAGTGAAAACATTACCATAAGTAAGTCACAGTCGTCAGACAAAAACACATCCATATTTTATATTTAAAGATGCCATCCGGCTCTCCTACCCAGCGAGATTTACAATAAGAGTGAGTTTAATTTCACTGCGCATGAAAACAAGCGCCGCGGCCTGGCTGCCCTTACAATAACGCTGCGATAATAAAACAGTCAGAGAGAGAATTGGCTGTGCTTGAAAGAGAAATGAAACGAGAGCTAAGGAGAGACGTTTATAAAGAGCTGTTAAAGTTGGTACAGCGGGGAACATTGCAATATAAATCTGAAAAAAATAAGACAAAAAAAATTAGCCCAACAGAGAGCCAAGAGGAAAAGGCTTGAACAGGTGGTGCAGAGGATGGTAAGTTGCCTGATGCGTCGACGCATGATTTGCCGAAGTCTTGAAGGTTTTTGCACGTGTGAATTTCTACTGAAATCTACAGCTGTGAGGGTTTATTTGATACAGGCAGCCAGTGGAGGGAGTGCAGGGAAGGAGAGGATTTGAAAGGCTGATGACACGGCAGTCTGCTGAATGTTGGATGAGATGAAAGAGGCTAGAGGGAGAGTTTTAGTAAAACTTAAGCAAGATGTTGAGTTGAAGACTTGATCACTGCCGTCTTGTCAGCAGTGGCGGGTGGCTTTGTAGAGTTAAATTGGCAGGAAAGTACTGCGCTGGCTGCAGAAAAAGTTTTATTATGAGAGCAGAAATAAAGAATGAGGGGGAAAAACGAGCGAGAGTTCACTGAAAACAGAAAGAAAACTGATCTGAGTTTGAGTGCTAAGCAGCGAAACAGTGAAATACCACAAGCTGACCGCTGACCTGTGTTCTGGAAGTTCTCTCTCATCCGATAGTACAGCTGCTGCCGCAGCCTCCAGAGCTGGATGTGCCTCTGAAGATCAGCCTGTGCCTGAGGGCCTGCCCCGGCCTTTTTCGCTAACTCCGTCTTCCTCTCTTCTGTCCGTTTATCTGCCAAGGCCACCAGAGCGTCCAGCTTGAGTGCCCACTCCGCTGGTCGGCACACTGAGAGGCACAGGACGAGCACACGAAGCAAGACAAAGGGCATAATCTGAATTAAAGTCAAGCCGTACAGAATCTGATTTTACACCATTACTTTTGACATTTTACATGAAAAGACTTACAAACAGGGTTGTGTCTGGCTCCTGCCTTTGTCAGTACATGAAGCAGCGGGGAATTGTGGGTAAGGGCAGCCACATCCAGGGGGACCAGCCCCTGTTCACTCACTCTGTTCACCCCTTTCTCCCGGTCCCTCTCCCAGTCCCTGTCTTTTTTCTCTCCTTTCTCCCATACGCCTCCGCCTCCTCCACCGCTGCTGCGGTCTCTGGACAGAAGGCTTTGTACAGCCAGTGTATCCTCATTTTCCACTGCCTCCCACAGGGTCTTGTACTGATGGGGAGCAGGAGAAAGGGTGCAGGGCCGCGGGAGGGTAGGCAGGTGGAGGAACGAGATAGAGAAAGAGAAAGAGGGTTAAGAAGGATAGAGAGATTTATTTCCCGCAGTAAAGAGAAGGGAGCGTTAAAAGGGAGAATGATATCGGACACAAATCAAATCATAAACCAAAGGTGCCTCGACTGATGCTTTATACAGGAGCCTCCTGAGACCAGGAAAGTTTGTGAATTGCTCTTATTATTATATGAAGCAGCAGCAGGAGCAGCTCTATATAACAGAGGGTGCTTGAGAGTGATTTCCTTTTCTGAAAGCATTTTTTCCCAGTGTAATGTAATGCCCTGTGTAGTGGACGTTAGGGAATTTCTCAATAAAATAAAAGAAGACTGGAAAATTTTAATGCTGAACTTCAAGAATTCAGTTTTTTTGTTTTGTTTTGATTTTTTTTTAAAGCAGATGTTAAAACTATAAATTTTTACCTGCACACACAGTGTTTTGACACATACTCAACAAGCTCAAAAATATTTGAAAGGGACCTGGGAGATCAAACTATGAGCAACTGCCAGTGTGTGTCAGGGCTGTGAGCCAATCAAGAAAATCAATTAACCAATCCCTAAATAAACTAATCGCAAGCTTCAGGTAACTGCCCATGCACTGCATACATGACAACGCATGCACAGTTCACAGTTCAAAGTAATCAGTCGTTACTATATATTTAGCTTTTGTGCAGCCGCTCGGTTCGTAAATAGAAGGGATGAAGAGCAGACGTTGCGGGCTTCTGCGCTCACAGCTATAGCTGTGTGCCTCTCTTTGTGCCGCCACACAGAGCCAGTAACAGAAAGAGAAATGTGTTTTAAAATACCCAACCAGAGGCTATTTCTGCAAGAGGTTTCCTCCTGTTAAAAGGGAGTTTTTCCTTTCCACTGTCGCCAAGTGTTTGCTCATAGTCGTTTCATTGTTGGGGTATTTTCTGTATTGTTGACATATGCTGACTACAACCACGTTTAGTATGCGAATCTACCATTTAATATATGAATAACATATATGACAGAATATATGACAGGAAATAAGATAAACCGAATAGGTCGGCTTTAAAGCTTACAATGCTTTGTCACAGAGGACTGATTTATTTTCTGAAACTAGCTTTGATTTTTTTTTTTATCTCTTGCTCCCATAAAATGTGGCTGTCAAACTACAGTAGGAGTCAGTTTGACGATGGTGACAGCCTCACACGTGAGACATCTAACAATGAGTCTGCTCGCCTATTGGAATACCCTTGAGAGACACGTGTCCACAAAATGTATTGTCAGGTCTCAGGAGGTTAGTGACACAGAGATAGCGTGTAATGTCAAGTAGAGATCTCATAGTTTTTAACCATAACAGAAACCAAGGCAGATGACATTTCAGTCAACGTGACCAAAGCTCCCTTTCAGAATGACACCTGGATATCTTACAGCATCTGCAGACTTGCTGGGGCGTTTAGGCGCATCCAAGTCGGCGGCAACAGATGACTCTCCACCCCCCCTGAGTCTGAAGGACAGGTTTCTGTAGATGCGTTTGGGCGAGACGGGACCTAGAGAGCGCCGGCGCTGTGGTGGGTTCCTCATGGATACAGACATGACAAGAGAAGAAAGTAAAGGTCTGAAAGAGGACAGGCGAGAGCAGGAGAGGATGTGAGCTACGTGGGAACAGGGGATGGTTGAAGAAAAGGTTGGAGAGATAGTGTGAAAGGCTGGAGGGGAAAAAAAAGAGTTTAAGAGTCCAGCTTTAGAGCCAGATAGAGAGGAGAGAGTAGTAAAAGATAAAAGTCAGTGGAAACCTTGATTAAAGAATAAGGTGAGAAATACAAAGAGGGAAACAAAAGAAGAACACACAGTCAGACTTTTTCAACGTTACAGAAAAAAATTGATGCTGACTTGAAGTACTGAGCAAAAGTACTTGTGTTGTGTGGGTGGATAAATGGATAAGAGTTACTATTCCTGTACAGACTAGATGAAAATGCCTCGAAGCATTTATTTTGTGCCTTGCACTATTCTCCCCTTTGTTCATCTTTTTTACCCACGATTATGTGACACGGTTTTATTCATTCTGAATGGAGTTTTCCAGCACGCGAGGCAACAGACGCATCAATCTAATTAGTGGAAGAATGGAAGGCCAGATCGCATGGAAGAGCCAGGATTCTTTCCTGCTAATAAACTCGAATCCGCTCCCATCATCCGCATGAAGATGAAAATCCATCACCACCGCTGTAATGATGGTTCATTATCAATTCCATTGGCTTTGCATCATTACAGTCAGTCACTTTTTTGTGCATGAAAATCTGTCTTGCAGTTTTTTGTTTTTAACTTTGGGCACCGTCTGAAATTCCCCCTCCTCTTCACTCAGCAGGTCGTTTTCAGTGCCACTTTCTGTCCATCCTCTCTTTTCACCGCCCTCCAGGTTAAAACTGATCTCGGTGCCGTTTTGATTTGCATCGCTGTCCTGAGCTTATGATATCAAAAGCATCTTTGTGAAAGCGAGACACTCAGACCCAGGGCTGAGCATTGGTGGCTGTCCTTGTCTGAAAGCAAATACTCCCCTGGTTGGTGCTACCTGAGGACAACACCTGGGGCCTTTGACCACGATGACATCTGAGTGACACGTCACGTCGCACATCACAGCTCGCACAGTACCTGCACTGTCTATATACATGGATGCGGGACTATAGAGGTAAAAGTAGCTACTGTTGTTGGTACAGTTTCCCCAGTTTGTTTACTGTGCCTTACATCAGCTATGGAAAGTGCTGAGGAGTCATTTAGAGAGCCGTAGTGTTTGTTTGCGTTTTCTTTTTCTTCTACTTTTTTCTTGAGTCTGCCTGAAGATAAGGCAAAACAAGAAAAAGTGTTTGCACATGTTCAACCTGCAGTCTAGCAAACAGCGGTTATGTAAGCAGGCTAGAGAGTAAGATGCTCCAGTCTGACCATAAACAGAAAGTATACAGTAGATTCACTGTGGTTTTATTTCATGTCTCAAACTGGGGTTTTTTTCTTACCTCTCTGTACTGTGGCCAAGAGAGCAGAGTGTGCTGCATATTTTGCAAAAGTCTTTCCGGTTTGTGAGTTTGCTGTGGCTGTATGGAAACATTTGATGACTAACATTTCAGATCCCCCAGGAAGTAATGCAACATATTTGCCTGGGTCTTCAGTACTTCCACTCCACCAGGTTGACTGGTGGAGTGGAAGTACTTCACAACTAGGGGATCAGACTGGGACACATGAATTTGTACGAATGAGGCACAAAGAGTTTCAGTTTAAGGGCTGTTGTTAAAACATGACTTCACTTTGTGCTTGCACACTGAAGTTATATGTGCTTCTCTGATTATTCAGCAGCAGGACAAATTAAAATGAACATAAACGATCTTGTTGATTGTGGCTCAAGAGTTGGGAGTTCGCCTTGTAATCGGAAGGTTGCCGGTTCGAGCCCCGGCTTGGACAGTCTCGGTCGTTGTGTCCTTGGGCAAGACACTTCACCCGTTGCCTACTGGTGGTGGTCAGAGGGCCCGGTGGCGCCAGTGTCCGGCAGCCTCGCCTCTGTCAGTGCGCCCCAGGGTGGCTGTGGTTACAATGTAGCTGCCATCACCAGTGTGTGAATGGGTGGATGACTGGACATGTAAAGCGCTTTGGGGTCCTTAGGGACTAGAAAAGCGCTATATAAATACAGGCCATTTACCATCTTACAGGCTATGTTTCAGAGTAAAAGTTTCAATTTGAAAACAGTAACAGAAGGCAAGCCTATTTTGGTCTATTTTGAGAAAATGTATAGGTCTTATTAAAATAAAACTTTAAATATATGTATAAAAAACTTTGCTATATCATATCTAACCAACAGGTGACGCAATGTATGCCACATTATAGCCACAAAAACAGCACAAATGATCAAACATCCAAAGTTTAAGTTCCCGTTTCACCGAGTTAAAAACATAACTGAGTTTTCGGTCTCTTACCGTCACAGAGGACTTTAACGGCTTTAATCGGGCTTTCCTCCGACTCTGCCGCGATGCTTCAACATATTTCACTGTATTTTCATAAATGACTGCCTGCTGATATCTTATAATCCATGGTAGCGGTTTCGGAAAGTTTTCACCTCTGAATGAGGATGAAGCGCACCTGAGCGCTACAGACGAGAGACAGACCGGCGAGCCTCCCCCAGCCGACTCACACGCATATTTTCCCCGTTCCGCCCACTTCCGATCTGCGATCATTTCTCTGAACCAAACTTTTTTTTCTCCTTTTTTGAGAACATATTTAGAAGCAGTGCTGCGTCATAAAACACTGATAGGTTTACACGAAGTGGCCCGTTTATTTATTTCAATATTTATTTGTAGTAAATGGGCTCAGTAACAATATAATGATCCAGTGCTGTGGTTTAAACACTGTTTAGGTTTACCGGGTGATGAGGTAGCGCAGATCCTTGAGTAGATAATCCTAGCCAGTGTATTGCTGTGAGCAGTCAGTGAATTGATGATCCCAGCCACTACTGAAAATAAAAATTGTTACTCTAAAAGTTGTTGCCTCTGTGTAACAGCGTGTTGCAGTGCAAGGAAGCTGGTGATATGATCAAGCGTAGGCTGAAGATAATGGACAAATTTATAGAGCTATTTTTTGATTGCCACAACACCCCCATTAATGGCTTTCGCAGGGGCAGAGGAAGTGGTTCGAGCCAAGGGAAAGAAAGGCCAGGCAACGGTGTGAAAACTGTTCTCATGCTATGCCCCCCACTTGTGCTCAGAAAGGAGAAAGTTGTTTCCAAACCATTTGTCTTCGCCCTGAAACGCCCCCTTGAAGTAAATGTAAAGCAGTTGTCAAATAAAGTTGACAGATTATGCATCCTGTTTACCCGAGCAGCGAGAAAGGCTCTCCGTCTCTTTGTGTTATATTTGCCTCTCTCAGGGGGCAAATAAAAAGCCACAGACTGATGGATTTAGCTCCTGTCCTGGCACAAATTTATAAACCGATATCTTGTCTGACTCTTCTCAGTCAACCAGAAGAAACAAAACCCTCTGACCACTTCCTGCACACACAGTGTTTGCTGGAGCGCAGCACATTTGTCAAAGGTTACATACATTGAACTCTGAGAGGGTTTATCTTTCTGCACACTCATTTACACCGTCACTGACAGACAGAGGCGCGGAGTGCTGAGCTGGCCACACGTGTGATGCTTTGATGCGCACTGAACTCTGCTTAAAGAGAAGCAGAGGGAGATTATAAATCGACATGTCGGTAGTAGCTGATACTCGCCCCCACACACCTATCATCACACAGTGGCTCAGTTACCCAGAGGCTTTTGTTGTCATGGTGATAACCAAATTGTGGCCTTCACAGCTAAATGATACTCAGACACACGTCTCAGCATAACGATCAGCTAAGATATTCCTTGGAGGGTAAATTGGTGTTGATATATAATTGTGAGGCTAATTGTGCATGGATTTGCTCAAACATACACCATCAGGCTTCCTTTGAATGTTAGAGACTGTTGATTTGATTGGACTTTTAATATTAGAGCAGTACAATGTACTGAGCTCCAATGTTCATCAGCAAGAAATATGGGACCTAAGCAGCTGTTTCATGTGATTTTATGTTAAAAAACAACAAAAAAAACAAAAAAAACAAGCATGAGTGTAATGATGAGGCAAGCATTTCCCATATGTACACGAAATTGAAAAGTTCCAATAACTGCAGCAAAAATGATCATAGCATTTCAGATAATTATCATTATTTGCCAGAACATTATCTTCATGCACTATTGTTCAACACATGGATCTTTCTAGTAAAAAAGTGAAATAACAACCAGAAAAAAATGCTTGTATCTTATCTTTTTTTCATACATTTACAAAAAAACAAAACAAGTTATTCATATATATTCATAGTTTACAACTATGGTCATGTACTTGCACTATTCCAGAGTTGTTTCATTTGCATTTTTATTATCATACACATTTAAAGATACCAGATAAATCCATTAGATCATCAGCTCTTTTTGTGGTTTTTAAATAAGGGTTAGCTTTCAACATAACACTTGCTAATATGAGTAAAACCACTCTTAAAGATATTAATATATTGTCCTGTGTTATCTTTTTGTCAGAATTTGGCCTTTTTTTTGGTTTATTTTAAAACCAACACTTAATGTTAAGGTAAATTTTGAAGGAGGCTTCACAGGAGAATTTAG
Organism: Maylandia zebra; assembly: GCF_041146795.1. Lineage (NCBI taxonomy): Eukaryota > Metazoa > Chordata > Actinopteri > Cichliformes > Cichlidae > Maylandia > Maylandia zebra. The sequence goes on along the minus strand of NC_135170.1, from coordinate 11,869,545 downwards.
TTATTTAATAAATAGACATCTTAAGTTTTTGTATCATATATTTGTTTATAAATATCTATTTTTATAGTATCATTATAATATTAAAATGTTTTACATTATAAATGCAGTTTTTATTAGTACAACAGTGTTTGGAATTATTTTGGTAACCTACTGTACTGTAATGTTCAATAAAGTTTGGGGTTTTGACTTTAGCCATCATTTCTGCACAGTTCTCGTCTGATATATACTGTCAGCAAAGGTTAGTTTATGGTTTATTACACATATTTTGTTGTTATTAGAGTTTGTCAATAGCATTTGTTTTAATAGAAATCTTCAAAAACATCTGTTTTTAAAGAAAATCATGGCTAGTTAAGTTATAAATTAACTCTAGCTAGTGCTAATAATATAGTTAGCATGTAGCGCTAGGTAATTTATAACTTAGCTAGCCATAATTTTACTTAAAAACAGATGTTTTTGAAGGTTTTAAGAGAAATCTTCAAAAACATCTGTTTTTAAGGATATTATGGCTAGCTAAGTCACAAATTAACTTTAGCTAGTGCTAATATTATAGTTAGCATGTAGCGCTAGGTAATACAATAGCTTGCTAGCACTCTTGCTCGCCTGCAGTTTTGTATAAAAAGCTGTTGTGGTCTTTCTGTCTGAACAGGCGAAACAAACAGAATGACAAGCAGGGATATAGTTTGCAACAAGATCCACTTCAGACATGACCCAAAGTGGAGTAGGCGCCTTGGGCCTGTGGAGGGAGGCGGGCTGCTGCTCTGTGTGGCCTGCCTCATTGAAATGATTGACGATGAAGACATAGCAGTGAGAAGAAATATATTTATATACATCTCCATGTTGTAGCTGTTTACTGTGGCTTTACATTCTCTTGCACAACCTTTAGGAAGGATTGGGAAATGTGTATGAAAATTGCATTATGCTGTTAATTTCCCTTGATGCTCAGCTGGAGCTTTATTTACCCTCCTATATCTCTCCTCCTACACGCTTGTCTGTGGGATGCAGTCTGTGAGGAAGTCTTCTGCCTTGTCCAGTGTAAGTGGAGTGCTGAAGTATTCTCCGGGGGCTTTGAGAGAGCTGCTCCAACAGGACCACAGAGTCTGTCTGCATTTTACAGCCAAACTATTGGGTGAGAAATAGTAACACATGCAGCAGATTAGAAACAGAAGGAATGTCTAGCAAGGGCGATTGTGAAGCGCTGGACTTTCACCTCTCACTTGCTATCTCTCTAAAGGTGCAAACAGTTTTATGCTAGGTAGGCAAAATCAGACTGGAATGCACTTAGAAAACAAGGAGCATCAACAGTACTATTGCAGTGCACAGACCTTCAGTCAGTACTGACAGTCCTAACCATCAATGGCTGTTTTCTCACTAGCTCGAGCTTGATTGTTTAACATTTGCACTCCTTGAAGCTAATCACCACTGTGTTAGTCCACTGTTGTATTGGTGGTGCAGTCGCATTACAGCTTTTCTGCAAGGTCAGGCTGAACAGAGAGAACAATTGATCTTAGCAATCAACCAGAACATGATACAGAAATATTCACACTACTGGACATAATAGTTTTTGCGTTGATTTCATTAAAAAAAAAAAAAGGATCCACGCCGATAATGCAGTTAACCTTGAGTTTACTACTTTTCTTTTCTTTGGAGAGGTGTGCTTGTCATCGGTAGTGTGATTAAACCATTATACTGATTTGTGACTTTGATGTGATGCAGTAATTTGGGCCTTAATTAAGTGCTGTATATGTAACTGATTTTCATTTTTAATGACAGCCACATTAAATCTCATTTCATAGATGGAATCATCAAACTAAGTAGCCACCAAAAAAAAGATCATTAGCATGGGCTGCAGGCTAGTGGACAGCTTTGCTTTTAACTATGACGGGGATTGGGACCCACACCCAGTTTCACACCTTGGCTCAGGTGATTAGAGGATCATCAGGGGGTCCTTTTGTCCCTCTGTGGGGGGATACTCCCACTAGGTTTATATCTGGGACTCTCCACCATTTGACCTTAAGAACTGAAGAAGCTTCTCGGATGAGAGGTGAAACATCTTCCATCCATCCATCCATCTTCATCCGCTTTATCCGGGGCCGGGTCGCGGGGGCAGCAGCCTAAGCAAAGAGACCCAGACCTCCCTCTCCCCAGCCACCTCCTCCAGCTTATCCGGGGGAATACCAAGGCGTTCCCAGGCCAGCCGAGAGATATAATCTCTCCAGCGTGTCCTGGGTCTGCCCCGGGGCCTCCTCCCGGTGGGACATGCCTGGAACACCTCACCCAGGAGGCGCCCAGGGGGCATCCTTGTCAGATGCCCGAACCACCTCAGCTGGCTCCTTTCGATGTGGAGCAGCAGCTGCTCTACTCTGAGCCCCTCCCGGATGGCCGAACTTCTCACCCTATCTCTAAGGGAGAGGCCAGCCACCCTTCGGAGGAAGCTCATTTCTGCCGCTTGTATCCGCGATCTCGTTCTTTCGGTCACTACCCACAGCTCGTGGCCATAGGTGAGGGTAGGGACGTAGATCGACCGGTAAATTGAGAGCTTCGCTTTTACACTCAGCTCCCTCTTCACCACGACGGACCGGTGCAGCGTCCGCATTACTGCAGCTGCAGCCCCAATCCGTCTGTCGATCTCCGGCTCCCTTCTCCCATCACTCGCGAACAAGACCCCGAGATACTTGAACTCCTCCACTTGGGGCAGGAACTCATCCCCGACCCGGAGTGGGCACTCCACCCTTTTCCGGCTGAGAACCATGGCCTCAGATTTGGAGGTGCTGATCCTCATTCCCGCTGCTTCACACTCGGCTGCGAACCGTTCCAGTGCGAGCTGGAGGCCCTCACCCGATGAAGCCAACAGAACCACATCATCTGCAAAAATCAGAGATGAGATTCTGAGGCCACCAAAGCGAAAGCCCTCCGCCACTTGGCTGCGCCTAGAAATTCTGTCCATAAAAATTATGAACAGAACCGGAGACAAAGGGCAGCCCTGGCGGAGCCCATCACCCACCGGGAACGAGTCCGACTTATTGCCGGCAATGCGAACCAAGCTCTTGCAACGGTTGTATAGGGATCGAATGGCCCGTAGCAATGGGCCAGACACCCCATATTCCCGCAACACCTCCCACAGGACACCCCGAGGGACACGGTCGAATGCCTTCTCCAAGTCCACAAAACACATGTAGACTGGTTGGGCAAACTCCCATGCACCCTCAAGTATCCTGGAGAGGATAAAGAGCTGGTCCAGTGTTCCGCGACCAGGACGAAAACCGCATTGTTCCTCCTGTATCCGAGGTTCGACTAACGGACGAACTCTCCTTTCCAGCACCGTGGCATAGACTTTCCCAGGGAGGCTGAGGAGTGTGATCCCCCTGTAGTTGGAACACACCCTCTTCTTAAAGATGGGGACCACCACCCCGGTCTGCCAGTCCACAGGTACTGCCCCTGATCTCCACGCAACATTGCAGAGGCGTGTCAACCAGGACAGCCCTACAACGTCCAGAGCCTTCAGGAACTCGGGGCGGACCTCATCAACACCAGGGGCTCTGCCACCAAGGAGTTGTTTAACTGCCTCAGTGACCTCGCCCCCGGAAATTGGCGGGTCATTCCCCTCATCCCCAGACTCTGCTTCCTCCTCGGAAGACGTGTCAGTGGGATTAAGGAGGTCCTCGAAGTATTCCTTCCACCGCCTGACAATTTTCTCAGTCGACGTCAGCAGCGCTCCGCCAGCACTATACACAGTGCAGGTAGAGCACCGCTTTCCCCTCCTGAGACGTCTGACGGTTTGCCAGAATCTCTTCGAGGCAGTCCGAAAGTCTTTTTCCATGGCCTCTCCGAACTCCTCCCACACCCGAGTTTTTGCTTCAGCCACTGCCCGAGCCGCATTCCGCTTGGCCTGTCGATACCTGTCGGCTGCCTCCGGAGTCCCACAGGCTAACCAAGCCCGATAGGACTCCTTCTTCAGCCTGGTGGCTCCCTTCACCTCTGGTGTCCACCATTTGGTTCGGGGATTACCATCTTCAAGTAACTTAAAGAAGTCCAGACGCTTTTCTTTGCAAGCTCCTTTGACTAACTATGACGGGGTTTCTGAAATTATTTCTGAAATGTTTGATTTAAAGACACAAAATACGAGCTATTAACAAAAGTATAAAACATGTAAAACTATCAAGACTTTCATTATTTGTGATTTCTTGTTTGCATTTAAGTTGTAGCGTAAGTTATTTCGACTCCTGTACCGTGAATAATTCTCTGTGTCAACATATCGGATGACATGACAGCAATAATTTTTGAGGATCTTTAAATATGGAATGAGTTGCCGTGCCGTGAAAATCCCAGTGGAGCCAGTAAGACTGTTAATATATAGACCTGCATTGTGTTTCATTATTCTCACAACACTAAATTACTGACTCCTCTATTGCAAATATTACACTGCTATAATTGAACCTCTGTATGTTTTTTTAATGCTAGATCATCCGAGGGTTTTATTGATAACTTCCTCATTGGAGGATTATTAGGTTGCCGCATTAAGTGCTATGTTGAAACCATTTAAGCTCTAATCAAATTAGCACAATAAGAGGATGTGTGGCAAAATGCTAAGCCATAAAAGCTCTGACCAATCTGACAAGACGTTAAAAGAGCTATTAGAGTTCTTGTGGGATTGTCTGCATGAATTGTGCTTCTCCATCTGAGCATAATCCAATAAAAATATGCCTTACATTCATCACTACACTGAGTTGTTTTTCTTTAACATGCTTTTAAGATAGTACTTTATCTTGGATGTCCAGCAAAGCTAATGCAAGGTAGAGTACCCTGTACAGTATGATCAAATAGATCTTTATTAGCATGAAGCCCCATCTAATGTCTCTGTAATTTGTATTTTCTATTTTGTCCTATTTCATCCTTTTTTTTTTTGCATAATGACATTAAATTTCTTCCTCCTGTACTTCTGTGTAGAAGCAAGAGTGCATGTGGTTTTTGAAGTATGCCTTTTAAAATCTGCTCTGTCATATCTTCTCTGTCCCCAGGGATGCTTCAAACTGCAGAGGACCCTGTAACTCTGGAGAAGGTTGACCAAGGTGAAGAGATGCCTCTTTCTGGTTTGGTGATGTATGCTTGTGTGTCTGTGTGTGCTCAGGAAAACACACATACACACTCTATGTACAGACTCGTGCTCACATTGCACTCACGCAAACATAGATGGAGGCCTTCTATGCAGTTGTTTTTGTGAACACACACACACACACACACACACACACACACACACACACACACACACACAGTCAGTGTTTTTTGTTTTTTTTTGGAGGATACACATAAGCCTTCTTGCTGATAATGGTCAGGGCTGGTGGCTAAGGCGATTTTTGACTTCAAAGCTGAAATGCGAATTTCTCTTTGTACTTAATGAGTTTATTTGGGCAGCCAAATGCAGATTATTCTGTATCCTCAATCTTGGCCTCGTGGCAAAGTCTCACTTTCAAACACTCAGACAGATTTTCCCATTGCAGCCTTTCAAAAATGCTAAAAATAAAATTTTTTAGTAAGTCCAAATTAATTCAGTGCAATTCACTTTTATTTAATTTATATAGCGCCATATCACAAGAGCAGTTGCCTCAAGGTGCTTTATATTGTAAGGTAAAGAACCTACAATTATACATGAGAAAACCCAAACAATCATATGAACCTCCTATGAGCAAGTGCTTTTGCAACAGTGGAAAGGAAAAACTTCCACTAAACAGGAAGAAACCTCCCGAGTCAGGGAGGGGCGGTCATCTGCCGCGACCGGTTGGGGGTGAGCAGATGAAGACAGGACAGAGACATACTGTGAAAGAGAGCCAGAGATGAGTAATAGCTAATTAAATGCAGGTATATAAATGCATCATGAGTGGAAAAAGGTAACTGAAGAAGAAACACTCAGTGCATCATGGGAATCCCCCAGCAGCCTGGACCTATGGCTGCGAATCAAATGATTTTACGGGAGCTGTCTTAAAAATGCCCAAGGGACTGCTTTTCTGTAACAGTTAGAAGAGTACTTAAAATGTGACACTGCATTTGGTTTCTGCACAGACAGTGTGTAAAGCACACGTTTTGTAAATCACTTGAGCGCTATAAATAATGCAGTCATAGTGTGAGGAGATAAGAAAGAAGGAGAAAGAAAGCCTACAATCTTCACAGAATTGTTCAGCTTTGCAGTTACAGCTTAATGAGAACTTGCGTTGTAACTGAGAGGGAAACCGATGCATTAAACATTAAACTTGCATCTATTGCAGTTTATTTATTTGGTACACTGCCTTTTTGATATGACAGGGTAGGGCTGTTCGATATAACGATATATATCGGATGACGATATAAAAACATCTATCGTTTCAGATTACGCTATCGTTTTTTCGTGGTTTTGATGGTCACTGTAGTGGCTATATTAATTTGTTAAAGTTCTCTCTTTCTCTTACATTTAATATAACCACACTACGGACGGACAAGCGACTGTTTTTGTCGTTTGCAACCACAACCGTAAAACATTGGCGTGGCCCCGCCGTCCGCTTGTTTATTTTGCATATTAACCTTTCACAATAAAGCTCAAGATCCTGTTGAGACTTTTCAAAACAAAATAAATTATGTGAAAGTGTATGCAGAGTTTTTACGGATGAGAAGGAAAAAAGATGCGTTAGGTACTAAAAAAATAAACCTTAAACTCAAACGTTAGAACAGGCTTTTCCCCGCAGCACGCCGTGTAATAAATACAAAGAAAACGGCGGCCGTTACAACCTATGCCTTCATGCATCTGTTAAAAGTCTCAACTCCAGGTACACAGCGCCCAGCTGAAAACACCTCACGCAAGTCGAGCTGCCCGAGATTCACAGAATTTACAGAAAATGTTAAATTTTTGTGATTTATATCGTTATCGGGATGATAGATATCTTATATCGGGATATGAGATTTTGGTCATATCGCACAGCCCTATGACAGGGTTTAATATATGTCACTACTGTTTGGATAACGCTTGTATAACACCCAATAATGGAAATATACCACAACTCATAGCCTGTTGCACACCAGTGCACATCCTTTAATGGAAACAGGTTCTACTTGCATACGTATCATTATGTTTTGCACAGTTTTCAAATTGAACTTGCCCCAAATGTTATGTTTAGTTTGCAGTATGGGACTTTTGCCTCTCCCCTTTGGCAGGGAGAAAAGTAACACAAACATTCTCCATACGTACTCACGACAATGCTAATCCCTGTTTGTCCATCACTTTTTTTAGACCTTAAGGTTCCTAAACCTTCCACCTAACATGATATTGTTTTCTAGCACTACTTATGCCCTGAGCTCACTCTTCGTCATGTGACACATGAACCATGGAGCCACTGGAGCTCCAGGGCGCTAATGTCACACTAGACGCCAGCTCTAAAATTTCAGTATGCTGTAAAATAATGGCACATTTATCTGATACTGATTAACACTGATCGGTAGAAATGTTTGGTAAGGGCTTAAAGAAAGGGCTGTAAGAAATTGCTGGAGGTTGCTGGCAGTTGCTGTGAAACTAATTACTACAGCTACCTTCATACAGACCTAGAGACTGGTCAGTGAACGCTGGCAACTGTATTCTCTGACTGTCACGGTCTCGCTGGCAGACCGTGGGGATGTGGGGAAAGGAGGACCCAAAATGCAGGACTCTACAGTGCAACAGTGTTTATTTACAGTGGTGACAATCCGAACAACAATAAATCCCCCCGTGCGATCCCAACTCCCGTTCCGTGTCTTCTCCTTTATCCCGTGCTCCGTGCTCTGTCTCCGTTCCCTGTGTACTCTCCGTGTGCTGCCTCCTGGTCGCCACAATTCCTCCTGAGGAAACACGCATACCAAAGGCAGCCGTGAGTACAAAACCTAACAGTAGACTTGCACTAACCTTGCACAATACACTTAAGACTGACGGGAAGTCACTCAACGATCCAGCGTCGAGGAGCTCTCAGCCACACTGTTTTGAAGCTCCTCTGACGAGGCTTGATCGGCGCCAGGTGTGTGTGGATTCCTGGGTGGGACCGGTCAGCTGGCAGGGCCACACCCACCAGGCCTAAAAGTGCCTGCCACGACCACACCCTCACATACACAAGCACACACCCCTAAACACCTGACAGTACACCAACACGGAAAAACAGGACAGCAGACACAACCATAATAACAACAACCACAATAATAATAATAATAATAATAATAATAATAATAATAACTACAATAGTAGTCCACACTGCTCACGGACCCCGAATCCCTGGAACTGGGTCCGTGACAGTACCCCCCCTCTAAGGGTCGGCACCCGACGACCCAAAAACAAAAACAAAACAAAAACCACAGTACAACCAACCCCGGGCGGGCGGCGGGGGGTCCCGGACGGAGGGCCCCAAAACCCCAGTTCAAATGTCCAACCACTGCCATGGTGGGAACAACAGTTCTTGCGGCCGACCCAGTGGACCGCAAGCAGGCAAAACTCGCTACGGGTCAGGCAGTGGTGGGAAAACAGTTCGGGCGGCCTACCTCCAACCCCATGATGGAAGCGGAACGCTTCAGGCGGCCTGCCACGGATCCGGTGGCGGCGGCGCTGCTCCTCCGGCGGCCTGCCACGGGTCCGGTGGCGGCGGAACGGTTCTGGTGGCCTGCCACGGGTCCGGTGGCGGCGGCGCTGCTCCTCCGGCGGCCTGCCACAGGTCCGGTGGCGGCGGAACGGTTCTGGTGGCCTGCCACGGGTCCGAAGGCAACGTCGCTGCTCCGGTGAGCAACAGCGAGGCGTGGCACATGGTCTATGACGCGCCGGTCGCTGACGTGGACGCACTGGACGTGGATGGCGTGGAGGCCGCGCTAGACGTGGAGGTCCCTCCGGTTGGCTGAGCGGGCCCCTCCTCGGCTGGCAGCGAGAGCCCCTCCTCGGCTGGCAGCGAGAGCCCCTCCGCGGCTGGCAGCGAGAGCCCCTCCGCGGCTGGCAGCGCCGGTTGTTCCTTCCGCTCGCTGAGCTCCTCTGCTGGTGGCTCGCTGAGCTCCTCTGCTGGTGGCTCGCTGAGCTCCTCTGCTGGTGGCTCGCTGAGCTCCTCTGCTGGTGGCTCGCTGAGCTCCTCTGCTGGTGGCTCGCTGAGCTCCTCCGGCTCGCTGAGCTCCTCCGGCTCGCTGAGCTCCTCCGGCTCGCTGAGCTCCACAGCTGGCGACGCGGGCTCCTCCCGCTCGCTGAGCCGCTCCTCCGGCTGCGACGCGGGTATAGATGGTCGTTGATCCGGAGGTGAAGATGGCGATGCGGAAGCTGCAGGTGGCGAAGATGACGGTCGAGCGGGTGATGTGGATGGTGAAGTCGAGAGTTCTGCGGTCGCTGCAGTCTGATGGGACGCTGGTGGAGAAGTAGCTGCAAAGGGCGGAGGTGATAATGGTGCGGCAGCTACTCGTGGTAGACTGGACAGCGATGTAGAAACAACAGGCGGGTGACATAATGGCAGGGTAGTTCCAGCAGGCATATCAGCCTCCAACTGAGGATGAAGACGAGAGGCTGACTGGACTGGCTGTGCTACGGCTACAGGCTGGGCAGCTGGCTGTGCTACGGCTACAGGCTGGGCAGCTGGCTGTGCTACGGCTACAGGCTGGGCAGCTGGCTGTGCTACGGCTACAGGCTGGGCAGCTGGCTGTGCTACGGCTACAGGCTGGGCAGCTGGCTGTGCTACGGCTACAGGCTGGGCAGCTGGCTGTGCTACGGCTACAGGCTGGGCAGCTGGCTGTGCTACGGCTACAGGCTGGGCAGCTGGCTGTGCTACGAGGTTAGCTTTCACACAGTCCCGTGAATAAACAGATGAGGTGAATGAAGATGAATTGTCCATATGACTCACCACAGCCGGCTGTTGGAAAGTTTTAGAGTCTGACTGCGGTGAGGCACGCCGGCGGCGCAAGCGTCGCTTCTTTAACGATGCCGGGGCCAGCGTATCAGGCTGAGGTTCCACCAGCCAGCCGGACAGGAGAGCAGCTGTGTGATTTCGAGCTGCCGGTCCTTGGTCTGCTGACTCAGCAGGTGCCGCAGAGGTGAGTGGAGATGTGGTGAGGTGCAGAGGGCGTGTGAAACGTTTCCCCCGCAATGGAGGGTCCAACAAGCGAGCTGCAAGCGACGGCGGGGAGGCTATCAGCCTATGAAAAAAGAAATAGGCAGCAAGGGCTCCCAGGGAGGTTGCCATATCCTCCTCGCCCGGACAGCCCAAACCAAACAGCTCAAAACAGGAACTTTCCCTCAGCGTGGTTATAATCGAAATTAGTCTCTTAATGTCCAAAAAGCTCACAGATGAGGTGATTGATGATAAGAAGGAATCAAAAAATACGACCTGCATGTGTCTCTGATGTGGATCCGCCGCCTGGATAATGCTCCGACAGTATTTCCAGAGCTGGGCGAGCAATTCCTCCTGTGAGACGGTCCTTGAGTCCGCTGGGCCCATAATGGCTGGATCGTTCTGTCACGGTCTCGCTGGCAGACCGTGGGGATGTGGGGAAAGGAGGACCCAAAATGCAGGACTCTACAATGCAACAGTGTTTATTTACAGTGGTGACAATCCGAACAACAATAAATCCCCCCGTGCGATCCCAACTCCCGTTCCGTGTCTTCTCCTTTATCCCGTGCTCCGTGCTCTGTCTCCGTTCCCTGTGTACTCTCCGTGTGCTGCCTCCTGGTCGCCACAATTCCTCCTGAGGAAACACGCATACCAAAGGCAGCCGTGAGTACAAAACCTAACAGTAGACTTGCACTAACCTTGCACAATACACTTAAGACTGACGGGAAGTCACTCAACGATCCAGCGTCGAGGAGCTCTCAGCCACACTGTTTTGAAGCTCCTCTGACGAGGCTTGATCGGCGCCAGGTGTGTGTGGATTCCTGGGTGGGACCGGTCAGCTGGCAGGGCCACACCCACCAGGCCTAAAAGTGCCTGCCACGACCGCACCCTCACATACACAAGCACACACCCCTAAACACCTGACAGTACACCAACACGGAAAAACAGGACAGCAGACACAACCATAATAACAACAACCACAATAATGATAATAATAATAATAATAATAATAATAATAATAATAATAACTACAATAGTAGTCCACACTGCTCACGGACCCCGAATCCCTGGAACTGGGTCCGTGACACTGACAGGTAGCAAGTGGTTTACTGGAGGTTCCTGGCAGTCAGCAGGGTGTAATTGAGGGTGTACAGTGCTGCACCAAAAATCTCCTTGCAGTTCCTTTGGTTGCTAGCAGATTGCTGCAGTTAGCATGTAAGAAGCTGTCTTCTCTGCAGACTTGCACTTTTTGAACTGTGTTGGTTGCAGGCAGCATTAAGGCACAACCTTTACTTTCTCCATTCCCAGCTTGCATTGCACTTCTTCAAGTTTCACTACTGCTCGGAATAAACGGTGACTGCACCGTAATGAGCAACCACACCAATCTGCTGCCAACCATGGCAAAGTTTTCAGTGCACAACCCTCCCCCCAGTCAGGGAATGCACATTTTCCACTAGCGCCTTGTGGTTGTCAGGCTTGTGTGACACGATGCCTTATGTAACGCAAATTCCTTAACTACCATTATTTAAAGGCACTTCATATTTAAGTAAATTCCTGTTTGAATCATTTAATCGCATGCAAATTTCTAAAGCAGTGGTAGAAGATTCTGAAGGATAATTTAAAACTTCAAAAATTATACACCTGGATTTTTCATTAACATTGACTGTTTTGATTTTCTGTCTTGTAATTGCAGTGACTGTGCGAAAGTGTGAAACTGCACTTATTTGTGATGTTTATGCATACATTTGTGTGTGTGTTTACTTGCGTCAGTGCTGGTTCAGCTACTCCTGGAGCTCCAGAGCGAGCTGTCATTTCGCTTCGTTTTGGATGAGATACACAAACAGGTAAGACAAATAGAGAAACGCTCCTACTCATGTGCACGTGCAGGCAGAAGAACATGCCCAACATCTTAAAAATTTTAATAGCACTTGTGTAACTAGCGTCATACTCTCCCAAGGCTGTTTAGTAAACAGACAGTGTGCTTGTCTCCCTCTTGCTGCTGTTGTGTCACCTCAGGGGGAGACAGTAATGGAGAAGGCTCATCCTGCTGCAGGTGGAAAACAGTATAGCTGTGTATACTGATGATGACAGAAAAATATAACACCAGCCACAGCAGACAAGTCTCATTTATGCTACAAGAACAGAGCTTGATTATAAGTTTTGACACAAACTGTTAGTGGAAGAAATTATTATTTTTTTCAGTTTAAACACGCAAGCACTTGGCTCAGATTAACCCTTCTTCTGTGTATCACTATGTATGGAAGTGGCCTAGTGTTATTATGCTTCATTTTTCTTGCACCAGATTTGGTAGAGTTGCAGTTGTAGGATTTTTTTGTGTTTACTTACCCATTATTAATTCTCCAATTTGCAGTTGGTATTTGGCGGAAATAAAAATGTCAGCTTTTGATAGAGTGTTTCCTACCTCACTCAAAGCTGGTGATGGGGGACAAGGAGGCAAAAATCTCTCGAGTGTCTCTAATCCTCTGAGCCCATTGTCGTGTGTGCTTGGCCTTACTGTTGTGGAGCTCTCGCTGAATAATTTCAGAGATTTTTTATCGAGTGGAAATAAAAAACTTAAGCGGTTAATAACATATATGTAGTATATGGAAGCCCGTTTCCGCCACTAAAAAAAAAAGCTAGTATCCATAACTCGAAATTTCGAGTTATTTTCTCGAAATTTCGAGTTATTATCTCAAAATTTCGAGAAATATAACTCAAAATTTCGAGTTAGCTCTGCCAATCAAAAATATACGTGAATGAGGTCGCTTTCTTGTTACCCGGAAGCATATGGCGCAGGACCGCGCACTCAAAAACGGATCCCAACAAATTAAAGTATGTTTGCTGATAGTAACACCATGTGATTCAGCTAATAACACAGGGATTTCATCATTTGTGAAGCCAGGCTGAAAACACTCAGCAATCTGTGCATTCACGACTGGATGTAATACCGGTAGCTTAGCTGTAGCATTTGTAGCTGAGGGCTTCAGCTTCCGGGTAACATGGAAATGACGTCATTCACGTAGATTACTGATTGGCAGCGCTAACTCGAAATTTCGAGTTGCTTTTCTCAAAATTTTGAGTTAATATGTCGAAATTTCGAGATAATAACTCGAAATTTCGAGAAAATAACTCGAAATTTTGAGTTATGGATCCTTTTTTTTTTTTTTAGTGGTGGAAACGGGCTTCCATAGTAGTAGGATATTTAGGTTGTTGTAGTAGTTTTAAAATATATTTTGGTCATTTTGAAGATTTTTTTTAACCTACCATTAAAATAGCCGTTTAGCTTTAAGACACCCGTGCAAACCGATGTTGTAGAGCTTTATGATCTAATGCATTAAGATTTCCTTTATATTACTGTGTGTGTGTGTAAGTACTGATGATTTTTTTCTGTGTTCTTTTTCTAGCTTACTGAGCAGCTCAGTGTGAAGCATTTCCTGCCTACATTCAGCTTCTTGGGTAACCTAATAAAAGCTGCCCCTACTGTGTCCCAGAGCCTTGTGACTCATTATGGTGAGACCCTGGAAATGACACTCAGTGAGACCTCAGAGTAATACAGGGACACGTAGCCCCTAGTAGTAGTAGTCTGTTTTCATCCTTGTTTCTATTTTCTTTACAGTCCATTATCAAGAAAGGTACATCAGTAAGCTCGTCTCTCAACACGAGCGTGAACTTTATCTCGTCAAGTGATAAACAGTTCTTGGAAATGTTGTAAGCAACGCATAATTTTTCCCCTTTGTTTTTACCAGCACTGGATACAGGTGGAAAGGTGATGCGTGGACTTATTTATAAAGTTCATGCTTCATGAATTCCTCTCATTGAGATTTATAATCCGGCGCTAAATACTTTTTAAACTGTAAACATACTGCTGTGTAGCAGGCCACAGCCACTGACCCCTTTGTATAGCAAAGACATTCATTTGCCTTACGGAATGTATAGAGTATCTGCAAGAAATTGATGACGTGCGTTGATTCAGGTCAGTTTTTAAAAATGCAGTTGAGACAGGATCGGTCAGGTTTCAGGTAGCTTACTGTGCAGTCTCTGTTTCACTCTTCACTGTGGCACTGGAGAGGCAGAAACTGAATTAAAAATGTATTATTTCAGGGGCTAAGATCCAAGAATGTGTTCGAAATGTAGAGTTCACCTGAAGTGGAAGAGGAAGATATAAAGGAATACATAATTTTCCTGATCGCTTTTGTCTTAGAGAGCCATATCTACATTTCAGTCACCGTAGCCTATATTGATCTTCTTAAACTGTATCCAAGATGCATGGAAAGCATTGTCTGCATGTATTGGCGACATATCCAGGATGTTCTATACCAGCTCAGACAGGCTACAGCCTCCTGAGTCCCCTAGTTGGATAAGAAAATTGGCTGATGGAAATAGCTGTACTATATCTACTTTTGAAACCAGCTTTCTCATGCTGTTCCCTATTCCACCTCCTCTGCCTCTAAGAAATTAGAAAAAATCACACAAGTCTATCTTCCATATCCTTTCCCCTGAACTCTCTCAATTCAATCTCTCTAGCTGTTATGACCTTTTCAATTGCTCTCCAGCTGCACCGAGATAACCAACCTTAAAATTCCATCTGCATAGCCAATCCCATACCAGCACCTGCTGAAAGTAAAATAGCAAAAGCTACAAATACTGCAAATGTTCATCCGAACCTTTTCCCTGAATCTCCCCGTCTATATGAATGTATTTATCTAGGTACAAAGCTGTAGTATAGCGAGCTGAAAAGATACTCCTCCCTCAACGTTGTTGATTTAATCTCTTTTACAACCACCTGTATGATATCTTTGTACTCTCCGAATCATTTTTCCACAGTGCTTATTAGGCTTTGTCAATCAGCTTCGTGTTCGTGTGTGCATTGTGCTGTGTTTGTGTCACGCCTGACTGCTTGTCTTTACGATCGAGCGCGAATGTGGTCCTTATGCCAAAAAGGCAGCCACCGTAGTTATTTTATTATGCTATGTGTGTCCACCTCTCATGTATTTTCATGAGTTTTCCAAGCTCCCTCCAGCAGC
Source organism: Maylandia zebra (assembly GCF_041146795.1). NCBI lineage: Eukaryota > Metazoa > Chordata > Actinopteri > Cichliformes > Cichlidae > Maylandia > Maylandia zebra. The sequence continues at coordinate 11,854,466 of NC_135170.1, read as the reverse complement.
TGCAGGTAGTGGTGAGTTGTTACAATGTTGATGCAAGATGTGGGCTGCCACTATTGACTGTGTGTGCTTGTCTGTGGCCTGTCACTCAGCAAGTCTCTGTGGGGCTGTTTGGACTAACGACAACAGCAAGGCAATGACAACACAAGCCCAGAGCACCCAGGAGATTTCCCTCTGTCTCTGACTCACTGGCTGCCTGTCTTTCTGACTGATTAACCCCTCTTTTTGTCCTCACTCGTTGACTTTTCTCTTCCAGAATTTTCTCTTCGATTTCTGTATTGCTGATACTGATTGAGGAGCGGATACAGACAAAACAGGGAAGATGAAACAGATAAGAAAAATGGAAGGCAAAAAGAGATAACAAGAGGGATGAAAGAAGGAAAGGACAATAGTGCAAGTTAAAAATGTTTCTCACAAGCTGATATGTAAAAATATCAGCCATCTAAAATTAAACAGTTAAATGGCAAGTTTCATCATTTCTATAGCTTTGCATCATCTCAGCATTCAGCATTTCCGCTTTGTTTTTGGTTTTTTGCAAGCACTTTTTTATGCTGAGACTTTTCACAAGACATTTTTTTTAGAAAGTGCTTACAAAAATATAGAGAAACTAAAATGTTTTTTAATAGACCAAGAAAGAGGAAGCAGGGTGAAGCAACAAGTGCAAAGCGATGGTTAAATACTGTAGAAAGCGGATCAGAAGATGAACAGAGAGGTAGTTCAAAGCATCAGAGTAGGGCAGCCAAACACTAAGCAAGGTAAACAGAAATGAACTTTTGCTCTTTTCTTTAAGGAAAGCACAAGACGACCTTTTTGTCTGTTTGCCGTGCCTCCCCCGTGTTTGTTTCTTTCTCATTGAGTGGCATTAAACAGCAGCACGTCGCTTTATTTCTCATCTGTTCTTTTGCAGCTCATATTTTGTTCCCTACATTTTTTTTATCCTCTGTCTGTGGAGGAGTTACCACCTCCTCTACCTCTTTTCCCTTCTTCTCCCCCACCCCCACCGCTTCTCTCTTTATGCTTTGCTGTCATCTTGGCCGCCTCATATATTTCGGTTTAATCAAACATGTCTGGGAGCTTCTTCTGCTTCACATGGGTTTTGATCTGCTCCAGAGAGCAGCTGGCTTGGATTTGGCTCTCCTGCTCTGTCATCTCTGTCTCTTTCTCTCCATGTTCGACACTCGCTGAGTCCCGTGTTGCTTTGTGCTCTTATCCGCTGTGCAACTATTCTCATTGTTGCTGTTTTAGACATATTTGCCTCTTTCACCCCTCTTTAGCCACTCCAGTCTCCTGCCTGTGTCTCATCTGCCATCGCGTATACTGGTGTGTTCACACTAAATTCTTAATTTTTTGCCCTTTTATTTACATTGATGTATAAAGGAGAAAATTATGAGTAATTAAGTTCTCCTAGCAACAAACTAATGTTAGGGTTCAAATTATTTTGTGAAAATAATTATAAAAGTACTCGTGTTTTTATATTTTTATGCTCCAATCTACGCCTGCATAGTTTTTCAATCTAGTCTGCTCACACTCTCATCTGCCGTTTAACTCTGCTCTCTCCCACAATTGCCAATCTTCAACCGTTTCATCTTCAAGGCAATTTTCCCGCCGACACTGGGTCCACCGTTGTCTGTCATAGCTAGAGTTGAAACTCTCCACCTTGTTCCCAGCAGTTTGCACTTTTTCCATTTTGTAATCTCACTGTCCTTTTGTGGTGTCTGTTGAGCTTCTCTCACAGTAATACAATTACTTCACCTCTGGGTTTCTCTTAATTTCCTGCATTTCTGTACATACTCGCAGACTTCTTTCTTGGTAATTGAAATGTACAATATCTTGAAATGTCACATGATGTTGCAATCATACGTCTATTTATGCACTTATCAGCAGCTTTATTAGGTACACCTCGATAGTACTTGGACCCCCTTTTGCTTCCAAAACTTCCTTAAATCTTCACAGATTCAACAATGTCCTTGAAACATAACTCAGAGATTTGGTCCATACTGACGTGATAGCATCACACAGCTTCTGTGGATTTGTTGGTCCACATCTGTGAAGTTAATCGCCTGTTCCACCACATCCCAAAGGTGCTCCATTGGATTAAGATCTAGTGACTGTGGGGCCATTTGAATACAGTGATCTCATTCTCATGTTCAAGAAACCGGTTTGAGATGATCTGTATCTCTTTATGAGATATTGTCTAATCCTGCTCAAAGCAGCCATTAGAAGATGTTACATGAAGGTCATAAATGAATAGACAATACAGCAACAATACTCAGGGAGGCTACTTAAAGGCCTAAAGTGTGCCAAGAAATTATATCCTCCATACCATCCACCACTGCCTGCCTGAGCCCATGAGAGAAGGTAAACAACATGATTTTATGTTGTTTATGCCAAATTCTGACCCAACATGTAAATGTTGCAGCCAATATTTGCCCAATTTTCTGTTGTCCAGTTTTGGTGAGTCATTGTAAATTTTAAGCTCAGTTTCTTGGTCTTAGCTGACAGGAGTGGCACCCGGTGTGGTCTTCTGCTGCTGTAACCCATCTGCTTCAAGGTTCAACATGTTGTGAATTCAAAGATGATTTTCTGCATACCTTGGCTTGAGTTCCTGTTGTCTTCCTATCAGCTCAAAGCTTTCTTGTTATTCTAAATGCATTGAGTTTCTGCTCTCTGATTAGATAATGGTGTTAACAAGCAATTAAGCAGGTGTACCTAATAAAGCAGCTGCTTCACAACAACATACAGACACTTAACAACTATACCACATGATTATGCCTGTGTCTTACTTGTGCTCTAAGTACTTACCTGTTTCCATTTCTCTCCACCAGTGCCCCTGTTAGACCGCCTGTGCTCAGCGCTGCTTTTCCCAGACGAAGCACTGAAGGGTGCAGTGGTGTATGTGTGGCTCCAACTGCTTGGAGCTCCTGGGGGCTCAGCAGCCCAGTCCTTGCCTTCTGCTGTTAGGGACAGAGTGTGTAATGTGTTGCTGAAAACATTAGCCAATGCCAGCTCCCCGCAGCTCCTCAGATATTGTGTCGGTGAGAAAAATATTTTGGTTGAATACATTTTATGAGTTTTATTTTTTGGGGGTGATTTTTTAAACAAATCCTTTTATAACATAGTATGTTTTACAAGATGGATAAAGTAATGTCGATGTAATTTGATACAGCATGTTGGGAAAATGACAGTTGATTATCATAAAGTAATCTCAAGGCATTCAGTTTCAGATTTTTAAAAGTATAATTGACTACATCAGTAGCTGCTTAAATGAAAAATTGCATATATTTGCGTTTTTGAAGTGCAAATTAAACTGATACCTAACTAGAGTGAAATTGGTTTTCTACCATCTAAAAGTCTGATCATGTAGATTTTTGTTATTCAGGCCTTAAAAACAAGGATCTTGGTGAGATTAAAAGAGAGGTGGTGAATTTGTAGCAATGTATGAAACAAAATTTCACTCCCTGCTGGCTGAGAGAAGACAGCCGAGGACTTATTTGAATGGCAATGTGGTCATTTGACATCTGCCTTTCGAACTGAAAAAAAAATGTAATTTAAGAAATTTCCCTTACTTTGTACGGCTTAATAATAACAAAAAGGAGTTGTTTTCTTCCCTAAATCCCCCAAATCTCCTTAAGAGCGAAGCTATATGGAGAAAGAGGGAGGATTATGTGGAAATGAAAGAGTCCTGCTATCTGGAGGAGCTTTGACTTATAAGGACAATAAGCTTGCAGTGTGCGCTTTGGTGATAACCAGAACTGAGATCTACATTAGGTACAGACATTTACGAAAAATAAGACAGAGTCATTATCTCCCAGAAATTTAAAGTTGGAATGTATGCCACTGTAATAACTTGGGAGAAAAATGTGTTGCACAGCAGGTTTGAAATAGAGGTTGGTTTGCAATTGCAAAGTAAACATGGCTGAACTGTTGTTATTAGTTTAATACCAGCAAGCTTACCTACGATAGCAGCAACATGATGGAAGAAGCAGGAGGTATTATTAATTTTATTTAGCATTTGGAAATGGCTACAATATATAAGTAAGATTATTGTATTTTAATAATGTTGCACTTTGGGAAGTTGCATTTTTGTATTTTTATGATTACAAATCGGTGCTGAGTCTGAAGAAATCCCTCACCGTGAGACTTTTATTATTATAGAAGGTGTTTAATATTTATAAATGATTATCTAATATAAAACTTCCCTCTGTGATATTTGAAACAGCCCAGTTTATTATCAAATTAATGGTGGCGATTTTCAGTGGTGACACTGACGCTGTAGGTAATATTTGTGCACCTTTTATTCTAAATTTAAAAAGAAACCAGACAAAACATGAATGTATTTATCAGCACATGCATGTGTAGATCTCAGCCATGTTTAGGCCTTTGTATAAACTTTGCATCGTGTTTAAAACTTCTGATCTGTGTCATTAGTATCTGTAACAGCTTGTCTTTCATCTGTTAGGCCTGCTGTCACAGCTTGTGCATCTGGCTGATGCTGTGTCAGTTCTGATGAACAGCCTGAGCTGTCAGGTCATGTGCGATGAGAACGAGGACATCCTCGCCAACAACAGCCAGAGCCTCAGCCAAAACCAAGACCAACAGCCCCCTGACCACTGCCTTCTGCCTCTCATACTGAAAAAGGTCTCTGTCCAAACATCCTGCTCTCATCCCCAAGACCTGCATTCTGGCTCTGACGATAATCATAACAAGAAGTTCTAATCCTGGATTATTGTGCCTTTGAATAGGGATTCAGTGGGGTTTTACCCTGGACAAATATTTGTGGTTCATGTCTGGGAAATCATTGTGTAGTTTACATCTCGTTAGATTTTCTCAGTGATGACTCACATTACAGAACAGCTAATGACGTTGGGAGGTTTTATGGAGGGCTCTGTTCTCTAATGTGTTGCTTCTAAATGAAACTCTTAACTAAATAATCAACGCTGTGACGTCAGACCAGCACTGTTTTGGGATTGGTTGTCGGTGAAACGACTACACCCTCAGCCGTATATAATCTGCACCTAATCCATTTCTGTGTGGAATTTACAAAAGTATAAATCCCCCCTCGGTACACGAGTCAATATGTTGTAGCTCCAGACTTTAACATATTCAAATGAAAACAAGAAGCACTCCGCCAAGGCACTTTACTTTTAGGGGAATAGTATTATATTATTTATTTATTCATTTTTTTCTTTGTTCTTTTTAAATCTACTTTATGAAGTTTTTAGTGCAGTAAGAATCAGATAAAGGTAGCATGACAGATGTTTACTTTGATTACACAAACATTATGTAGGAGTAGGTAATGGATGATAAGTACTGATTTGTAAATAAATGAACATGAATAATTTGAGCTTATTATATAAGATTGTATTACAGTATATTTCTAGCTAACTAGGCAGCTTGTTCTCTTTCTCTTGACAGTATTTAACATATTGTAGGGTCAACTTGAATGAAACGAGGGTCAAAGGTGACATGATATGTAGATACAAACTGTACACCAATATCATTGCTTGATTGGTGCCAATGCAAACAGGCAGCATAATTTTAAGCAGAGTTTTAAAGAGAAAAGAGAATTTCTGAAAGTTTGACCTTAAAGATGAGGTCAGAGGTCAAACAAACATAATATTTAGAATACCAAAATATACTTCCCTGTATATCGACAATGGCACCAAGAAACATCAATAAATCTGTATAGCATTATTATCTCTTTGAACTTCAGATCAGTCTCTTGGCCTTGAAGGAGAGGTCAAAGGTTAAATGTGACACGATACTTTAAAACTTTAAATGGTGTTTTCTGTATGTTGATAAGGTTTTAAGGCTGTTTGTCAGTTTGCGGCCAATAAATCATTAAGTTTACCTTGAAAACCTGGGTGGATGTAAGCCAAATTTGAATGGATTGTTAACATGACCCCACTCGACACCCCTAGAAACTTTTAATAGAATTCATTCAAAACTTTTTGAGCTTTACAGACTCAGAGAATAAACATGCACACACACACACACACACACACACAAATGCTGCCAAGATTAACCTTCTTGGCAGAGGTAACTAACACACTAAACTGCAATACCACACAGTGCATGGAAGATGGGAGCCAGTTGTTGCTTCAGTCTATCATGAGCCGTTAGAATCGAAGAAACATTTATAGTGTAAACACTGTAGTACTATGGAAGTCTTGCACACTGTTTGATTAACACGCATCTTTATTTAAGTCAAGGATTGGAAAAAAAAACAACCTAAATTGTGTCTTTCAGTTGCTTCTGAGTGGCGATGAGAACTTGCAGGTGACCAGTGCAAAGTGTATTGCATCTGTTCTGGTTCATTCCCCCAGTCAGTACAGTGCTCCCTTCATCAACGCTGACGTACCTGGTAACATGCACACACAGGCACACAAACACAGTCGCTGCGATGAGTTAATGCCTTCTTTGAATTGTTCTATTAATGATTTCCTCTGTGTTCCCTTTGGATCCTTCTCTTTGTCCAGACTCCTGTTATTATGTTATCTGCCACTTTGTATTTCTTATGCTGTTTGCCTGCGATTATTATTGTCATTACTTTTGATGAGGCTTTGGCTAACATTGTCATAATTTTTGCCGTACTGTTTCACATGGCCCTGTTATATTTTTCCTAGTTACATACCTCCATATGTACTGTTACAACGATCCATCTGTATAATGTCAGCAGCCCCACCCGCCTGCTGCTCAGACCTTTTATTGTTCAAGGGCGAGCCAATCAGAAGAAAGAGGGAAGTAAAACCAACGTGTTTCAGACAGAAGATGTGCTCATGGGCTACAAAAAGACCCGATGAAATAATCTAAATAAATATTATTTTGAACTTTAAATCATGTGAAGCTTCTCTAGTAGGGTCCAAGAATAAAAATATGGAGCTGGGAATTAGCATAACAGGTCCTCTTTAATGTGCAAGAAAACATTGCCCTACTTTCAGAAGAGTGTTGTAGTAATTCTTCCCTGTCCTCTCTTTTTCTTTCAACTTTGTTTAAAAGAACAAAACAAAGTTTTAAAATTGTCTTTTTGTCACTGTTTTTAAAGAGTTTCTGTTTGACCGTCTGGCCTGTAGTAGCAACGAGGTGCTGCTGTGGTCTGCCTACAGCTGCTTGCTGCTACTAACTGAGGAGCCCCTCTTTTTCTCCCAGTGTCACTCTGTTTACGGTGAGAACACAGGCTGTAGGAGCACGACCACTGTATCTCTCTGTGTGAATGCAAAGACAAAATATGTCACTACTGCAGAGGCTCCGGTTGCGAATGGCATAAACAAGGTAAGATGGAAGCGTTTGTTTCTCAAATGTTTTGGCTTCACTTTTGTGCATCTGTCTCGACATCCATCTTTTAAATCTATGGGCGAGAGAGCCGAAACAGCAGATCAGAAACCATTCCTGAGTGAATTACGACGATGCCATCTCTGCTTTTTGTCTTCAGCCCTGGGTTTCGTTGTATATCGGTTAACGTATCTGAAAATAGCTGCTGCTGGATAATTGATGGAAAGACAGGTCCTTGACAGCTTAGATGGAATGACGCTGCACTCTGTAATTTTTCTGACAGCGACTGGAAATTTTAATAAACCCTCCAAAGTGGAAGTTTCTCGACATCTGCATCTGCTCCATCTGCTCCCAGTCGCATTAAAATTGAATTTAGACCAATAGAATTTGCTACTCTATTCTGGGTTATTTCATCTAGACAGCTGGTGCTTTTGTAATATAACAAGAATCAGGCAAAATGGCCAAATATTAGGAAAATGGTTACAGAAGCGAGCAGTAATTGCTGATTGGGGAAAAAATGTCACAATATTGCATTTCTTAGCATTGTTCAGACACATGCATGTGTATGTGTCACTCTGTGTGTGTGTGTTTGTATGCCTTTGATGTGAGCCATTACAATGGATTATGCATGTGAGGCCCCACAGTAATTGCAGCACTTCATCACCACCCCAGAGAAATAGTTTGAGAAACACTTGCTACGCAGACTTAATTTACCAGTACACAGGATATCTGCTCTAACCACTCCTTGTTGCTGTTAGGTTCTTGCTCTAGGTCAGTATGAACACAGCAGCAGACTCCGTGTAGCAGTAAATTAGAAAGATGTACCGCTGTCTCTGTTTGTTTAACATGCAAGGCTGCGAGTGCTGTTGTGTGTGCATCCTTTGTGATACATTTATGAGCATGTCACTCATTTTAATATGCGAACTTGCTGTAGGCTGTAGTCTCTCAACAACTCTTAAGAACTTTGGCACCGAGCAAGGTTAGAGAGTGTTTTTTTGTTGTTGTTTTTGTGTCTGCTCATTTGAGAGTTCGAGTATTTCTTTGAAGCAGTGAGCATGTTTGTGTTGCAAGCTAGGTATGGAGTCCTTGGTGCGCAGTCTGAAGGAGTCTTTGCAGCTGACCAACCTGGAAGTGCCAAAACAAGGGTTGCTGCTCCTTAGAGAAATACTGGAGAGGTGAGATGGATATTTATTTTCTTCAGTTACTCTATTTATTGACTAGCTCCATAGTGTAGTAGTTAACACATTTGGCTAACAAAACAAAACAAAAAGGTCACCAGGAGGGCAAACAAATCTCTGGGAGGCATGCCTCAAATGGGGCATTGGCATGACAAATCTGTGGCAAATCAAATATGCAGATCCATCTGCTACGACAACCCCTGGCAAATAAGGGAGCAACTGAAGAAGAAGAAATGATAATCACTGGGATCCCAAAGTAAATAGATTAATATTTAAAATGTTATTATACAGTTTACAATATGGCTCCCTCAGAAAATACGCTGGTGATTAGCCAAATGATATTAATATACTATATTGCCAAAAGTATTCACTCATCCATCCAAATCATTGAATTCAGGTGTTCCAATCACTTTCATGTGTATAAAATCAAAATCATGATAGCCCAGTCGTGAAACTTCCTTGTTACTAAGTAATCCACAGTCAGCTGTTAGTGGTATTATAACAAGGGGGAAGCAATTGGGATTGACAGCAGCACAGCTCGGAAGTGATAGGACTTTTTTTTTTTTTTTGCCTGTCCCGTTTGGCCCTTTTGCTATCAGAATTATTGTCTAAAGGCAAAGAAAGATGCCCAACGGATTTACTTTACCAAATTGACCATCCCAGCCTTGCCGTTATGGTCCATTTGATTCACCTTTTACTGTTTATTTTATTTTCATTTGCTGAATACGGGACAGACTTGACTGGTGGAAAGAAAGAAAGAAGGAAAAAAAACCAAAACCAAAAAAAAACAACAACAACAACAGAATAAGCAGAGAGAAAGAAGAAGAAAAAAAATGCATATATCGATCACCTGGATCACCTGTTGAGAAAGAAAAAAAGAAAACAAGCAGAAGAAAACGAGAGCAATAGAATAAACAACATCACAATGATTTATGGGAATACGACAGTAAATACCAAATACTAAACATTACCGTGCAGCACGCAAGATCGACGGCACACAGTGCGCTTCGAAGTAGTAGCCAAAAAGGGTGTAGTTTGTGTGTGTGATCACCCGTGTGTACACCTGTGAGCATGGACGCGCTTGTTTTTAAAAGGTTCCTTCATGTAATGATTTGCTAGAGGGTGTGGGGGGGCCACTGCCCCCGTCCTCCAGGGCATGAAGCAGGTATGGAGGAAATCAAAACTCCAGACATCCAGAGGCCCTCAGAACATAAGAGACCAAGGAAGACCAACAGAGGGGCAGCCGCGCCACTGTCCCAGAAAGAGCTGAGGAGAGTCCCCGATGAGGGGTCACTCAGCAGCCGCGGAGCAGAAGCCAGGGGGGGGTTGCAGTGACGCGCCCGTGAGCTCCGCCAGCAGCCAGCTGTGCCTGAGTGACCGAGCCCCAGGCCGAGAGACCGGGGGCACTCCGCCCCTGAAGCGGCCCGAGCGAGCCCCAGGCTCCAGGCCCCGATAAGTGGCCGCCAAGGAGTGAGCCGGTGTGTACCCGGACGCCCATCCCCGGACACAAAGAACCACCAACGCACTGATGATAGTGATAGGACATTTAAAATCACAGAGTGGGGTCAGGTCATTTGCAGGAGACCTCCTAACTTGCCTTGGCCTTCAGATTAGCTCAAGAACAGCGCAGAGAGAGCTTCATAGAACGGCTTTCCATGGCTGAGCAGCGCAATGCTTAAGGTCAGATGCAGTGGTATAAAGCACGCACTGGACTCTAGAGCACTGGAGATGTGTTCTAAGGAGTGATGAAGTGCACTTCTCCATTTGGTAATCCGATGGACAAGACCAGGTTTGTTAGGAGAACGGTACTTATATGACTGCATTGTGCCAAGTGTAAAGTTTGGTGGAGGGGGAATTATGGTGTGGGGTTGTTTTTCAGGAGTTTGGCTCGGTGCCTTAGTACCATTAAAAGGAACTCTTAATGCTTCAACATACCAGGACATTTTGGACAGCCTCATACTCCCAACTTTGTGGGAGCAGTTTGGGGATGGCCCCTTCCTGTTCCAACATGACTGTGCACCAGTGTAAAAAGCAAGGTCTGCAAAGACATGAGCGTGTTTAGTGTGGAAGTACTTGACTGTCATGCACAGAGTTTTGATCTCAACCTGATGTAACACCTTTGTGATTAAGTAGAGCTGAGCCAGGGCTTCTCGTCCAACATCATTGTTTAATCTCACAAATGCAATTCTGAAAGAATAATCAAAAATTTCCATAAATGTTGAAAAGACTTCCTAGAAGAGTTGAAGCTGTTATAGCTGCAAATGATAGGACTGCATCACATGTTTGTGAAGGAAGACGAGCAAATACTTTTGGCAATATAGTGTTCAAATGTTTGTTAAACCACTGATTCAATACCCAATACTTATATACGTTTGTAAAATGTTCCTTGTGGCTAGATATGCGTGTATTTTGTAATGTTTTTAAAAGTTATTCCATTATTATTAAACCATCAGCACATCTGTCTGTTTGCGGTAAGTTGTGGTTGTAAAGTTTACATAGTGTATGTCATTTCACCAAAACCCCACAGCCAATTATGCTGAAGATTTTACTCCACCACACATTTGCTCGTTTACTGAACATCGCGCGCAGCTCCATCTGCTCCGACAAGGAGACGCTACCTCCTGTAAAACATGTTAAATACGGTGGACTGGAAACTTTAATTAGATGTGAATTAACTGTCTGCTGTCTCGGAGATGAAAATATATCTCAAGCCAGTAAAAACAGGAGTCTTGTTTCTGCAAGGTTGACATAATTTTAATGGAACGTTTCCCCTGTCACATGGCAGAGATACAGAGGATAAGAGATTTTATAATCTTAGGGGGAAATTTGTCCTTTACGCTGAGTAGAAGTGTAAAAAGTAGCAGGGCCGGTGCTCTTAAAGTGCTGAACAAGCTAAAGTGTGTGTGTGCACCTGTGTGTCTGTGTGTGTTGTCTGGGTGTATACTTGTATATCTGTCTTTATGAAAAACAGTTTGAGTTTGAGACCCAACATTTTAGGAGGTTGAGGAGGTTTTTTTTAGACTAGGTTTAGGTTAATGTTACGTGTAAGGCTTTGAGTAAAGCATTGAATTGTAATGGTAAAGCTATAAAAGCTATATTTTTATATAGAATCACCCGACATGACTCAGTTATTATTAAGGTCGGGGTTTGGGTTGGATCATCCACAGCGAATAAAAATCAATACAGTGCTCTAACAAGAACCATTATCACACATGCTCTGCAGGCTTGAACTTTTCAAGACAGCAACTAGCTGAGGTACAAGTCTGCTTTCAACCCTCTAGCCCCCCAATACAAAGTTAGTTTGATTACAGATTGTGCCATTGTGCACATAATGTAACTAATAGCACAGTTAGGAAGTTTAATTAGATTTGAATATAGTGCCTGCTGTCTCGGTGCATTCACTGCTAAGTGTAAGTGAGTGTGCTGCCTCCTGCACGCAGCTACCTCGCTTAAATGACGCAGGGGTGGCACGACAATTTGTGTGTTTGTGTACACTTCAGTGTGCATGGATGTGTTATTTAGGATGTTCTGTGTAACTAATGTTGCGGCAACAGTGAGCCAGTGCACAGCTGTGATGCTGCAGCTTGGAGATGTACTCTGGTGATCTTTCTAAGGCCGATAGGTCAGCACTATTTGTTTATTGTGTGTGCCTGCCCTTAAAGAGAGTTTGTGTGTGTGTGAGTGAGGGAGGCAGGGACTCAGCAAACAGTCACTGCTGCTATTGGCACAGCAGGACAAAGAATTATAGATAAGGTCAGGCAAAAAGAAAAAGTAGACGGTCAGCTTTTTCATGGTTTCTTATTGACTCTCATGTCAAAAATTTCCTATCAGTGAAAAATTCCTGATTTCTTTTAGCACAGTTCTCTGCAGCTTTCAGATCCACTGTGATGTGTCATTTTTAAATGTCTTCCTTTTTCATTCTTTGCTTCAACAAGCAAAACCCTATTAGGTTTCCTGGTAATGCTTTACATGTCTGTTTGTGTGCATGTGCAGACAACCTGCAAGTGTGCGTCTGTTCCCCAGTGGCGCAGGGTTTGTGGCAGTTTCAGAGGTCCTGGTTGGTGGAGTCTCCTCTTCCTGCCTGCTGGTAGCCACACAGGCAGCCAGCGTTACTTCTGCTTTGTTCAGGTATACACAAACATGTATGCTGCAAATATGTAAAAGAGTTACTTCTTGCCAAAGGGCGGTTGTGCAACTATATCCTGAGGAAACAGGCAACCTTTTAGAGTCTTTTAAAGCAAATTCTCTGTATAATTTTTTCTGACCTATTAGTGATAAAAGTGACAAAACAGACAGATACATTGCCTAAGACCTTTATGCACACAGTAAACACATTAGTAGCAGACATGTACAACAACACAGCATGACACAAAAAAGTAAAAACATACTTACACACTTAATTGATCGTTTGAGCTGTTTTAACTTCTGTGTAGGTCACACATGGGTGTACATACAGAACTACTTGATATCCACACCAATGCCCTTCTGCAACGCTTGCTTGTTCTTCCCTGCACCATCCACCTACTCCACCCCCGATAATATCAAGTGTTTACTTTTGTGTTTGAATTCTTCAGACTCGACCACCAGTCCAGACCAGTCCAGTACGAGGCAATAATCAAGTTGATAGAGGCCATCACCAACAGATTTGTCAACCTAACGCTGCCCTCCCCCGCTCATCTGCGAAGCTCTGTGAGATTTTGTTTTATCTGCAAATGGAAAAATACGAGATCTGTCTCGTCTGTCAATCTGTGCCAGGTTTTACAGTGAGTGGTCACCACCACCCCACCACCCACTGTGGTTATCAGTGCTTTCAAAAGTTACACTGACACAGAGCTCTCTTTGATGCCGTTTTTTTTGTCTGTCACCGCTGTTTTTTAAAGAGTCCTGATTCCTGGCTAAAAATGAACAGTGTTGCAACAATGGTATTTAATGTGACTATCAACAAGTTTGCATGCACTTATATTCAAGCTGAAACATTAAAGTAACAACCAGAGATATACACGTGAGTGGGTGATTCTTGTATAACAGAGGGGTCTCTTTCAGTCTGTTTTTATGAAGAGGTTCCATTATTTTAGATAGTACTTGTAAAGGATGATGGTTTTCTGTTTGATGTGATTTCCTGACTTTTGCATCATTTCTTCTCTCTTTTCTGCACTCCCTTTTTAACATCTCGCTCTGTTAATTTTCAGGGGAGAATGAAGAGGTCAGATCCCAGCAGCCAGGCTTTGAGGTCTGAAAGATTTCTGCTCCAGGCCCTGGTCTGTTTTCAGTCTGCCTGCAGGTCAGAACGTTGTTAAGTCAGTGGCATCACTGAATAAACGCATTTACAAAGTTTTATGAGTTTCTTACAGTATGTCTGTCAGATTTTCTCATATGGATGAAAAAAGGTGAAAATGAAGAAGATGAAAATAGGACTGAATCAATAACTATCGTAGAAGTAACTGAATTACATCTTTTCTGTTAAACTGCAGATGGAAGAGCTTAATGAAATCCTTGGTATGAGTGTTTACAGATATATTTTTTGCATCTATCTCTGTGTATTTTTTTATAGGCGGGTTATTGTGTGTGTTTGATATCTGTTCAAGGCTGGCTGAGGAGTGTGCATCAGACCCTGTTTTGAAGGAGAACACATTTACAGCTCCATACAAGCACAGCGGTGCTCAGGACTCTCTAGAGTCTCTGTGTCAATGCCTGCTCCGCTGCTGTGACGCTGTCTGGATACCCACTGTTATAGTGAGAGCTGAAAACCATCACACACACACGTACACCCAGATTTACATTAATCATCTTCTCATCTTAACCCTGTGTCTCTCTTTCATAGTCGTAACCAAACACTTGAGGAAATGATCAATTGCCGGCTGCTGTTTTCTGAGAAATAGGTCATGCTGATTATAATGCACCGTCTGGCGGCTCCTCTAAATGACTATATTAATAAGCACAGCCACACAACCTCTGTCTAGATTAGCTTTGCGTACACATGGACATGCGTGCCTATTGATCAGTGCCTCTGCTGTAGTGTTGGTAATTGTTTTTATGTTATATTTCGTTGGGTCTCTTCAGGCTAAAAAAATCAATCACACGGGAAAAAATTGTTTACAGTTTGTGGTTTGTTTTTGTCTGTAAATTCCTATGTGTGTAGAGGATGTGTGAGCGTGCACCCAGTGCCCCCATACTGCAGAACTTCTACTCTATCCTATCTTCCCAGTTCACCCTGCTTCCATCTCTCATGCCTGCCTTTGCAAATAAGCTCGGTGAGTTCTGAATAAACTCAAAACAGCAGTAGGTGTTTCATGATAAGAAATGATATGATAGAATGATGTACGGTATCATTCTTTTTTTGTCTGTGGTAAATCTTAGTCTTGAATAAGAATGTTTTCACAGGAGTCTATGCAGTACTTTGAAATACTAAGTGCACTCATAGCTGCTTCCATTTGAATTATAAGCAGCAACCAGCTGATGCTAATCAACTGAGCTTTATTAACTGATCAACAGCAAGTCCAAGTATCTATATAAAAGCAGAGCTTTTGCCAGTTTGCTGGTCTGGAACATTCAAGTATGAATGGCACAATCTTTCCGGCAGTGGATATCTGAGCAATTTCGCCCGAGGTCAAACTGTGCAACGCTCAAGAGCTTGCAAATGAAACCAAGAGCCACATCCCAGGCTCTACAAAAAAACCAAAATAACATCAGCACGAACACCTCACACTTAATGTGAAGCACGGTGGTGGAGGGGTGATGATTTGGGTTTGTTTTGCAGCCACAGGACCTCAGCACATTGCAGACACTGAGTCAAAAATGAACTCTTGTGTATATCAAAGTAGTCTAGTGTCAAATGTGTCAGTTTGTCTGAAACAACAGATGACTGCATGTTGTCTAGGCTGCAAGGTTGTGTGTTGCAGCATCTATAAGAATTATTCCTAAACTGTTGTTCTTGTAATGGTTTATTGTATAGATAACAAATGGTATATAGGACAGATTATTCACAAATTATAAAGATGTTAGCAGAGAAATGTAAGTTACTTTGGTATATTTAAAAAATACATTGTTATTGACACGGACACAATAAAATATTTTACTATGTATGCTACTGTAAGATCACCAAAAGACTTGTTCTAAATTATAAAGCTACTTTCCTGGATTATAAAGATTATAAAGAACGCTCCTTTAATGAAAATTTCCTAGTATAGCCAATAATATAATTTATATTAGATTTGTGGTTTTTTTTAATGTTCACAGAAAAGGGTGAATCACTTTCACTTCAGGTTTCCTGCACATTTAGATTTTAGCTTTATTATACCGGTAATACGATAATCAGTTGATTTATGAACACTTCGATCCTGGCCAAAGTGAATTTACAGACGTTAACAGATAATGTAAACAAAACATTTTGACAATAAAACAAACGATTTTTGATTGACACACAAGTGAACAGGAACTGCAATAGTTTACCACAAAGTTCAGTGGAGCAGTTCATGTGAATGTCTTCACCTTGCTGTGTATATAAAAGCTTCCACATCTGAAAAGGGAGACCAGTGCGAATATTGGATATGCCTGCATTCTTTCTAATCACCAGCAGGAGGTGACTGCTCTAGTTGGAAAGTGTTTTTAATACATAGTGGTGTTCATTTTGTGCGGATAATGGTCAGCATTAGAGTCAAAAAGTACGACGAAGAAGATTTAGCCTTTGCTTACCACATCATTTCCAAAAAATCACCGTCAGCTTGATGCTTCAAAAATGGCTGGCGTTACAGAGGCTACTGCCATCTTTTACATACAGTTTATGGCTTTACAGTGCAATGGGAAAGCACACTTAATTTTCACACCATGGCAGCACTAACTACACCACAATGTAAATACCACATTTGTTTGTCTGGAGGCTGATAGAACTCATTTACAGTGTAGTGAGATTCATGATATCAGTAGCTGAAAGGGCTTGTAGAGCCCTCACAGCTCATGTTTCTAAATTAGCCGCTCCTTTGAGTCTTGTTATCGTTGGCTCTGCAGATATCACGGGTGGTATTGCTAGAAACATACAGCCAGCCCACATCACCACGAGTCTCGAGGTCTCCGTGTGTGTGATCTTCACAGGAATACAAAATACAAACTAAATATATTTCCAAACAAGCCTGTTCGTTTAATCCAACTTGGCCAATTAAACGCTTTGCTTAAATGTTGTTTAAAGTCTTAAATTGTTTTACTAAATGAAATAAACAGAAGCAGTTTCATCACAAAGCTTTATTCCCAGCTAATCATATAAAAAGAAATTAAGCTCATTTTATTTCATCACCACCAACATATTGTGTTCACCGCCGAGCCACTGAAAATGAAAATCGGGCTTTTGCACTGTTTGATGCCAGAAACAGTAATATCAACATTTTATTCTACATTTATCAAAAGTGAGGCTAAATGCCTTAATTAAATTTGATATCGCTGTAGTGGGAAAACTATGCAGGCTCTTAAAAATTGGCTGTCAGCACGATGAGACTCAGTAATTGACAGAGAACTTGTTGCCTCTGGCGTCCAGACAAGCCGATGTGGTGACATTATAAACAAACCTAAGCTCGGTATTTGTCCTGGAAGCGCTTATCAAAGCAGAGCAGTTTCCTGCAGATGTGGCATAGGTCCACATGGACAAAGAAGAAAGCAATTTAGTTCCCTTATGGGATTAAAACATCTCTCTAATAAGTCTGAGGTGCTTTCTCTCACTGAAGCACTGCAACGGTCAAGATATTAAATACAGCTTTACAGTATAGCCTTTTTTTCCTTTACTGAAGGCAAATTTGTCATAAGTCTTCAGTGATTCATTAAATTAAATTTAAAAGTTATTTTGTGTTGCTTGGAAACTAATTTAAGATAAAAAAAAATGCAAAGGTTTGGGCATCATGAACTGATGGCACCTGTGTTTTACCAGCACTTTTTCATCCCGGTGTTTCATAAAATGCATTTTTTTAGAGCCAGCTTGTGTCTAAACATGAGGTCTCCGTGGCTCGCTAGTGTGAGACCTGCAGCATCTGTGTTAGAAAGCTGAATGTGTTTTTCACTTTGTTTTGCTTTTTTAACTCACTGATTCCCTTCATTTTTACTCACTGTCACTAGTTACATTTAGGCACTGAAAACTACTGAGGCAGGGCTGAGAGAAAATTGTGTGCGAGTGGGGAAAAAATGTCGCTTTAAAACAGTAATCCTGCATGTTGGAAAATGACAAGTTATAACCTGTCAGTCACACATTACACCTAAAAGAAACCTTTTTTCGTCAGGACTCCCTGCAGTCCTGTGAAAAACCACCCTGTGATTCAGAAGCTTGTAGAACCACATTTTGCAGCAATATCTTGAAGAAATGTTTTTCTGTGACGTTATCAGTGTCTCGCATCAGTGTGGTTCACTCTTCTTTAGACCGTTGCTTCAGTTCATGCAGGTTTGTGGGCATTTGTTTATGCGCAGCTCCCTTCCAACCGCAGGATTTCACTCTGATTGAGGTCTGGATTTGACATTCTGCTGCAGACTCTGCTGTGCGTGGGATCATTGTCCTGTTGTGTGACTCACTTTTGGCCAAACTTTAGATGTCAGCCCGACAGACAGAGAACTTCAGATTTTGAATCTAGACTAATTTGGTATACAGAGAAGCTGATGGTCGACTCAATGGTCCCATGATTACAAACAAACCCAAATGATCACCCTTAAACTGTGCTTGATAGTGTTGGTATGAGGTGTTGTCATTGTAGCTGAAGTCTTGTTCTTTGTTCAGATCAACGTTTGCAAAACCTTTCCAAACAAGTCATACTTGTTCAGTCTTTTTCTAATTGTTCTGTAATAAACTGTAACATTTAAGATGGTAACAGAGGCCTGTAGAATCTGAGATGTATTACCAACAACAACTGGTAAGTCTCACCTAGTTGATCCTAATCAGCTATACTACTACTCTGATAGGGTGGACATGGCAGTAAGGTGACATGACTTTAAATGTGACACATGAGATGAGATGAAGAAAATTTTGACAGCCTAGAAATAAAAAAGAGCTTCTATTACTCTTGCTCTTCCTCTTTCTCGTCATTTAAATTCATTGCTAAACTCGTCATTACCACACTGAGCTTTGGGTCGGTGTTTTCCTTAGAATTAGGCTGAATGGTTTTTTTTGTGTGTGTTTACACTAACTGTCACATTTTTTGTTAGTGGCTTTGATGTACCTCAGTGTTTGCATTATATAAATGGTGTTTTTGCTATCATCCTCATCTTCTTCCTCATTTCTCACTGTGTAGTAGTTTATTTATTCTGCTCTTCACCTCTTCTTCCCTCCAGCGTCCTCTGGTTTCTACAGACTGGCTGTGGAACACAAAGGCCTCCTCTGTGCAGGAAACAGGTACATTGTAAGAGGATAACCTGAGGACACACACACACAGAGACACACACGACAATTAAAACTGCAGCGGCGCACGCGTGTTTCTCTACACTGTGTGTATCCAGCCGCGGTGGCTCTGTGAGCCGAGCTGCTATTATCATTCTCTGTCGAAGCACATTTAGCAATGAGGCAGATAACACCGACCGAGGCATCTGTCATTTTTGAGTCACTCTACTTTTTTTCCAATAAGCCAGTCTTCTCAGCAGTGTGTCTGTCTCTAAGCGATGGATCTACTACTTCAAAGTCCACAGTGTGCTTTTGCATTGTGTGTGCTTTGTTTTTCACATGTAAGAATATGCGCTTTTGTGGGTCTTCGTGTTAGAGTGTGCCTTTTTTTGTGTTCATATACTAGTGTGGTCATATATGTGGTTTACTTGATAGGCTTAAGCCCACCCCCCGTGCTCTGAGCTGTAATGAAACTAAACACTGTGCATTTCATCTTTGAGAGAAGTTTGTCAAAGCACATCCTGTCCTCGGTTTTACAGTTAGCTCTTAGCTGTATTGACCGCGCATTGAGCGGTAATTGTTCACTGTTTGTCTCTGGTGCCCTCATTCTCTCTTTTTTTTAAAATCTTTTTTTCCTTCGGTGTGTTTGTTTGTGTGTGTTCAAGCGCCTTTTCCCTCTTTCAGGAACCCAAATCTGAATGCATCTTGCTGTGGTTTTCTACAAAAACTCAGTATGTGTCTTCTCTCCCAGTCAGACCTTCCTTCTGGCTCCCACCAGCACGGTATGCAAATACATGCACGTTTGCACCACACACGGAGACATGCAGTCAGGGTAAAAACCCTGTTGTTGCTCTCAGCCTCTGAGCAGTGATGTCATGCTGCCAGTTTTCTGAGAAATATTGAACTGTCATTGCAGTTTATCCGAATAGGCTAGGTCAGTGTGTCACCAAAGCACGTCTTAGCTGTAGCTGAGGTTTTCAACTGTTTTTTCCCCATTCACAGCTTAATCAAATATTTACCGCCTGTCTGTATTAACGTGATACATGTAGGTATAGTTCATACTCGGCAAACTAAATCAAACTGACTTCATGTTACATTCAGCAGGTGCTTCTTCATCAAATCCTTCATTATACATTTTTTTTACCCAGAACCGCTGCCATGAACTGACAAAATGATGCTGGATTTTAAAAGTAAATAAGGTTCTTTTGCAGTTTTGCTTTAGTTTTTCTTTGTCACATGCCTGCTTCCTCGCCCACTCAGGCTCACGCTCTCTCTCTTTCGTCTTTATGTTGACTTTAAACATCAAAAACTCGAGCGAGAGTCTCATTTCCATCTGACTCACCTGTTCTTTTGAGTTAAGTTAACTCTGTTCTTAAGGAGGGTCTGACAGTCAACAGGCAAGCTTAAGAAAAAAACAAAGAAAGTGTTTGCACGTTGACTAACAAGAGCTCCGGTTTCTGTTAAGGATGAAAGGAAGGGAACCAGGTGTGCGGACTATAAACACGGTGATTGTGTTAACTGGCTTTGAATTGTATTTCCTATGTGAGAGAGCTCAGGCCAAGGCTTTTAAATGTCAGCGCGCTTTATGACACATAGGTCCGCACAGGTAACATTTCCAGTTCCAAGTGCTGGTTGCTTTTAATTCCATTACACGGAAGCAAATGCACAAACTCCATACACTTCCTTATTTCACATCACTGCAGCATCCACTAAAATAAAGAGCAAAGGAAAGCAGCTCATTGGTAACTGCAGCTGTCCCCCGCAGATGTGTCTGTGTGACACTGACACCAGAGTGGAGTAAAATATTTCTTTGAGGTAATGAGATGTAAGAGTTGTACGAGTAAGTAAGCGCGTGTGTGTGTGTCTGTGTGTGTGTGTGTGTGATGGTGAATAATGAGTTTGGCAGAGCGAGAGTCCTGTTTGTTTCTTTTCCTGCCTGTCACCATCTTCCTCCCTTTTATCATCCTTATCAGGTTCCATTTCATTTTCAGCCTCTTGCTTTCCCTCATTTTTCTTCCCTCTCATCTTGAAATTTTCCTATCACATTTTACAGTGTATGTTTTTCTTGTTCAAAAACTCCTGTTTTTCAGGTTTTTAGCAGATTTTTTTCCCTGTCTGTCATGTCCTGCTTTGTGTACAGTCTCATTAGTGCTTTTAAGATTTTATATTACTGATTACTCCTGTGATACATCACAGCGTGTCATCGGGATTGTGCTTTTAAGATATCTGCTAATCTCATGTGAATGTTTTTAATGTTTCCTCTCGTCTCGGATTACTTTTCTGTTCTTTAGGACCTGAACAGGAGGCAGTGTGTCACTGCTGCCTGCTGTGTGGGTCTATTTCTTTTTTCTTTCCCATCTGTTGTCCCCTTTCTCATCTTCTTCATCTGTCTACCCTTTGCTGTATTTCTCTCTGTCCCAGTCCTCCCTCTTAAACTCAGTACAACCCCCTATTCTTCTTCACTCCTCACTCTTTGACTCTTTCCCTGGAGGTGATGGCTGCATTGGTAACTGGAGCCCTTCTTACTTTCCTCTGTTTTGTAAACAGTATATTTTCTTACTTACAGTTACCCTCCAGACCATAGAGCTCACTGTTGCCACCCTCTCTCTCTCTCTCTCTCTGCTTTTCCTGTGCTTTTTGGTTTTTTTTCCTCATTTCATTCTTTATTTTCTTTGTTGCACTTCCCGCAGATGCTGTTGGAGCTTTACTGTATATCCACTGTGTAGTCATGGATCAGGGTCTGTGCCTTGCCTGTGCCGTTCTTCTCCTTTCTCTAACACTGCTTTCCTGCTTGAGCCCTTCTGTCTTTCATCTTCATCTGACTCCTTTTTTCATGTTTTACGTTTTCATGTTCCCTCTTATGCTCCCTTTCATTTCACACCCATCATTCTATCGGCTTTTTAATCCATCCTAATTTTTCTACATTATGCAACAGAATGTGTTTTTTCAGATAATATTATAAGACATTAATTAAAGCTTTTCCATGTTTGCTTAATGATGAATTTTGGCGTTGTAGTTGGATTTGTTTGGATATCAGTCAAGCCTCACTCGTTTTTGCCTGTAAAAGAGTGTTTTTTCATAAACATCAGCTTTGGCATGCCTTCAGTTGTTTAAAAATAATAATAAAAAAATTAGTGAGTAATACCTGTTTGGAAAATTGGCCTCAGGGCCTCCTCTGCTGTGTTCTGTTTTATTTTCACCACCTCTCACCTTCATTCATTTCCTCTCATTCTCTCCACCTTCTCTTGTTGCTTTCTCGCTCTCTATCGCAAACCTTCTCCTCTTCCCATTTCTAGCATTGATTGCATTTCTCCTTTCTGTTTCATCACCTTGCTTGTCCCTCAGATCTGAAGGAGGTTGAAAATCTACTGCTGCACAACCTTCCCTCTTTGTGTTATCGCCTGTCAGAGTGGCCCTCTGTGCTGTGTGAATATCAAGGACCACAGGCTCCGAAATACTGCCTGGTGATAATGCTGTACCTCGCCCTGCAGCAAGGAGACAGGTAATAACGCACACAAGCAGCAGGGATATATTTAGATATATACAAGCACTCTTGGGATAAATTATTATGTACTTCAGTGTTGAACATCACAAACAGTTTGTTCAATTTAAGTGCCCAGCAACCTTGTGATAAGCTGTTATTTTATTTATTTATTTTGTGGAAATAAAAATAACCGATGCATATTTTAGCATCAGCATCATTTTTCTTATGTATCTAAGCACTTGTGAAGAGTAAACATTTGTCTCTATCGTATATTGACATGGACCTTATTGAATATTACATTTCTCCGACTATTTGGAAAGAATTGTACATTTTTGCAATTAAAGTAGTTTTGGAAAATTTTGGTTCATGTGGATATGACCAAACATCTCGCACTCTCAAAGCCTTGTTTAGCTATGCTGTAGTCCATACTTTGAGAGCAGAAAAGGCAACATTTGAGCTATATTACTGTGTTTACATAACCAAAATCTCAAGATGATGAATGCAGTCATGCTATATCGAATATATCAGACTTGTATGAATATAAATTCGTCTGGTTTCACACGTCATTGCAGCTCTCTCCTTGTTCTTCTGCCGTGGCCCGTCGAGGGTGGTCTCAAATGCATTTTTTATAACCTGAGAAAAACAGCATGTCGGCTTCTTGGAAAATTTAATTTTTCTTTCTGCGAATCCTCGGCTATGCATTAACCTCCTGGGAAGGCGATGAAAGCCTCTCCCTGCCACTGCGCGGTCTCATCAAGATTATGAGAGATGTGGCCAGAGATTTACATAGCGTGGGAGGGCTGAGGGTGCGTGTTGTTTGTATACTCAGGGATAGGATCTCTGAATGTGTGTGTTGATCTTTTGCATATGTTTTAGTGCGTTTGTGTTGAGAGATATCGAGTTTCTTTCGTCAGCGTGTCCCTGGGGGCACTTTGTCTTTATGTGAACTTTGAATACTGCAATTAATGCCATTAATATGTGTGTGTGTGTTTGTTTGTGTGTGTGTGTGTGTGTGTGTGTGTGTGTGTGTGTGTGTGTGTGTGTGTGTGTGTGTGTGTGTGTAATCCAGGCTCCTCCCTGACCAGATAGTCTTCTCCAATGTTGTGTGGCTGTTGCGCTCTGTGCAGGAGCAGGGCTGTGTCCCGTCTCACTCTGTGCTCCGCTCTGCCCTCTACCTGCTGGCACTCACACAGGACAAGAGCCCCTCACTCGATGGGGTAACTCTGAGCCAAAATCAAAACACACACAGTAACTTTGAAAACTTTCAAAGCAGTCACTACTTACGGTACAGCGTCACCGTGGAAGTAAAGTTTAAACTTTACCTAGATTTCAGGCTTCTCTGCTATTATGGTGCCTTAAGGCTCCAGTATTTTTAACTTTTCTTTTCCTTTTTTTAACCTTTATCACTTTTAATGCCAAAACACGCTGACAGCGAAGACACGTCTGCCTCGGTTTGAGAAATTTTTTTTTTTAAATTTTGTGTTCAGTAAATCAGTCTAACAATATGAAACAGATTGAAGGTTGAGATAGGTGTACTGACAAGCAATGCCATATTAATGTGTCAGGATCTCATCATTTTGAACGTGTTCAGTTTTTTTTTTCCCCGTCCACAGACGAAAGAGTGGCGCGTACGGAGCCGATGCTTCTTTTTTTTTTTTTTTTCATGATTGAATATGGAAAACATTTTTTAACAGGCTTAGAAATACTTAGAGTCAGAGCTTGACTGCTCATGTTCATCTCTTGATACAAAATCTATATTGTGCTGTAGAGAATTCACCAGCAAAGAATTTTAACTATAGTTGAGCATCACAGAAGAAAAAAACATGAAAAATGCGCCCTTCTTTATTTCACAGTATTACGCGGCCTCTCTGAGACTACTCAATATTATATACCTTACATTGACTGTGAATAAAAATAGATTACAGAAGAGTTGCTCCTCTGTCTAAGGGCTCTGCCTCAGTAGGGTTTCAAAAGAGATCCTCCTCCGGATTGTGAAGAAAATTATTTTCAAAATTGCAAGTTTTTAACTTGGATGTGTACACTCAACTCAAAGAGAGTACTTTGACTTCATCAATCTTTCTTCACCATGTTATTCAAGGCTTCTTTGAATTGCATCAGCAAGGCACTCTCCTCCTGCCAAAGCTTCTCTTCACTCTACTTTCACCATCCTGCGCTGATCCACTTCATGTGTCGATACCCAGAGCTGGCAGAGAAATTTGCCGCCCTGGTCTTGGAGCTGTGGTTGACCAAGGAACAGGACACAAACACAGGGCCTACCCCGGTAATGAGACATCTGCTTAAACTGTATCCCAGCAAGTATTTCTGAATAATTCAGTGATTTTACTGAACTCAATTTGCTTGTTTCACTCTGGCAACTTTCACTAATTAGTTTCACTCTGACAGAGCAAGTCTTAGAGACACATTGGGGTGTGTTTTCCTGAATTCCCTTCAACTCTGGTAAGTCAGAGTTGAAGAAAAGGTGGCTGGGTTTCATCTGGTCTTACAGGCAGACACACAGGAGGAGAAAGAAAGCCGTGCTGATGAGAGGTCGGATCAGAAGACAGACACAGAAACCATGGAGCTGCTGTCTGTGATGGAGAAGTACCCAGCTGTCATACTGACCCTCCTGGTGAGAGCCAGAGACCTTGAATAAGAGTTCAGAGTTAATGACTTTGCTATATTCAAATGAACACATTTTTATGCAGCTGAATGCTGCATTGTAAAGGGAGCTGTTTGGAATAAAAATTTGAATCGAGCATGGAGTAAATTCTCCGTGCCAGCCCCACGTCATACCCTCCTAAATATCCAGCTTGCAGATCTCATATAGGACATGCTGGTTAAACTTCTTTAACCTGCCCACAGTTGCTGCCCACACAAGCCACTGTACCAGTCACCTCCACCACAGATCCTCCTTTTCATGCTGTGCCTGACTTAATCAGTTTCATATTTGTAGTCACCGATGTCTGCTCTGTTCTGTATCGGGGTCTCGCTGCTGCTCTCATGTATGCACATGAAAGGGTGGGGAGGTCCCAGAAAGAGCCATGGTGCCATATGTAATTCCTCTTTAGGCTACAATTGTCTTCATTCAACTGATTCGCTTTACTGCTTTGGGATAATACTGTTACCAAGAGATATTCTAAATGGATGTGCCTTCTTTGTTGTGACTTTTTTAATTGACCACAGGACATGGTTTGCACCAGAGAGGCTCCTCTAGCTGAGCGAGTGTTGGGTGTACTAGAAGTTCTTCTGGGAGGTCAAAGAGGCTACAACATAAACCTGTGTACAAAGCTAAGACCAGCCTTGCTCCAGGCCCTACAGCGGGTCAGTGTGGTGAACACAGACCATGGGTTTGAACAGGAATACGCTGCACAGGGTAAGAAACACAGAGCTTATATTGTAACACCTCTAGCATCTTCAAAGCAAAATAATCTGTACAGGAATCAGCGTAACTGTGGCTCTATTGTATTTAAATTAATGAGAATAGATGCACCAGAATAGAAAAGATGAAACAAAATTCACTTTAATTTTTTTCTTTTTCTTTTTCCCCCCAAAATGTACCAGGTAACATTTTTATCAGCTTCATGGAGAGCTGATTAAAAAAATTGAGAGAGCAGTTTTAATTCAAACTTCTGCGAGCTCTCTCTGGGAAATACAGAGATAAACCGCACAGCATAAAACCTCTGGCGGCAGCTTCGCGCACTCGCCGTGCAGCGATGAAGCAGTAATGGAGTCTTTCATTTAAAGTTAATGTGCCTCAATCAGGGAAAGCATTTAGCATAATATGTGTGACTCCAATTGTTTTTATAGCACAACAGCTTTTAAGTAGGCTCTGCTGTGAACGGTGTCCTGTCTGTTGGAACAGCTGATTGTATCTGTGTGCAGAGACATTTATTATTTTATTAATACATATTTAAAGGTGTATGTACACAAACAGTCAGCGTGTAGTGTGCTGTGCAAAAGTCTCAAACCACTCCTCATTTCTTGCTGTCTTTCTTGCTTTCTTGCTGCCGACGAGTCAGACTACCTGAACATTTTCAGGGATGCTTGTTTGTTTGTCATTCATCATTCAAGCAGAAAAAAGTACCTACTGTAACTCAAGGGATGAACCAGTGGTCTGTCTATACATAACAGACAACCTAGCAAAGAGCCACTTCTCAGTTGCATCTTTTGGCACTTCATTATTAGAAGCCTGCTATAAAGCCACAGTGTTTGCATTTCTTTAGTTGACTATGAAAAATGCCAAAGCTAACACAGTTAGCGTAAAATAGTGTTTTTCTGCCACCAAGTTGATTACCAAAGAGCTGCTAGCTAAAAACTTAGTGTATCTGGTATGGTATTGCAATTACTAGACACTGGGAGCAGATGTAGACCAACAATAAAAGGCTTATAAGGTTTATTTAGAGACTGAATTAAGTTAACAACAGGCAGATGAGCAATTAGGCAGCTAGTGTTTCTGTCAGATGAGCCCAGAGAGGGTCTGCAGAGAGGGAGACTGGTAGTTAGTGAAGGTAGCAGCAATAGAGATGTGCAAGGATTATTTAACTCTGAGATCTCACTTGTTAGATTCTGTGTTTGAGTCGTGGAGGAGTAGCAGTTGGATTGACTGAAATCCAGGGTAGGCGAAGAAAGCTTAATGGAGAGTGGGCAGGTAGGGGCTGACTGACTCTTAGAGTGGAAGAGGAAAATGGCCAGCTGTGATCTTTAGACTCCTCAAGAGAGCACAAGTAGCTTCACCAGGAAACGAACAACGAACTCAGAAAATTACTGAGCAGAAAACACAACAGCAAAAACTAAACTGGAAGATCCAATTTTGAGAGAACAACTGCCTCAGCCGGTCCTTACGTACCGTAATGAGGCAATGGGCGCAAGTGCGTGAGTGGCGGCTTCGCCTGTGGGTGGAGACACAGGTAAAGCCCACCTCTCTGTCTGAGAGAACAAAGAGAGACAGAAGGAGAAAACAGAGGGGAAAACAGCCTGCCCAGTCCCTAACAATATCTCAGCATAGTGTGCAGTGTGTCCTTGAGAAAAATGAGGAAAATGGACAAATGGAGGAAAGGAAGAAGTGGCAGACCTAAAAAACTATCCGCAGTAGGTAAGCAGTATCTGAAAGGCATGTCCTTTAGAAAGAGGAAAAGTCCTGGCAGAGCACCTGAGAGATTTATCTGATCCTTCAGATGATTCATCTAACAGAGCTAATATAAAATGAAGTTAAGGCACAAAATAAAATAAAGGTAAATTTTAAGAAATAGGTAATTTTAAGAAAATCTGTTATAGCAATAAGAATCTAAACAGCCTTGTTGAATAAAAAAGGTTCTGAAAAGAGTCCACAGAATTGGCTAAATGTAGTTTAGTGGGAGACTGTTCTAAAGCCTTGGTGCCACAGACTGAAAGGCTCTGTCCTCGCTAGTGTTTAATCTTGTCTGACGAACAGCTAACAAATCCTGAGCCTGGTGGCCATCAAGAAGCTATTCATAGTGAAGGTAAACAGGCACAGAAGCTGAGATATGCCCATGTACACAAGAACTGGACTGAAAATCAGTGGCGACTGGTCTGATGTAGTGATGAATCCAAAGTAAAATTTATGGTACAAATCATCATCCGTCTGTACAGCAGTTACAAGAGAGGTGCAATGGTGAGTGTCTACAGCCATCTGTAAAACAGGGTGGAGGCTCGGACGTGATTTGGGGCTGCATTTCATACAGTGTTGCTGGTGATCTGGTCAAGATTTATAGAATTATGAATGCAGAATAGTGCAGTACCATCTGGAAAGCATCTGATTGGCAACGGCTTCGTTTTTCAGCGATAATAAATGATCCCAAACGTACTGCCAATGCAGTAAAAGCATACCTGGATAGGATAAAAACCACACAGTGGAACACTATCAGTTATGGATTTTCCTTCCCAGAGCCCAGACCGCAACATTATTGAAGCAGAGAGCAGAACAAAAGGCAGCCAACATCTAAAGAAGCAACTATTCCTGAAGACTGCTTAAAGAAATGACAAGAAAGCTGCCTAAGAGAGTCCAGACTGTGTCAAAGAATAAAGGTGCTCATGCCAAATATAGACTTTATTATATTCTGTATTTCCATGTATGTTTGCACGTTTCAATAAATTCCTGTGTCTATTTCCTTTTTTCCAAAAATGGCAAAATATAAAGAAAGTAGAGGTTTTTAAGTACCATGTGATAGATTTGTGATAGATAAGTATAATTTCTAATATATGTACTTATTTAGAAATGAGGGGTGGATCAAGACTTTTGCACATTACTGTCTTTTTTTTTAACTCAAAGTATATTGATAAATTAATTTTCACTTTACAACGTGACCTCTCAGACAACTTTCAGACTCTGTGTGTACTTCCACCGAAAATGTGTCCTCAGCTCTGTTTTTTAAACCTTGATCCCGAATTTAGGGATGAGCGCTAATGCCTTAATAACTGTGTTAATAATTATGACTCTGTGGTTACAAAACACAGCACTATACTAATAGATTAATTTTCTCACACATAAAGTGATTCACCATTCTGAATGAATGAATTCACCACTCAGCGTTGCGCATCGACATTAATGCCAGCTGATTTGGCTTCATGCTCACTTATGTCTCATTAAGTCACGGATACGGTTAATTACAGTCGATGTATAGAGGTAAACGTTGCAGCTCGGCCCCCAGAGTTTGAGTTTCACCATGTGGGACACTGTTTTGTTCGTCTTTCTTAGTCATCCAAATGAAAACATTTTGTAGCAAATAAAAGTTTCAGCTGTTTCAAACCCACTCAGCACAAGCTCATCCACACAGTACACAGGAACACATCCACCTGCAGGGTGAGGTAGTGGGCTCCCACACAGTGAGACATAATAGATCAAACGCATGTCGGGTTTTTTTTCTCCCCACACAGCAGACACTGGAAGATTTATCCAAGTGAAGCAGCAGCAGCCACACCTGAGCTGTTTGGTTTGAGATGCCCTTCTCATCATTTTGACTTGAAAAGAAAAAAGATTTTCATTTAAAAAGAGCTATTTTTGATTTATTGTCTCTCCACAGTTATTAACACAGTTTATTACTCAGGCTTTTCACCACAGCTCAAACGAAGAAGGATTACATGCTGTTGATTGGTGAGCTTTTCTGTATCTAGGATACCAAATTTAATTGAATTAAATTAGGGAAATTTAGCAAGTTTATGCGTCTTCGTGTTTGCAGATGTTGTTAGTTCTTCTGGCATAAATAATCAAAAACTAATGGAACCTAGTAGAATAGTAATATATTAAAAATGCATTTGTATTTTGTTTAAAGAAAAACAACTTTCACAATCAATTCATCTTTTGCTCCATAACCGTGAAGTGAGCGTGCCAAGATGTTTTACTGGGGGTTAAAAATAACAGTTGGCATATACCATAATAAAACATCTATTAAGTAATGTACACGGATTAATTGGAGCGTTTGGCACAATGTCTTGTGCGATATAATGGAAAGCACTTAGGCTAATTATTCTCAAATATGGAAAGCAACTTTTGAAAGGATACCTGCGCTGATTTACGTTTGCGAGTCCATTTTCTCTGGCAGCATTTTCTTTCTGCTTTAAACGATTGTTATAGTGACATTCAGAGATAGCAGAAGAGCTGTTTAATGATAATTGTGTTTTTTCTTCTTTTTCAAATTAGTACATTTGCAGAAAAGCACAGCTGTTCAGATAAGAACATTTATTGCAGAACAAACATGGGCACAAAGATTATATTGACTTGAATTTATTTAAATTAAAGAAAAATTTGTGGCAGTCGAATGAGGCTTGGTATATCCTAAAATATGACTTAACAGCAGCTGGACACAGTGCTCAGTTTAAGTGCAGTGCTATTTCTTATAACCAACCTGCCATATAAATCTCATTTTAAGTGAACTGGAATAACAAAGCCTCCTAAAATATGGTTGGTTTTGAATTGGATTAAAATGGCAAGAAAAAGTCTCCGTCGCCTCTGATTAATGCTGGAAGGAAAAAACCTCGTAAAATGAATTCCTCGACCAGGCAGTGGAAGGTGAGATACCATAAACTGGGGTGTAACTGGACACAGTCAGATTAGGTCAGACAATTTCACTTCACTTGTTTTGCTCATAGACTGTATTTAGTAGATGGACGTAGCCATCATGATGCCACCCATCAGTTTGTGCACTCTTCAGGTTGAAGTCTTATGGTGGGAGCCACCTTAACTCTCTGGAATGCTAATCAGATAATGCTAGCATAGCCACAGATACCAGATTATTTAAAACTACAAATCACTCACCAAAACTGCCATATAAACCTCTTGGATGAACTGTAACTGGCTTCAGTTCAAATTATTTGTCAGATTATTGTATTAAAAATACTCCAAAGCGAACCAAAAACACGGTGGAGAGGTCCACTTCACTGACTACAGTTTGTGGAGTTAAAGGACAGTAGACAGTGACTGGCTAAAGCTGGCAATGTCTGAACATTCATTAGCTATACCAGCTACAACATTTTGTTTACCAGGCTGTAAACATGTTTATTTCATCTCTGAATTTGTGCATTTTATGATGGATGTGTACAGCCATTCGTTAGCTTTTGGATTTGCTTGTGGAGCCAACAAAGGAAATTTAGGAAAAACGTGTTTTTGGCTCTTCTCTGTTGACTTAATTTACATTAAACAGTTATATATGTAGAATTGGTCGTTATTACCATTTCACTCGATCAGTTCACATTTGAATTTTTAATATAGCTGCATGTTGGGCTCTGCGCTGGGAGCTCATCGAAAGCATAGAGCGTGTGTTGCATATTTGGATATGTTATGAGCTTGTATGACTGCTGCCTTGGCTAGATCTCTGGTGAAAGAGATTTGATCTCTGTTATCTTCCTGGTGAAACACAGTAAATAGTTAAAAAAAAATCTCCTGCTGGAACCTGCAGGTGGATGCAGGGGTGGTGGAGGGGTCAAACTGCAGGCAGCAGTGCAGACACTGAGATGTTGGAGGGAGAGATGAGACATTTACATCTTAAACAGAATTTGAGGAGAGTGTAGCATGTCACACGGGTATAAATTAGCTTGAGTGGACTGCCTAAACTAGCATCCGGGCCTCACTTGTTTTCAGAAGGCTGCTGTATCTTTATTAGAACCATAAAACCATGACATAAATGCTGAAATTGAAGGTTTGTAACAATGAAAAAAAGAACAAAAGAATGCAAATGTGCAAATAATGTATTTTTTTGTTATAGGTGTCTGCCGTATGGTGTTATTACGTCTGTGTACTTGCCCAGGTTAATGAGCACAGCTGAAGGGCACAACAGCAGCGTGCCAGCTGGGGATTCAGAAACTGTTGCTGTGGTTAGCCTCTGCCTGCTTTCTGCTCATCCCGGGCCCTGAGGGAATTACAGCCTGTTATCCCTCCACATGTTCCAATTCAGCCCACTGTAATTTGCATTAATATATACTTTATATTAGCTTCAGTGCGGCGGCATCCCAAAGGGGAGATATTTTAATGTTATGCAATACAGCAGTGAAAGGGGAATGTAGATGACTGTTCAGCCTGAAGTTTCTTTCCAGTTAAAGTCCCCTTGCCCTTTGTCTCCTATCCCCTCTGGTCCTTTTTCTCCACCCTCTTACGCCACCATTTATCCTAGCTATATCTAGACACCTAATATTGGTTTCTAAAGTGTGTGTGTGGTCATTTTTAATCATTCTGAGTAAGATGTGGTCATTTCCTCCCGGTTCCTTTCTCTTCACGATGACTTGTGCTAGCTCCAGAAATCCCTCTTAGGGAAACCAAACTTCATAAAAACCACAAGTGAATGCAAGAAATCCTTCATCCTATAGAGTGCATGTTTGGACCACATCCTCTGTGTTGGCTTTGTTGACAAATGATGTGTACAACAGGTTCCAGACTAAAGTAATGACTTGAGAGAAAATGCTAATTCATTGTCATTCTCATCTCTCGCTCTGTCACACTCCATCCTCTGTCTTACCTTTTCTTTTTTCTGGTTTGTTTTTGTTTGTGTCTGTTTTTATGGAGCAGTGAACTCACTCCCTCTGGTGCTGAAGCTGCTTTGTGTGACGCAGGCCAATGATCCACCTTCATCTCCCCATTACAGTAATATGGAAGGAGTGCACTTCAAACTGCTATACCATGGTGAGGCCCCAAGGTGCTGCTGACATGTCACGCTGAGCACAGCTCTCTCTCTCTGCATTTATCTAAAATATCCGAATAACCGCTCAAGCCCCCTATGTTAAGAGGCAGATTTAGCAACATGATCGCTACAGCAAACAGTTTCGCTTACAGTGATACCAAGAAAAGCTCCGACAGCAGGCAAACAAGTCAGCTCGCTCTCTCAGTCATCCACAGAGACTGCATCTCCCTTTCTTACAGCGTCGCCGGCATGCCATCTTACTACACAGCAACACAATTATCTAGCGAGAGAGACAATGTTGTCGTGTTTGTTTCCTCTTCTGCATTCATCTGTATTTCAATTACTCCTCACTCACCTTTGATTTAATACCATCCTCACAAACATACTCAGAGGAGCGTTTTCTGCTGATCTGCAGATCAAAATGCTGCACTGAACTTTACTAGACGGTAACTCATAACTCCATGCCTGTTACAAGGGTCTAATTTGCTTTGCTTTTCGTCTTTATGTCAGCAACACTCATCCCTCTGTGGCTTACCACTTTTTTCTTTATACTGCATATTTGGAGCCTCATCCTCAGTTGTAAGTTGTATATTTCAGCCCACTGTCTTTTGCAGCGTTTCTCAAATAAGGGTGCTAGTAACCCTATGGTTTCTTTAGAGTATTGCAAGCACACTTTCTTTTTTTATTTAAAAAATATCCTATCATGATCTTTAAGATAACTGTTACTCTTGGATCTTGTCTTGTTGTTCTTTAATAATGATATATTGCTATACTAAACCCCTATATATTGCAATGTTTTTGGCATCATGAATGTTTTGATCAGGCATTTTCACTGTTATTGACGCACCACGACATGCAATAAATGACAAAGCCCACAATGTTACATTTGATCTGCTACATCACATTTGAATGCCCCTGTATAAAATCCTTGAGAGCACCGCAGATAAAATCATAGATGAAAGAGTGAGAAAATTGTTGGATACTCGACTATATTTTACATTACATTTAGGGTCAGCTGTGCAGTAAAGGTACATTTCCCAGAAATAATGCCCGTGTGTTTATGTGTGTGTGTGTGTGTGTGTGTGTGTGTGTGTGTGTGTGTGTGTGTGTGTGTGTGTGTGTGTGTGTGTGTGAGTCAGTGAGTAACATAGCAGGGAGGTTGAAGCCTATAAAAACAGAGAGCCTGCTGCCTGCCATCAGCTACCTGTACTGCTGCCTGAGCCTGTCCCCTGCACACTGCACTGACAGAGGTTAGACACGTTCTTACTGCCACTTTTAGTTACACTCTGCATGGTCTCTGTGCCTTTTATTCACTCCTTCTCTTAACGTCACACCTTTCACACACGCAGCCTCTTCACCCTCTGTCTCAGAAGGTTTCTCTCGACTCTTGCCGTCTTTTCATTTCGCTCCCCACTCTCCTGTTTGAGAGAAGCGAGAGGCTGACCTTGATGCACGTTGTACTGAGGCACAAAGCAAATAATAACCGTAAAAGCTCACACCTGCACTACAAATGGTACACAGGCTTTGGCTCGGTCGTGGACATTGTCTTTGGCTCTTGTCTTTTGTTACGGTGTCAAGTCTGTGAGCTTGTCGCACATTTGCACAAAAGCAATGACTGGCAGACTCGTGTCGTCGCCTTGCTACAGCTAAATACCTGTAACACACAGGTCCAAACACAAATAGCACTTACCGCCACGGCAACATGTAGGTTTCTAAGGTAAGAAATCTCACATAAATCCATATATAGACGAACAAAATCAGTAATTAGGTGCAGCTGGAAGATGTATGATAACATAAGGGGGTTTTTCCAAGAGAGTTTCACTAAAGCTTTTATTTTTAGAAATCTCTCTTTAAAACCAAAGTCGCTCAATCAGTCAATGAGCCAGAACACAAAAGTATCAGGTACTAAAGAGCTTGAGAAATTAATACTTGAATATTTTTCACAACAGACAAAAGTATGCCTTCAGACCTGTTACACTGCGCTTATCACAGACATTTATTTGATCAGTTACAGGGTATTCTTTTCTAGTCATGCTGAGTGCTCAAAGTGTTTATTCTATAAGTCTCATTTTACTCAAACATTGCTCTATTTTTTACAATT
The DNA here is from genome assembly GCF_041146795.1 of Maylandia zebra. Classification (NCBI taxonomy): domain Eukaryota; kingdom Metazoa; phylum Chordata; class Actinopteri; order Cichliformes; family Cichlidae; genus Maylandia; species Maylandia zebra. The sequence continues at coordinate 11,819,965 of NC_135170.1, read as the reverse complement.
AAAGCACTTTATCCACCTCACATCTATGGCCAATTTAGGATCGCAAATTAACTTAGCATGCATACTGTATGTGTGGACTGTGGGAGGAAACCGGAGTGGCTGGAGAGAACCCACGCAGGAACACAGAAAGACTCCAACTGTGGTTTGACCCAGAAATATGCCTTCTGTGAGGCAACAGTGCTAACCAGTACACCAACTTCTCTGGTTAACTTGGAGGTCAGACAGAAGGGTTACCATTGGGAAGCAAAGCTAATAATGTCAGTGGTATTAATTTGCAGTAAGGCTCCGTGATTATGGACAACAATTATTTTCATCAGTACGGAGATCCACATTATTTGTCCGATTATTCATTGATTTTAGTGATAAATGTGTTTTTATTGCACTTTCACGTAAACAGAACGCTGATATTACGTTTCCATATATGTACAGATCTTTGCATCAAAATAAAATTTGTCCTCATTCACCTAAATACAGTGCACCTCTTTGAAAAAAGTAAAATAGATTTAAAAAGAAAATGCCCTGCAGAGCAAGAGGGCACCTTTATTTTGTGTTCTGTTCCTGTTAATTAATCCGTAAATTCATCTTTGCAGACAAATAAGGTGTTTGTTCACCTGGTCTAAGTGCATCTCTAGAAGCAAAATAAAAAGGTTGTCAATAAAACCCCTAGCAAAGTACTCGACGGCTTTATTTTCCCTCCAAGGTTTGCATACAGCACAGGTGTTGCCACTTTGGAATAATTGTGCGAGGGGGTGACATATCTTTTGTCCGGTGTGTTGACCATTTTCCTGAAGTGTTCGTAATTCACTGTCTTTACTGCACGTGGAGTGCGATTGCATTTGTGATTTCAGTGCGTCTTTGTGAGCTGGATGCATGCGCAGCTGCACTTTTATGGATGCCTGAATTCATGTTGGATGACTTACGTTTGCAACCACGATGTAGCTTTCTTGGGTTTCATGCCTCAATATACTGCAGTTTTTTTGCAGTAGATGACTGCCCTTCCCTTTATCTGGTTCTGTTGGAGGTTTCTTCCTGTTAAAAGGGAGATTTTCCTTCCCACTATCGCCAAGTGCTTGCTCATAAGGGGTTTCTGATTGCTGGGTTTTCTCTTTCTTATTCTAGAGTTCTTACCTTACAATATAAAGTGCTTTAAGGTCACTGTTGTTGTGATTTGGTGTTTTACAAATAAAAATCAAACGATTTGAGTCTGTAGTATTTTTTCGGACAGTTCAGTTGAATAAGTTCTGTCCTGCAGGTTTTAGACATCCCCCTGGGTCAACACCTGAATCACATGATTAGTTCTAAAGAACTTCAAGACATGTTGAGGAGGTAATTTAGCCATTTAAATCAGTTGTGTTGGATCAAGTACACATCTAAAACCTGCAGGACACCGGCCCTTGAGGCCTGGAGTTCCCCCACACCTGATCTAGAGATTCTAGAGACAAGCCCTTCACTCTCTGCTCTGCCAGACATTTGAGTTTTGTTGCATATTCATGTGTATCTTTTGGTGTAGTGTTATTCCAGGAAACTGGCACATGCAGGCACGTGATTTAGGGAGCGCTTAATTTTGCTTTGCATTCTATTGGCGAAGTGCGCTTTTTCAGTATCGCTCGATCATGCTCATTTAATTATGGGAAGACAAAATTGGGATTAAAGTTCGATTAATTGTGGCGCTCTACTTTGCAGCTTCTCCTGCAGCCTCTCTATGTATTCAGCCTTCATTATCACTAGTGATCAGTTTACAGCTACCTGTTTCAGCCTCAGGCTAGACACTATTTCAGTGATGGTGCAAAGGAGAAGGAACACATTACTCTGTTTCAAAGCGAAAAGAACATATGATTACTTTAAGATTGTTTCATTTGGGGGGATTTTTTTAGCACTTGGAGGTGATGCTTTGTTTGCATCTTGTTGCCCTTGTGTCATATCGTTCTATTATCACATTGTTTAAATTATTCAGCCTGCCCACATGTATATGGTAAAACAGCAATATCAGTGTTTATGAATAGAGAACAGTATAGTTTAACCTATTTTTCACTTAGTAATGTTACAAAGACCTCACAGGTGTTTGCATTGTTGTGGGTCTGTTGCTGCAGCACGTCACTCTGCAGTCATAAGGACCAGCTGCTATCAAAACCCACGCACAGCGCAGTGAAACAGAAGCACACATCCCATTAAAGTGTGATGACACTGTTCCTTTTCTTTCCCAGCTGTCTCCATGCTGCTCTCTAACAGCGGGCTGATGGACCAGCTGCAGACAGTCTTCTCCTCTTCCTCCTCCTCCTCTTCCTCTGCCACATCCCTCTCTCCATCAGCCTGTCCTCCTTTGGCCCTGCTGTGCTGCTGCCATCTACTCCTGTCCTCCCTCATTACCTTGCAGCGTGTTCACTCCACTCAGGTACACACAACAGCTCAGCTCTGCTCTTATCACAACTTCACGATACAACTTCATACAGTCAAGGGCAAGACACAGCATAATGTAAAGTAGGGTATAGATTGAGATATAGGGGCAGAATGCAAAACAGAAATTGGATTTGCTTGATGCATATCTCAGTGAGGCCGTGGTACAAAATAACACGCTTTCTTCTTTGCTTTCAGCCGGCACTGCAGGGATAATAATGCATTTTAACTCACAAAGATTTCAGTCCTAATCTTGTTATATTCCTGATTCCTCCCCTCTCTCTCTTATTTTCTACCCTCTCTCTCTCATTTTCTATTATTTAAGGTCCGTAAGAGCATCACTTGGAGTCTGGACACAGCTGTGCAGCGACTCCTTACTCAGAAGAGAAACACAGACAGTCTCCTGCTGAGTAAGAGACACCAAATTTTACTGATTGTTTTTATAAGTCTTCATCCCATGCAGACAGCCGGCGGCAAAACAGTTCATTAGTGCTGAAATTATAGCAACAGTGTGTGACCCAAGAATACAAAAGAAACTTGGCTGAAAATTCTGCATTTGTGGTTGGCTGGTGTTTTTCTATTTTCCTCAATTTGCTTTTATTCTTCCAGATTTGTGTCTTGAGTCATCTGTTCCAGAATTTTGTGCTACTCGGTTTCCCTGTCCAACGCAATTATGAAAACATCGGGAGGTCCATAAGACCAAGATACCTGTGTTCATATGAGTAGCATTAGGCATCCCTGATTAATGTAACATCTGTCCATATACTGTGCAAACCAGAGGGTACTAATGGGGTCCACCTTTGCTTGGTTTACATGTACATACGTAAAGTCAATGTGTTATCCTCAGTGGAGCTAACCAAACCATGCATTTCACACACTTTCATTATATTAAGTGGCCCCAATCCCACTGCTGCACTGGGAGACAGATCATCCCTGCTGCTCCTGCATCTCTGTCTGTCAGCTGGATAAGTGGCCTGTCAGAGTTGCTGTGATGTATTGGCTCCCTCCCTCTGCCTGCCTCTCTCTCTCTCTTTCTAGTCACTCAGCGTCCTTTCTCTGTCTTTCTCTCAATTTTTATCTCCCCTATGCTTCTTCCCAGCCTGCCCGTATATTTCCAACTCTTCCCGTTTCTCTCTATCTCTTTGGCCTGTCTCTCCTCCCTCTTTTCTTCTGCCACTAATTGAGTCTTCTCTCCCTCACAGGGCTCTAATCTCAGTGTACATGGCATTAAGTGGGATTCAGATGGCTGGCAGCACTAAGTTTGGATTCCACTGTGTTTTAGGAGTCTTTTTACCCCTGTTGTTCGCTTTTTCTCCATCACTACTTGGGTCTCGCTGAACTTCCTTCAGTTTCCTTCACTTCGTTCTGCCTTGCACTCTCTCTCTATGTACTTGGCACTGACATCTTTAACTTCTTGCCCTCTCTTTCTCTCACGTCTCTTATAAAAAAATTGTTCTCAGTTCCTTTCAGCTGTACTCTTGCACCCTCTGCTCCATGATTGTTACCATCTTTTTCAGTTTTTACTCACACACTCGCTGCTTTCTGTTGTGCTGTGGACCTCTTTCTTCTGTGGCCTTGCCTTCCACATTTATTTTCCTTCTCTCTTTCTTTCACCCTCCTTTGCTTAGACATTCCATCATTCATTTGCTCTGCTTTTTCAGACATTTACAATTTTCCTCTATCTCCCTCTTCCCAGTCAGCTACCTGAGGCTGCTGCAGGCTCTGCTTGATACTGACCTGGCATCGGAAGTTGTGTGTCTGACTTCTGGTCCTGGCTTGGTTGGGCTCAGACCTCTTGGGGTTGAAGATGGTGCTTTGTACCCACTTGGCTCCAGAGGGGCGCAGTGCCTCTCAATTGCTCTCAGTGGACTCCTTCTGCAGGTATTAGCATGTTTGAATATGAGTAGGTTTGTATTGATATGGTGATTTGAGTGTATGGGTACAAAAAGCTATCTGGATCCGGTTCAGTTTGTAACATTTTCTTGAGAACATTACGACAGTGATTCACAGGTTTTTGGCCAAACGTTTAATTTTGCCATTGTTAAAGAATTCCTCCCAAAATTCCTGGATCTGGATCCAGAGTGTAAATCATTTTAATCCCTTTAGCCTAGAGGTGGTGTGGTAAAATTTGCCTGCAAATGTGTCACAACTTTTTGAGCAAACCTGCTAACAAAGAGACAAACAAACAGACCAAACCAAGCCAATCACATAGCCTTCTTGATGGAAGTAATCCAATCAGTTTCCAGAATTAACAGCTTTCTACTACTTTAAAACTTTCACTATATAGTTAGATATATTACCTATGTCTTCTGTATCACGCTCCCTTGTGGTTCAGCGGTTTGGAGTTGTGGCTTTCTCCTGGGTTTGACTCCATGGATTATATTCCATGGATTATATGCCACTTGTTTTGCACATATTCAACTCTGTATATTTTATATATTTTATTATTATTATTATTATTATTATTTTATTTTATTTTTTTACTATTTAATTTGTAAAAATGTGTATACACACACACACACACACACACACACACACGTAGGAAAATATTTAGTATACACATCCAGAAATGCATACACTATTATATATTGTACATATATTTATTAGTTTCAGGTTGGCCATTCTTGTATTTTGCTCGTTTGTGTTGTTGTGTTTGCACATCTCTGTTGCTTGTGGGGCTCGCACACAAGAATTTCACTCGCATGTGCTGTGCCAGTGTGCCTGCACATGTGATGTGACAATAAAAAAGTGATTTGATTTATTCTGCATTTTAAATCAACTGGGAAAACATGTCGTATGCCATCTTGCTTGATTGCAGGGATTGAATAATATCTGCCTGTTATAAGCTGTCCTCTGTCTGTCTGTATATCCAGTTTGCCTGTTATCAGCCTGCTGAATGGCTATTATCAGGCTCATGCATATTGCCTTTAGGCCGTTACCCTCCCCTACCTGCTGGCACGCTCTAAAGGCTGTTATCATCTGTTGTAATCAGTGATAACAAGAGACCAACACCGGCCCCCTTCTTATTGCTTGCCTTGTACATCCTTGTTTCCTTTCCTTACTAAACCTCCTTGCACATCATTTCCTCCATCTTTCCTTCGTGCACAGACCAGCTCAGTGTGTCAGTAACGTGCAGATGTCAGACTTTTTTCCCCGTAGTTTAGCATGAAGGTGTACTTATCTGTGGAATCCTCCTCCTCCGTGTTCCAGCTGCCTGTCACACCTCCCTGCATCGAGCATAAACAAACTTCCACATAGGATACACATGTCATATCCTGGATCATAACTTCTCCAGCAAAGCTTCTTCTCTCCTCATTCCTTTCTCCTGCTGATTCATTTTAGGTGTTGAGACATCCTTCATGATGGCACACCGAGATTGATTTTCAGGTCACGGGAAAGAAGGCAGAGGAGACAAGAAGGCACAAGTTAGAGAAAATGACAAAAGCCCCATATAGTGCAGGGGACGTGTGATGAAGCACATGTAAAATCTGCAGTGGTAAAAGATTACTATATTACTCATGTTGTGTGGGTGTAAATCTGCCTCGCTTCCGGAGTCTGGATAATTCTTGATGATGTAAGTCATACATTTCAGGGTAGGTTTCCATTTAGGGTAAATTTGAAGTAATGGTTGAAAAAGTAGTAATTATGTTGTGTGTGTGTGTGTGTGTGTGTGTGTGTGTGTGTGTGTGTGTGTGTGTGTGTGTGTGTGTGTGTGTGTGTGTGTGTGCGTGCGCGAGAGAGAAAGACTTTCACTGCAGCGTTGCATTTCCCAGTTCTTGCTTATGGAGGGTATGAATTAATATAACAAGCTAGTTCAGTAAATCCCTGTGTTATAATGAAAGCTCGAGCGCTGCAGTACCCAGTGTGCTGTCTCAATTGTTACTAAGCTAGCTGGTCTAGGACATTTAATTGTAAAACTGTGTCTTTAATGGTGGCTTTGTGAGCAAGAGGTACATAATGAAAAACTGGAGAAAGCTGCACGCCTTCTATAAATCGCATGCACATATGCAGCAAATGGAATAAAAACACCAGTGTGCACGCACATGGTTTCACAAATGCGTTAACGGTGTCGATCTATCGCCGGATACAATAAAGAATATATGAATGACAACTTAAATGCTCATGTTATGAAACCCCCTCCCCCCCATCGCTCCTTTGACACTTCCCCTTGCCCTTTATCCCACAGCAGAAGTAACACAAAGGTAATCTTTAAAATCTTTACATAATGACAGTGAACCTGCCTTTCACAAGCGCAGTTGTGTGGGGAAATGAGATGCCGATTGATTTAACAGTTAGCACTGCGGCACTGCACACGGATCCAGTGCAGTCACGTCCGTCTCTACATTGTTATTACATGTTGGTGGTGAAACAAACGGTCTAAAGTATGACTAACCCAAAAGAGTAGCAGATGATTTCTTTGTCAAAGAAATCATGAAGAATATTTTCTATAGGCTTTTCTTGTAGGATGAGAGTTATAGGAGGCCTCTAGCTATTAAAAAGGTATATAAGGGATCATTTGTGCCATAAAGCAATTAATATACTGAATAAGATGATGTGATGTATTTTGAATGGAATTGAATGTTCACATGTTTATATGTATGAATGTGTGCTTGATTTGAATCGATTGACTTGATGATCCAAAGACAATTTTTCCACTAATGTGGACAATAAAGTAATTTTATTCTGTTGTATTGTATATGTGGAACTGTTGGGTGGTTTCTGTGTCAGGCCCGCACTTGTTTTTTCTTCTTCTGTGCTGCAGTATACCAGCCTCTGGTTCCACACTAGCAGCATTTCCTCTCTCTGTAAGAAGCTGTAGCGCTGAACTGAGTTTCAGTTCTATGGTTCAGTGCTCTGTAGTCTGCTGTTCAGCAGCTGATATGAGTTCCCCACTCTCCTCCTCTCCTTTTGCTGTCTTTCCTCTCGATGCTCCGATTCAGCAGCAGCAAGACTCACTGCAGCTCCAGAGTCCCTCTCCCACACATACTTTTTTCGACTCTGCGCTGCTCTCCCTTTCTCCTTGCTTGTTCTTAGCTCTCATTTTAACCTCTCCTTTTATCTTCCTGTCCTCATTTGCCCTCCTCTCATCTAAGCGTTCTCGTACCTCTGCACACTTCAGCTCCCTCGCGCTCACTCCAGCTCATCCTCTTGACTCCTTTCTTCAGCTTTCTGCTCCTCGCTGCTTATGGATTATAGTCCAACTTTCCACTGTCATCTATATATCTCCGTGGCCTACTTCAGTATTTTTGGACACTACATAGTGCTCAGTGTAAGCCCTGACACTGCGGGAGAGACATGCATTATTAAAACATCACTCAGTCACTCTCTCTAGTGTTCCCTTCTTACCCCCCTTCTTTTGCTGACTGCATCTCCGTCTGTTGGAGAGCAGATATCTGTGTTTCTTCCCCCAATTCATCTGTTGCTGCCATCGCGCCCATTTCTGCCGAGCGAGAGCACACAGGCACACGTTTCACATTCTGCTCTTTCCCTGGCTTGCAGCGATTTGACATTTTAAAGCTGAGAGATATTTTTTCTTTTTCTTTTTTTTTCTTCTGCAAATCTCATGTTTTACCTCAATGTGTCTCTTTCTCCTCAGAAGCACGAGTTGCTGTTGCGAGCCTCAGTCAACTGTCTGAGCTCCCTGCTGGGCTTCCTTCAGAGAAAGAGTCCTGCTACAGGTATCAAACAGAGAGATGGGGAAAGAGGGAGTGAGTGAGGATAATGTGCACACGTCCACAGAGAAAGAAATGAAAAACTGCAAATGTATATATTTGAAGGAGATTTGAGAAACAGCAGTGTTTTATGAGTATGACATGTACAGCTGTGGAAAGCAACTGTAAGTGAATTTACAGCAAGTCTTGAGTTGTTTTTTTTTTACTTTGTAACTTAAACTTGAAATAGCATATGTGAAGGTTACATGCCATTGTTTATTCGGACAATATCTGTGCAGCAACAACAGGTTTGTCTTGAGTGGATCTAAGTAAGGCGTGTGTGTGTGTGTGTGTGTGTGTGTGTGTGTGTGTGTGTGTGTGTGTGTGTGTGTGTGTGGAGCAGCCAAGCATGTGGTGTGTCAGCCATGGAGTCGATTCCTCCTCCACAGCCTGCTCAGCTCAGGACAGAGCTGCCTTCTGCACCCTGCCATTCTCAGATTCATCATACTTGTAAGATGCTTTACAAACACACTAGAGATGGCACGATACCACTTTTTTATGTCCGATACCGATATCATAAATTTGGATATCTGCCGATACCGATATGAATCCGATATAGTGTTTTTTAATCAACAAAACTGTTTTTTAAAATATCTTGCTGCATTTTGCAAGTCTGCAAGTTCATACTCAAGTTTAAAACAACAACTACACTAAAGCTATTCTGTTATACCTGTATACAAAAAAAATATTTCATAGTTCAGCAATACTGATCAATCTAATAAACTTAGACCTACACCATCCTCCCTATTCTGGTATTTTAAAGAGTACTTAGCATAAATATTAAGCAACCTAACTAATAGGGTTCCAACTCCCAGCAACAACAAAAATAAATAAATAAAAAATAGGGAACCACCCCTCACGCTCCACCTCATGATGCTTAATCGACGTAATCAACCTTAATTTGATGCAGTGTGAAAAAAAATGCACAGAAATCAATTATTTTTCAAGAAATATTAAATAGATTCAACATCTTTCTTCAACAAAATTGCAGACTGCACAGATGGTACCTTCCCAAAGTAAAAAGTACTATAGCTTACTAGGGTATATATTAGACTTAATAGTCACTATATACAGTAATTGACTTCTATTCATTTTACATCAAATTAAAACTTTTGGTGTCAGATAATTATTTATTAAAAGCTCGACATTTTAAATGAGAATAAGAAAGAAAAGTATGTCTTTGTGCCCCCTTTTCCCTGTTAATGCCCTATCGGCCCCCCTGGCTAAACTTTGCTAGATCCGCCCCTGCACAGTTACCAGCGTCAGCTACGTAGAAAAAGATCCTGGAGTAGAAAGTAATAATAAATAAATTCTAACAACAGCTGATCAAGCTTAAACGTTCTGCTGTTGTTCAGCCGCTGGTTTCCTCTTTCTGGTGCAAAGTGGGCCAAAAACAAACAAGAGAGACGGACTCGCGACAGAAAAGCCGATCAGCTGATCATTTAAGCAGTTTCACGATTGAAGTAGCAGCCGGAGAGCGAGAGGCAGTCGCTTGTTAAGCTTAACGTGGGAATGCTTTACAAACATTCAGAGATGGACTTACACACTTGCTTTACTTCTCTCGGGGATAACTTTGTCGGAGATGAAATGCCAGGTTGCTAGCGAAGCTCCAAATGCTATCCAGACCACCAACAGGTCCGGCATGCCACAGCTGCTCTATCACGTGATGCATACTGCTCCGACTGCTAACGTTCTGAGGTGAGTTACGGCGTGTTGCAAGTTTTGCGAGGTGCTTTCGTGATATTTAATGGATCGGATTACATTTTTTATTTTTCTCCGATATCCGATCCAGTAATTTAGGTCAGTATCGGACCGATACCGATACGTAATATCGGATCGGTCCATCTCTAAAACACACACACAAATACAAATCCAAGTAATAAATATTTGATAGCAGAAGTATTCAAAGAAGCATTTAGATCACATCCAAGTGAATACAGTGCAGTCCATCCTGACACAATACAGCGAATCAAAATAAAAGAAAAGTCATTACCATGTCTGTAAGCTCACTTTATTTATTATTCATTCAGCTCGGGGTTGGAACTGTGGGATTACTTGGAACTACTGGTCAGCTGGAGCCCTGTGAGCCTCCCGCTGCATTAAAAATGTCTGACTTAAAGCATTTTGTGAAAAATCTGGGACAGCGTGTGACTTTGTCCTTCCAACACAAATAAACAAAATGGAAGCAGATTTAATGGAGTTAGGCAGCACTGTGACACGAGTTTAAACACTTTAAATATTTAGCTTGTTTTTCACTTGGTCTGAAATTCACTGTCCACAAACCTAAACATACAGTGGTTGTTAAGAAGGAAAAGAAACAGTGTTGCTCACATTTTTCCAGACATCATTGGATTACATGGAAAGGTAGAAGCAACCGAAAAAGTCCCAAACTATGAGCCAACCAATCAGTCATGTGTACTGAGGAGAACTTATTTTCAATGCAAAGTTAATGCAAATACTTATTTGGTGTGTTTGAATGATAATTAAAAAAAATATTCATGCCATTATTTATGAAAGACTCTTAATTTTAACAAAAGCGGAACAAAATAAAAATCAGTCAGGAGGGACAAAGACAGGAGCAGCCTGTGGCCACCACCACCTATTGGAGGTTGTCTTTTTGCTGCCTCTCCAGTGCACTTGTTGACACTGATGTCCCCGAGGTTTAATATGATAATCAAGTTAATGGTTTTAGAGCAGCGTTTGTTTTTTTTACTGCACAGTAATGTACATCTGTGCAGGATCGTGCATGCGTACGTGTACATGTGTTTCTGCATCTGTGTTTGTGTTCTCCGCAGCTGCTGCAGGACAGCGGGACACCAGTGCTGCGGGAGCCTGACCTGCTCCAGGTGATGGAGGGAGTGGAGAGGAGGGGGGTGAAGGAGCTCAGCAAGGAAGCAGAACAGGCCCTGAGGCTGCTGCTGACACAGGTAAACCTTTGCACACACACACGTATGCTCACACAGATAAAATAGGAGATAATCACACAACAACAGGCCTTCAGTTACCTGTGGATCTGTCCATTCCTCAAATGAATTAATTAGAAAAGGAATCATACAAAGTTCAGTTTTAGCTGGAATCAGTTTGTATTTATATGTTGTGAAAATCAAAACAAGCAGACTGTACTGAGGGGAAATGTGTTTGTGGAAGACCAGGTAGGTTTGTGCAGTTGAAACAGTTATTTCACGTATTTCAACATCTCAAAAAGTAATCGAGTATAAATCTGGATCATGACCAATGTTTGTGTTTGACTTAGATTAGAACATGTACAATACATAAAAGCAGCAAATGGCAAATAATAAGTCGAGCCCGCCCCACACGAGCATGAATCACAATACATTCCACCTCAAGTCAAGGTGAAAATCAGTTTTTCATTAGAAATGCAAAAGCGACTAATCACGACTCCCAGCAAGAAAAAGATTGAAGAAAAGTAACAAACAAGCCTACTGAATTATTCAAATAATTATAATATTCATCACGCATTGTGATGTTGATTTTGCCTTTGCACGCTTTTCATCACTCAGTCGTTCTGTGGTAAGCAAGCGTGTGTTGCTGAATTTTTCTCCCGATGTGTAGTTTATGTTGTTATGAAGTTTGCAACCCGGGTAACCACCTAAGCAAACATTTAGGCTGTCAGTGTGTAAATGTTTAAGTGCAGTTTGAGCTGACAAGCCAGGGTGCGATTTCAAATGATTACTGTCTCACTACCTCCTGAAAGCCAAACTCTAAAGAATTAACTTGCCATCTCTTTATCTCCAAGTATTAAATCTTATCACTGCGAAGCATTAAATTACAATAAAATCAGTTTGCCTCTAAGTAGACATTTCTTTTTTTCCCTCCTGGTCGTTATTTTAAAGATGACTTTGCAGAGTCTCCTGCTGCAAAGACAAACGCTGAGCATCCTGCTCCACTCGTCTTTTCACAGCCAAACCCAACCATAAATGCTATAAAGCATAAATGCATCTTCAGTGGCTAATTAAAACTTAGGTTTATATTTTTAAGTAACTGTTGTGTGTGTAAAACTGATTACTGAACTGTGAGCTAACAATATGATTGCAGTTCGTGTCAGTCTGGGCCTCTCCTCTCCATCCCAGAGCACAGCAGACCAATCAAACTTCCCAACATGGCAAAAGACTTATTGAAAAAATGACTGGTTGACTTGGATGATTGGTAGATCTGTCTGAAAAGTGAGAGGTTAAAAGTCATCTTTTCAAGTTGCTGAAAAGACCTTTAGATAAAAATGTCTTAATCAGCTTGAGAAGTAAAAGGTCATCTCTTCAGTTCCCTTTTTCTATCACAGATAGGGTCAGGAGCATCTCAGTGGGTACTGGACCAGTGCATGGCCTCTGACACATAGAGAAACAACCATTTACACTCATATCAACACCTTCACAATCTCCTCAGACGACCAGCAGCTTTTAACGGAGATCCTTCTTGCTTTGAGTCATGCTTTCTTTGGCCACAGGCTTGCAGGAAGAAGGTCGCCATGCAGCACAAACAGTGTGACAGAATCAAACCTTAGATATTCATAAATGAAATAGACGCTTAATCCAGTGTAGAACGTGATTGAAAACGTGGATGATTTCAAGTGTTTGTGACAGCCTGTTACATTTTAACCAAATATCAAAGCTGTTGGGCCGTATAGCAAGAGTGTTTTAAAACACTGGGTTTCATGGCTGTACTCTGTTTATTCCAGGAAAGATGGACTAAATTTGGACCGGATCAGACAGACATGTGACATTTAAAAAAGAGCGAGCTGGTGGAGTTATGTTAATTTGACAGGCACAGAAATATTTGTGGTTTATTTGCAGAGCTTTTCTACCCATCATATTGTTGTGTTGCAGATTGCAGCATAATTTTTTTTGCCAGCCAAACAGATGTTAGCGGAATAGCTGAAATTACTCAGTTTATTTTCCCCACAGATCACAGAGGTGAACTGAGTTTAAAAAAGAAGTTGATGGAAACAACTGTGCTTTCTCTCTCCTCAACTGTGATCACTGGCACAAGCTCTTTGTATCGTTAGTATCATTTGCCAAATCACTCTTATTATGTCTGAACTGGTCTCAAGATGGTGTATTCTCTGCACGGGTGGGGGGGAGGGGGGGTGCGGTCCGCGTGAGGTGAATATTCCTGTTACCCTAGTTAGCTTTGCTGCAAATGCATAAATCTCAGTTGGGTTCGCCTCAAGATTAGGGGCCACATCAGATTGCATAGCTCTAATATGGCATCGTGTGCAGGACCAGAAATGCTTTTGGTGTTCTGAAAGTGGCTCAGAGTCGGAGGAGTGACAGAATGATGGCATACACTGCAGCTCCCAGTGCACTGTGTTCCAGGCAATCGTGAAGTGTGTGAATACATGCGTCTGTGGCTTGTGTAGGTGTGTATGAGTGTGTGGTTGTGTGTGAGTGTGTCTGTATATCTATATGTGTGTTTTTCTAAGTCAGTGACACAGGTTAGGGTAGGCAGGGTTCAATGTGACGCATTTCTCTTAACGGTCTCACAAACAGTGTGATTTTTGTCCCCTGGCATCTCTGCTGCTCTTCTCTCACATACATTTTCACAGATGAGCTTCACAGTTTTCAGAGGTTTTGTTCATCTAGCTTTTGGACTAAAGTGAAGTTTCAGTTCACAAGGAAGTGCATATTTATAAATGATCTATTCTCAGATCACTGGTTTTGCTTCTTGTTTCCTCCCCATGAAAGCTGACATAACGAGCACCGGTGTGCCTGCATGCACATACAGTCAGCAGATATCACCTTTTCTGTTTGCAAGCTTCCATTCCCTGGTTTGTTGTTTCCAGTCAACATTTTTCAGTCTACCTGGTTCCCAAGTAGTCCTAAATACAGATTTCTAATGAATAGGTCTTCAAAATAAAGGAGTGCACCGAAATCTTGAGCCACCTGATTTCTTTGTATTTCGCTTTCTCTAATGTTTCAAAGTGCTCTAGAGCAATAGTCTCCAGGCTTTCTGAAGGTCTTTCGAGTTTTTCTTTGGACATTGGTTACTTTTTCACTCACTTTCAGTCCAGTCCTTGTACTTGACCATTTTCAGAGAACTGTTTTAATTGGGTTTTTTTATATCCTAACACTCTGATCTATGAATCATTCAAGCACCAAACTCAAGGGATGAACCAGTGTTGTGTCTGCACATAAAAGACAACTTTGCAAAGAATCTATTTAAATTGTATCTTTAGGCCATTTGTTAGTAGCAGCCTGTTGCAAAAACAGATAACTTGTTCCACTTGTTTAGTTGAATCTATGAAAAATGCCAAAGATAAGACAGTTTGACAGGAATAAAATAGTATTTTTTTCATGATGATTCCCGAAGAGGCATTAGCTGAAAACTTATCTCCACAATGTTTGCAGTAAGTCCTTGAAAAAGTTGTGAAAGTGGAGGACAAAAGAACAAGTTTCAGATTTAAAAAACAATTTACAGCAGATGAGCAGTGTCTGAAAGTCGTGTTTTTAAGAAACAAGAGGAATAAAATCCAGCAAAGACCCTGGCACAGGACTGCAGAGATGCATCTGTACCTTCAGTTGATTCATCTGCAGTTCACTGAAGCCTTATCAGACATAGTCTCAGTGGAAGGGTGGCTGTCAGCCATTCTTAATGAAGAGAAACAGAAAGAAAAGGCTGAAGAAATTGGACTGAGCATCAATCCTATAAAGTGAGTGTCTACAACCACCTGTTAAGTACAGTGGAGGCTCTGTCATGGTTTGGGGTAGTATTTTGGCCAGTGGTGTTGGAGATCTTGTCAAAATTGATGGAATTATAAACGCAGAAAAAACACCATTAAATTTTGATCCACCTTGCAATGCCATCTGACTGCCAACGGCTTAATTTTGCATCATAACAAAGATCACAAACACACTGCTAATGCAATAAAAGCAAACCTGGATAGAAGAACACACAGTGGAACTCTATCAGTCATGGATTGGCCTCCCCAGAGTCTGGACCTCAGCATTATTAAGCAGAGAACAAAACAAAAAGGCAGAAACATCCAAAGAAGAGCTTTGAATATCCTTCAAGAAGCCTATTAATGAAGACTACTTAAAGAAATGACAAGAAAGCTGCCTAAGAGAGATCAGACTGTGTTAAAGAATGAAGGTCGTACCAAATATTGACTTTCAAGCTCATTAGACTCGTACAGACTCTGTTTTTACCTTATATACTGTATTTACATAAATGTTTTCACGTGTTTCAATGAATCACTGCATCCATTTCCCATTTTTGTACCAAAATAAAAGAGAAATGAGGAGTTTCTCAAAACTTATGCACAGAATAAAGTTGTCCTATTTTCGGTTTGCATAGGTCTTAAATGTTTCAGTGCAAGTCTTTGAAGCACACAAATGCTTTAGTTCTTGCAAAGGTGCTGCATCATTCAGGTTGTGCTTCATAGTGCACCAAACTCTTTGAGGTTGTTTTCCTTTTTGTAAAAACAGTTAATGGAAACAATCGCCTGATAGAATACATTAAGTAGTTGTTAGCACAAAATTACAAAAACCCTTGGGTTGGGTGGGAATCGGTTCATTTCCATCCCAAGTTGGGTTTCAAGTTTAATTTAAAGTGGTCATTAAGAAATCTGAACTTTACCTTGGTTGTGGACATGTTTGAAGAGTGTTAGGAGTGAGCAAGAATACATACAGGCATAGTATTTACTTGTTAGCTTTTTCCATTCCCCAGTGAATTTATTTGTTTCCTCCTTTCCTTTTTTAATGCTCCCAATTGTATTGATCCTATTAGCTCCACCTCTGCCTCACCTGTTGCTTTTATCAGTTTTCAGCCCTTGTTTTAAGCTGCCTTCCATCTCATCCTGAACACACCACTGGCAGCAGCTGCTGCCAAATAAAACTGATTTGACTTTGACTTTAAAAAACCCCACTCACATACGTGTCGGGGTTCCCTTACATACTTTGAAATGATCTTTAGAGAAGTCTCTGAACCTTGGCTTCAGCAGAGAGCTGATCAGTTATAGCTCAGGCCAGGTTCTGGCTGTATCCGCATGAACAACGACGAATAGTAAATCTTGCAGCGTGAGTCTGTTTCTGTGTTGGGGTTGCTCATAACTGCAGGGAAAACTCTGCAAACTTTGAATGTTTGGAAAGTTTTCTGTTGATTGTGAATATTTTTCTCCCAGATTTCTGTTCTTGTTGCTGTTTGTGGCAAACTTTCACTGTTCCCTGTTGCCTACAGTACACATCTGCATCTTCACTGAAGTCCTGTTTGCTGCTTTATGCACATTTTCTGCTTGTGCATATGCTTATGACAGCTGAAATACAAATTTTCAAACTTAATATGCTTTTCATTATCATCTGTCATACATATTTATATATTTTTACAATGCTGGAGGTGTAACATGGGCAAAGTTTCAAATAATGAGTTCCTGTTTATGTGCAAGTAATCCCTGTGAGGCAAAAATTCTAAAAACTTTCATCCAAAGCAATTTTAGTGGAATCCACTAATAATAATTTTAAAAAGGAAATAATTATAATGGAATGCCTGTAAAATCTATATTATGTTGTTTTCAGAAGTTTTCGGGTTTTCTGTGCATCCCTTGGGGTATCCTGTGGGGAGTGCTTTGGGAGCATGGGGTGTTTGGCCTGTTGTTACAGGGCATTCGGTCCCTGTACACCTGCAGAGATAGCTTGGTTCATATTTCTGGCAATAAGTGGGACTCATTTCCATTTGGTCCTGGACTTCTCCATTCATAGTTTTTATGGACAGAATATCTATCCATAACCAATGATTTTCCCTTGAAGGTTGGCTGAGCTGTCCCTTAAAAATAGGGTGAGGAGCTTGGTAATTCAAGTGGGACTCGGAGTAGAACTCCTGCTCTTCCGCATCAAAAGGAGCTAGTTGATGTGGGTTGGATATCTGACTAGGATGCCTCCTGAGCACCTCTGAGGCAAGATATTGCGAAACATGTCCTACCAGGAGGAGGCCTGGGACTCGCTGGAAAGAATCCTGGGTCTCAGCTGGCTTGGGAATGACTCAGTGTTAAATGATAGAAATTAATGGATGGATTCATGGATTTCAAAATTCAAGATCTTAAGGTTCTTGTGTTAGGTCCTTCTAACCCTAGGAAGCTTTTTGTTTTTCCTCTTTTGTTCATTCAGATCCAGAGCAGAGACCTTCTACCCAGAGAGGAACACAAGCAGAAAGTGAAGAACATGATAGAGGAACTCGGAGAGCCCGATGAGAGCTGCAGACACAGTCAGTCCCACGATGTCCTGTATCCTTCACGTGAAGTGAAACACATGCACACCGTTGAACTTTGCTAACACAAACAGCCTCTGAACATGCCTCTGTAAGCAGGAAGTGCTGCAGAAAGCAGTAACCCACACAGTAAAGCACATTAGGAAACTCGTACTTTAACATCAGCATCTTCATTGATTTTTCACTGGCAGTTTAATAGATGCCTGTGTTGAACAACACACGCTCTACTGTACATTCATAGTCAGCATGTCATCTGTCATGCTGGCTGACTCCCTCTACTCTACTTACATTTTTCTGCTAATATTAATAATAAACAAATACACAACATATACGTGGAAATAGTAGTTCATTAAAAACACAGTGCATTCAGGCTCAGTAAAGCTGGTAGCAGTTTCAATTTGTTTCTTAATTTAAATGTTCTATCTTTCATCTTCACGCCCACTGCCCCCTCTCACTTTGCTCATTGCTCCTTGACGCTTATCTTCAGACATGTTGGAGACGTGCCCCTCTGCCTGTCTGACTTTGTGCTTTAGACAGGACATCGATTTTGAAAGTTCTTCACCTTGCTCATTTGTTGCATCCGTTTGTTTGACTGTTTCTGTTGTGCTCCTAAAACAATACAACCTGTAGTTTCACAGCGTTCTAGCAATCTGACTGACTGCATGCATTTGTTCATAGAAGCTAGTTCATATTTGCAGCAGTGTTAAAGAAAACAAACATCTTGAATTATAAGTGCATCAATAAATCACTTGTTTTTGTTACAGGTCAACGTTGCTGCTTTTTTGTCTGATGTGGTAGCACTGACAAGCTAATCAACCTTTCCTCTTAAGAAAATGATTTTTGTACTTTAACATATTTCCATCATATATGCAATGTTACAATAGTAGTTATTGTTGTTATAAAGCATGCCCAAAGTTTAAAATATATTAAGCATATATACATTAACCCCTTTGAACCAGGTGCTCACGGTTAAAAAAGTACTCAGGATATGCCTAATATGGTCATCTCAGGCACAGAGCTCTGACTGTGAACACAGAAGCCTGGTAGAGCTGGTCATCTAATAATGGAAAGGTTGATGGTTCTATCAGAGGGTGCTCTAGTCTCTAGTCTGCATTCCTAAGTGTCCTTGGGCAACATATTGAACCCCATGTCGCTCTCTGATGCGTTCATCGGATATGAATGTGTGAATGTTAGGTAGAAAGCACCGGGTGTAGACAAAAGTACATGTATGAAAGGGGGTGAATGGCTGAATGAAGCATGTTGTATCAAGCCCTTTGAGTGCTAGAGTAGAGTCGCAAAGCATTATATAAGAACAAGTCCATTTAGCATTTATCTAGACCGTCTGTTTGCCGGGGGCAGCCAATTAGAAGGCGTTAAAGGAGAAATGTTAAAACAGCTTATTACAGGCAGAGAGTGAATCTTTTTAGACCAGGACACTGCTAATAAAAAAAACACTGTCTAAGCTGCAGGTGAGCAGCTCTGCTCGGGGAATTAACTCTCTCGCTTTCCCACCTAGAGTTTCTTCTGCCAGGATTTAACCACATTAATGTGAATTTCTCTACCCCATCCACACCTTCTCAAAGTGTCAGGTGATGGGAGTACGACTCCCTGTAGACCACTGTGTGTGGCAGTGGTTGTGAGGTGGACAAGCTGCCAGAGAGCAGCTGTCGGCGAAGTGCTTGAGAGCCATGTGGGATATAATTGCAGGGTAAAACGTCTCCTGTGGTCTATTTTTGAACTGTATGGCCACTGATGGGCTCTCAGGCTTTAGGCTACTGCAAGAAAATCAATCGTTCATTGTACCATCGGGTAGCTCCAGTGTGTTTCTTTACTTCTCACTGGCAGCTCATTAAGTGGCAATGGTGGGGTTCTTATATGATCGCACAGTCCCTTTTCACGTCCAGTTGACTTTTAAATTGCTGTCACAGCCAGCTTCCAGAAAGGCAAGTTTTCATTAGCATAGCCAACCCTAGCTGCAAATAAACTACCTAACATGCTCGCTTACTCCGCCCTGCTGCCATCTTTATAAAATACCTCGGGAGTGGCTGGACAGCATCATAATCCCCGGGGAAACTGAGCATAAACCGAACGCAGCCCCTTATCCCCACGCTCTGGCGGTGTCTCCCTCTAACTCCTCCGTGTGGAAACCGCACTCCTCCTCCTCCGTGTTTAGCGCCCGCTCGCTGTCATTCGTCCAAGACGAGCCAGCCGGTGCGATCGTGGCACTGGCAGAGTGGAGCAGCGAGAGCCGCATGTAAATGAACGCCTCCACCTCCGTTGTTGTCACCTGAGGATCCAGAGGAGAACAAACTCACTGTCCCGTCTACCTCATCGGCGAGCCGAGCTCTTTTTCTGTCTTTGTTCACGCTCGGAGCGGAGATAAAGAAGGTTCAACTGCACTCTTTACTTTGGAGCAAACGCCGCTCGCTAATCGCTGCCTTGTGGCGCTGTCGTTTCTCGCTACAATACGGTGAGTGGACCTCGAGTTTGGTGGCTGTAGTGTCCAGCAGAGCTCTATCTGCCGGGGGATCTGCTGTGCTGGCCGCTGGCTGGCTGGCGGATCCGCCGGAGCGTACAGCTGCGATGACAGGAGGCATCGATTTGTCGACTTTAAATACTTAATTTACAAAAGTGAGCCCCTAGTTGGGAAGTCTTCTATAAATAGTTGTATATCATTGAGATGTTGGTGTATAATACCACTGTATGTAGCCGTGCATCCAAGATACAAAAAGCGTGTAATTCTCCGTTTAGAATATAAATAGTTGCTCAGTAGTTGGGTACAGACAGCCGTGCAGCTGTGGGAAGCCAGGTCAGGTAGGGGACATGCAATCAATTAAACAATCTGTAGCTGATGGTGCATGTGACAGTCTTTATCCACCATCACCATTACGCATGTCCGTCCCTCTGTATGAATGATGACAGAAGGAGAGCCTCTAGGATGGAAGCAGAGAGAGAGAGAGAGAGAGAGAGATGATGTGTCAGTCCTTGAACCTCAAGCCTCCCACAGCAGGCTGGCAGCCTGAGGGGAACCGGGCTCCACTCCTGCTGCACATCCAGCTGTCTGAAAGGCATCTTGCTTTTTTCCCATCCTCTCTGGAGC
This sequence comes from Maylandia zebra, assembly GCF_041146795.1. Classification (NCBI taxonomy): domain Eukaryota; kingdom Metazoa; phylum Chordata; class Actinopteri; order Cichliformes; family Cichlidae; genus Maylandia; species Maylandia zebra. The sequence continues at coordinate 11,799,547 of NC_135170.1, read as the reverse complement.
GCTGTTCACCTCAAGGGTCAGCTGTGGCTCTTGAAATGAATGCTGCAGAGCAGGCTTGTTTGCGGGTCGGACTTCTTTCTCCTCCTTGATTGAAGATTATCATCTTTCATCACACTGGTGAAAATTGGATACATGTTTTCAACAATACAGTCAGAGCGGTTCTTCTTCACGTGTGATTAGATAATGTAACCTACTTTACTGACAAAGCTGGAACCTGGATCTCCCACACAGGAAATCAAACTTCAGCCTCTTTGCCCCAAAGAGGTTGTTGCTAGCAGCTCCAAGCCAAGAGATTTACGTGGGCTCACACGACTTCAGCAAGAACCACTCTGCCTCTGCCTCCAGACCTCCCCGACACATCTCACCAGCTCGAGTGCCGGAGGGACAGACGGCTTCGGAACCGAGCCTCCCACCTTGGATGCTGAACATCTCCCCTGAAGTTTCTTCATTCCAGGACTCAGCAGGGGAGAATATGAAAGAAAGCGTTTTGCAGATCAGCTGGGTTGTCCTAACAGTGTTCTAGTGCATGCACTGCTTTGAGATCAATTTTGTTTATATGTGCACCAAAAAAAGAAAAGGGTTGGTTAAAGACCGATGAGAACCCCTGCAGGGATCTGACGATCCCTTTTGAGCAGCACATGATGGCGATGGCCAGGTGAACTCCCTCCCTCAGCTGGTTTTACTCCTGTAGTAAGACAGGCTGGGGGTGCAGGGATGCAGGTAATGACTGTTGTGTAAGTTCTCTCTCACAGAGCAGCATCATTTTTAAGGGGAGCTTAAAGTTAACATTAATGTCAGCAGATGATGATTTTTGCATAGTTTTGTGCTTCACACTCCTTTCAGTTCCACTCAGGACCGAGCCAAGTGCCCTGGAATTAGTGACGTGCCCATCCTGTGTAATCAGGGTTGCCTGTTTACAGTTAATGGATGCACTTCTGCACTGCCCGTGCCACATTAGAAATGATTGATCCTGCCTTAATGCCCTTCCTACATCACTTCTTACGGCCTCAGCACTTTGCCCCTCTGTGCGGAAACATCAGCAGCTCCCGGTTATGCGTATTGACGGTGATGACCTTTTCCCTCATAAATATCTGTCAGAGCTACATGGCTGCCTGCTAGGAGGCACACAGGAACATCAAATAACCCGACAAGCTGCTGCTACTACCAGAAAGAGAACCCCCACCCGTCTCTGGCTGTTATCGAGAAATATTGAGGCTTTCGACCAGCACTTAAGGATATTTAGTGCAGCATTTCTCAGAAAGCTGGGAAGCTACCCAAAAGATGTTCTCAGAATGCACAAATTGGCCTTAATCGAACATTGTCTTCACTCAGCTGTCTGCAGGAACGCCGGTTTCTGCTGACTCCGTATGAACAAAGTTGTTTTTGAGTTTTATTTTTAAAATAAATGACCCCAGAGACTGGCAGGGAAAGCCAAAATGAAATAGGGGGAAAAAAATCTGCTTTCATTTTTCCGGAAATAATACACCGACGCTGCCGTTAAACAGTAGAATGAGTCAGTATGAAATGCTCATTGTTTGTCTGCGTTATCAGCGTGCCGTAGATGTACAGGCAACGTTGAGAAGCAGATGGGGTTTCTTTCTTTCCCTGTTCTGATTGGAGCAAGTTCTCTTAAGGGTGCTCACTTTAGTCTAAATTAATATTCACGCCCTGAAACATTTGCTCCCTTTCCCGTTCCTTGAGATTTGAGAACAGGCACCCCGGGTTTGTAAAGATTAATCCAGTCAGCGCAGAAATCGAGTATCCCGTGCTCATTATCTGTCATTCCACAGCCGCCTCCTCTATCTTGCACTAGTTCTCCCATCTGTGTGTCTTTGGGTTTCACCGCTGTGCCTTAGCAAAAGGTAGATGAAATATTCACCAGGAAAGCTGTTGTTTCCCTCAGGGTCTCCAACTCCTCTACCCCACCCCCTTCTTCCAAACGCTCCAACGCCCCTCCCTCCTCTCCTCCTCTTCCCCCCCGCTGCTTCTCCTAATATTACTCTCCCTCCATCCTATCTGTACCCCACTGAATCCCTCTGATAGTATCATTGATGGAGCCCCTGCTAAATTATGCATGGATTAGATGAATTATATCTTGTAGCTTTTCATCTACATGTCCTCTCCCTGCCTCCAGTTACTTTTGTTTTCTGCTAATGTTTTCTTTAAAAAAAAAAAAAACTTTATTTTTTGGCTCGCATCGAATCCTCCTTTGATGAGGTCCTATATTTAGCTGTTGTATTTATCTTCTCACTTTCATGCCTCCCTTTGAAACGTACCAAAAAAAGAAAAAAGCCTTGGAGGACGGGGACAGTTGCGACAGGATCAGAATGATATAGAAGACCGCCGCTTTTGAATAGAGAGGGCAGAGGACGGGCAAGAGCAGACCGGGCACCTGCTACAGAGACTGTAAAAGTTCCTCTGGGGATTATGCAAGTGCCAGACATCAGATGTGTCTTAAAAGGAACATACGGAGGCCCTCTTCAAATGCCGGCTACCCTCTGGTGTTCTATATTGACCACTTATCCCCAACATGTCTCCGTATTTCACATATTCCACAAGTATCACACGAGAGAGCACGAGCCCATCTAGTAGCTCTGGAAGGAGAAAAATGAATGAATGGAGAAGAAAGCTGTGTTTGCTGGCTCCATGTGAAAGCGTAGCGAGTCAGGCAAGCTGAAAGGATCTAATCAGGCGACTGTGTGACAATATTCTGCTGTGGAACAATGTCTGATGGCTCATCATCCCTGTTTTCAGAAGAGTGCCTCTCTGCCACCCCCTGCTGACCATGCGGAGTGTGGGTGCAGTGGTCCTGGCGCTCGCCGCTGCCGCACTCAGCTCGGCAGACTCCGACACGCACCGACCGAGACACGACTCCAACCTGGAGATCTGTATCCTTCTGCTGACGGCGTGCAGAGCTGCCGCCAAATGCTGTCCGCTGATGTCTGTGTGTGTGTGTGCAAGTCACTAAGTGTTGAACTTAAGCATCTTCACGGGTGTGTCTCTCTTGATGTAGAGAGCGTTTGTCCTCCTGACCTCCTCCTGTCAGACAAGCGGCTGTTTGAGACCAAGAGGAAAGATCAGCTGAATGCACTCAAGAATCTAGTAGAGCTGAACGACATCAACCAGCAGTACAAGATCATAGACATCATGCTCAAAGGGCTCTTCAAGGTACAGTGTGTATGTGTGTGTGTAAGACATCATATAGTGCCTGGGAAGCAGCAAGTCAAGCACAGACAAGGCCACTAGCATCAGAGAGCAGGCGCTCTGAAGCTCGACCTGCCTGGTGTTTCCAGCAAATTGAAGGATAAGAACGTTTGTAGCTCAATAGAGAATCAAAAGCTCTAAAATCCACCGCATTCAGCAGCGCGTGAGCTCGCTTTTCATTTGAATCTGAATTCATGCTGCTTACAGGTGCCATTCACTTGCACCAGACTGGGAGCTGTGATTTTACTGTAGGCCTCCATTTCCCAGCGGGCAGCTATGCATGTATCTGCATCACTCTCAAGGAGAACGAGCAGAGTCGACCTTCGGGGGCTGCAAAACATTGTCAGCACTTCTATACGTCTGCGTGTGTGTGAGCCAGCGTATCTATTCTGTGCAGTGTCCACACAGATCACGCGTTGACTGTAACGTCTGTGGGAGGTGGTGTGTAAAATGTCATAAGAATAACAATCGTAGCACGTAGATGGGAGTACATAACCCTGGAGATTGAGCTCTCTTTCTCTCTTAAGGTGTTGGAGGACTCCCGACAGGTCTTGGTTGCGGCCAACATGCAGCCCGATGACCCCTTCCCCATGGACGATAAGATCAAAGAAGGTCTGATTCGCTTTTAAATCTCAGCTGTTGCCTTCTCTCTTGCTCTCGAGTGTTTTTCACACACTGATTCTGTCTCCAACACCTCTGCCTGGGTTGTCTTACGCTCTGTTACCCATCTCAAAAAAACCCCCACTTCTGCCTGGTGTTCATCATCCCATCTTTATCCCCTTCAGTGCGGTCTGAGTGTGCTCCCCCAGTAAAACCTTGAGCTGTTTTCCTCCCTTTGTTCTGTTAAGCATCATTTTCACCGTGCGCTATATACATGTGCATATTCATATTCTGTTTCTGTCCTGCAGCTTATTCCCACGTAGTGGAGAATACAGCGTTCTTTGGCGACGTGGCGTTGCGTTTCCCCCGTATCGTCCACCACTACTACGACCGGAACACCGACTGGAGCAGCCTGCTGCGCTGGGGGCTGAACTTCTGTAACCAGACGGGGGTTTTCACAGGAGGAGCCCACCAGCACGTCCTCACACTTGTAAGACCTGCCGCAGCCTTTTTATTAAGGGTGTCAAAAAAAATGTTTCTGGTTTCACTTTTTCTCATTTCGATCGTGTGGATTTAGAAGAGATTTGTCGACGTCTCGCTGAAGACTGAGAGTTGTTGCAAAAGCTGAAAGAAAATGATTCAGATCAAAATCTAACTACCTAATTCTTCCTTTGCCAGTGCTCCACTAAGTTTCATGAGATTCAGCGTGATTGATCTTGCAGTGATTGCATACCGCCGCTTCAGCTCACGCCTTGGATTAGAAAAGAAAACATCTCTCTGCAGGAGGATATAATGGAAATATTCAAAACACAGCGAGAAAACAGTGCGTTACAAACCGTAGCACAGTGATGTAAATGTGTCTGGCACAGAGCAAAAGAATAGTTGAGGTTTACAGTGATTCTTCGGCTCCTAATATCCAGCCTTATCCCTGGCAGCGTGTTTAAGGCTCAGCGAATTCTGAAATCTATAGATTCTTGCAAAAGCAACAATAATGGTGCGATGGTAGTAGATTAATATCTCCAGAAGCGAAAAAGCTGCACTGGCTAAAAGAAGGAGTTCAATATCTCAGGGTCTTGCTCACGAGTGGGAGCAAAAGGCGAGCTTGACGGACAGATCGGTTTGGCATCACCAGTGATGTAGACTCTGAGTCTGCTTCACTGTGGTGAAATGAGAGATGAGCGTAAAAGCGAAGCTGTCGATTTATCGGAGCACCTACGTTCCTGCGCTCACCTGTGCCCGCAAGCTCCGTGTGGCGACTGAAAGAATGAGACTGCAGATAGAAGGGGTGGAAATGAACTTTCTCTCAAAAGGTGTCAGGGCTCTCCCTTACAGACTGGATAAGGAGAGCGGTCATTCAGGAGGGGCTCAGAATAGAGGTACTACTCCTCCACATTAAAAAGGAGCCAGTTGCTTGGAAACGCCTCGGTGTCACCCCAGAAGAGCTGGAGGAAGTGGCCGGTGAGAGGGAGGTGGGCCTGGGTAAATGGCAAGGGATGGAAGGGTGGAAAGAACCTTTTATTTTGGAAAACAATACTCAAATATCGAGGGTTTTTTTTCCCCCAGATTTGTTTTGTTCTATAAATACAGTTCTTATCTCCCACTCGCTATTGAAATTTAAATGAATTTAGATAATGCTTACCAATAACTGCCCAAACTGCCCACCTGCATTTCAAAGTGGCTGCTCAGTGGCTTCTAGATCAGTTTTAGCCACACGTTAAACAGAAGGCACATTCTCATAAACCACAAGAGGTTATCTTTTCAGCAGAAGTGCCATCTGTGCATCATTAGCTATACCAAACAGGAAAAAATGACTTTAAAAAAAAGGGTGACAGTTCTCTGGAAACCTGGTGGGTTTGAAGAGTGATGCAATCTCATGTCATGTAAGTGTGGAGTTATCAGTCATCAGTGTCAGCCAGCGTGTCAGATATTTCTGTAGAAATTGAAATTTGGCCTTTTAAACTTTAAAGACCAAAGGCGTCTAACTGGTGTTTCCTTGTTTAATGTGCGGGTTAATGAACTAAACTCCTGCAGGATTAATCTGTGACCTTAGCAATGTGCCAAGAGGATTATGAAGTGGATTAATTCTGAGGCTCGAAGCAGCAGCAGCAGCAGTTTTGCGTCCTAAAAGTGTGCGTTCGACCCTCGCTTAACCCCACGCTTGGTTTCCGACTCCCTCGTCTCTATTTCATCCACCTCCATGAGCGGTAAATAATGAAGAATGAGCTCTAATACTCACAAGGAATGTGGTTTAAATTGCATCAGAGCGCTTCTTAGCTGTAGCATAAGTGATGTGACGTTTCTTAGCTCTTTTTGAAGCAAGCATTATGTATCATCTCCCCCTCTTTTCTTTCCTCTGCCATCTTTCCTATTCTGCTCACCTTGCAGATGTCACAGGAACTGGGAATAACAGAGAAATCCCCAGACTTTATAAACCCGTACCGCACAGAGAGAGATGATGTGAGTACGCTGCGTACATGCTGTTCTACACTTTGCCATCATCCATTATTATTCTAGCCTGATACCTGGTAACAGCTTTCTTAATACCCCGGAGACTCTCTGGGTACACCTTTGCAACCAGCAGGAGTAGAAACACATGCAGATCTTTGCTTTGTTTTTCGTAGAAATTCTCTAAGAAAACACAGCCTCTCTCACATCGCGACTTTGATCTCCCCGCACCCTTTCTTATCTGCCGCAGGTGCTTCACACAGCCGAGGCTTTCCAGAAGATCCTGAGGGAGGAGGAGAAGAGGAGGAGGAAGGAGGAGAAGAGGAAAGAGATCAGGAAAGGCCCTCGCATATCCCGCTCTCGCAACGAGCTATAGCGCTACACCTCATCGAGCGCGAAGAGCAGAGGAGAGGGAGGAGGAGGAGGAGATGAGAAGGCGCGTACACTCGCAGTCCACAAGGGGTGGCTTGACTTGTAGACTCTGGTGACAGTGAAGAAAAACAAAAAGCTGCCGTCACTTGTACAAAAGCCAGGTGCTCGAGAGAGAGAGAAAACCTCAATGTGACACAAAAATGTAAAGTGGAGGAGGGGGTTCGTCCAGATCTGAGAAAAGCCTGAGCTGCTGTAAGTCAGCAGTTCTTTAGAATTTGGGGGGGAAGGAAAAAATAACAAGAGAAATAACTCTCTGGAGATGAAGTTAAGGCAAACTCATTTTTGATAACTTGAAGCTTATGTAACTGAACTTTGGGATATTAATTAATTTTAGTCTAATCGTTTTTCTTCAAAACTTTGCGAAGCCCCCGCTGTACTGTGTCTGGTCTCGGTTTAATGTATCTAAAATCCCATACGCTTCAAGTAGGTGCAATTGCCAAATTTGACCTTTTGAAAATGTGGCGTGTTTATGGTTGGGTTGGGCTCGACCGCTGATTGAATATTATCTTTCATTATTTCTAAGAGCTGTTGAATTTCTCAAAGGATGTTTGTGAATAGGCAGATTTACATTCCCACTGCTGCTCAGAATTAATAAGGACACATCATTATGTTGCGTTTGCCTGAAGGATGGCGTAATGATAAAGATTACCATGGGTTCATTTTTATGTCTGCTATTTTATTTCCATCTGAGGGACTCATTTGAGATTTTTTTTTTAATTGACCATATAGTTTTTTCTGCCTTAATGAGCCTTCACATTATTTTTATCCTGTCAACCTGAAATACAACATGTGACCATTCATCTAGCAGTCCCTCGTCTTTAACCTTTTTCCCCATATTTTTCCCCTTTTTAAATTGACACGTTTTGTGGATTCAGAGCTACACAATTGAGACTGATGTAATTTTCATATAGTAATAATGACTGTTATGAAAACTATATGTATATTCAGAGAAAAATATCATTGCTGCAGAATGAACAAGCCATTTTGTTAACACGTGTAATGAAATAAAGTGACTCTGATACATAAGGAAGAAAATTATATATATATAATATATTTGTACTTCATGTGGCTTCATACTGTAGGGATGTCAATCTCATTTTACATTGTGGGCCACGCACAGCCCTCTTTGACCTTAAACGGCTGGACCAGTGAAAGTACAAAATAAATAATAAAAATAAAATTACAGAAAAAGCTCCGGTAGTTCATTATACAGACTGTCACTGTACTTAATATACATCCATCCATCCATCTTCATCCGCTTATCCGAGGTCGGGTCGCGGGGGTAGCAGCCTAAGCAAAGAGGTCCAGACCTCCCTCTCCCCAGCCACCTCCTCCAGCTTGTCCGGGGGAATACCAAGGCGTTCCCAGGCCAGCCGAGAGATATAATCTCTCCAGCGTGTCCTGGGTCTGCCCCGGGGCCTCCTCCCGGTGGGACATGCCTGGAACACCTCGCCCAGGAGGCGCCCAGGGGGCATCCTTGCCAGATGCCCGAACCACCTCAGCTGGCTCCTTTCGATGTGGAGCAGCAGCTGCTCTACTCTAAGCCCCTCCCGGATGGCCGAACTTCTCACCCTATCTCTAAGGGAGAGGCCAGCCACCCTTCGGAGGAAGCTCATTTCCGCCGCTTGTATCCGCGATCTCGTTCTTTCGGTCACTACCCACAGCTCGTGGCCATAGGTGAGGGTAGGGACGTAGATCGACCGGTAAATTGAGAGCTTCGCTTTTACACTCAGCTCCCTCTTCACCACGACGGACCGGTGCAGCGTCCGCATTACTGCAGCCGCAGCCCCAATCCGTCTGTCGATCTCCAGCTCCCTTCTCCCATCACTCGCGAACAAGACCCCGAGATACTTGAACTCCTCCACTTGGGGCAGGAACTCATCCCCGACCCGGAGTGGGCACTCCACCCTTTTCCGGCTGAGAACCATGGCCTCAGATTTGGAGGTGCTGATCCTCATTCCCGCTGCGTTACACTCGGCTGCGAACCGCTCCAGTGCGAGCTGGAGGCCCTCACCCGATGAAGCCAACAATAATATACAGGTTTTGTTAATTCACAAAAAATGTCTCTTTTTTTTTTTCTTTTTTTTTTTTTTTTACTGTGTAATTTACCTGTCATTTAATTTTTTATCTGTTAATTAATTGCTTTTAGTAAGAATGGCAACGGGGCTGGGCTTTATCAATAGGAAAAACTGTAACACAAACTCTATACAAAGATTCAGGGCTTTATATGTGACAACTCTACACTTTGGCGTTTACTCAATTTGTATAATAGCAAACAAAAGGTTACCGGTTCGAGCCCCGGAAGACACACAAATCTCTTGCTATTGTGTCAGGATGGAGGTAAAAAAAAAAAAAAAAAGAAGAAGAAAGTAATCTTCCAAATCAAGCGTGAACATGAGAGCGGCTGAACGCAACCCCCTCTGTGCTCCACAGACCTGCTACATTTGTTTTTGTCGAGCAGATGAACCGACAGAGGGCAGGAAACCATCAAAGACACAAAGTCCAGTGTTTGCATTTCATATGCGGGCAGAACAGTTTGACTTCAGCCCGTCTGTGGCCGCATGTAGAGGATGAAGGGGAAGCTGGCATGCAGAGAAGAAACGGCCTTTTAGTCTCTCTGCGAAATGTTTCATCATTTGTACTGTGGTAAGATCACTCTTTGATGTTTCTGTCAAAGTTAGCGACTTGCTAACGAAAGCTAAGCTAAAGCTGTTAACGTGCTAAGGCTGAATTATTAGCAGGCAGTCTAATTAACGAGATTAAAGCGTGAGCTCTTCATTCGACATTTGATTTTTAGTTTCAGGGTATGTTGTCACTGGGTGGTGTTAAAGTTAGACATTTAATGTAACCACCTAGTGGATGTTGCTAGCTTCGCGTCCCTCTTGCCTGTAGCTAGCCTATTGCTGTTTTGTTTATGTGCAAGAAGCTTCCTGATGCTCTCACTTGACAAAGCTCATTACATTGCTGTTATCTTTCCCAACGACACAAAGTGGAGATAATACAAGCCTTGGTTGCTGTCTGCTTTTCCATTGGTCATTACATTTGCAGTGAACATTTCAAAAAAACATTTACAGTAGTCTGAGCGTTAACGCCAAACGTTTTCTGCTCCTAATGTTCTGTTAGAAGACGAGGAGGGGAACAAGGAACCAGTACACATGGAGGGTGAGAAGGAAGGAGTCGACTCTGAGACCATGTGTAGCGAAGACCTCAGACTGGTCCTTGTTGGAAAGACCGGATCTGGCAAGAGTGCATCTGGGAACACCATCCTGGGCCGCAGGCAGTTCCTGTCACAGGTCAGCGCCAGCTCTGTCACTCAGATTTGCGAGATGGGAAACACTGAGCTCGCTGAAGAAGATGGCCGGGCCGTCCCACAGAGGAGAGTGAGGCGAATCATGGTTGTTGACATGCCAGGCTTTGGAGACACTCACCTCAGTGTGGAGCAGATTCATGCAGAGATTGCCAAATGCGTGTCTCTCTCTGCCCCTGGCCCCCACGCTTTCCTCCTTGTAGTGCCAATAGGACGATACACAGACAACGAGAACCAGGCTGTTTGTGAGCTGGCCAAGATATTTGGGGAGGATGCTGTATTTCACCATACAGTGGTTCTTTTTACAAGGGGGGATGACCTAGAGGGAATGGGGATAGAAGAATATCTGAACATGACTGCACCTCCTGGGCTGAGGGCTCTGATAGACAAGTGTGGGGGTAGGTACCATGTGCTCAACAACAAAGACCCCAGTAACACAGCACAGGTTAAAGAGCTCTTGGTGAAGGTAGACAGTATGGTGAGGCAGAGTAACGGAGGGTTTTATACTAACATTATGTTTTTAGAGGCAGAGGCTGCAATCAGGGAGGAGCAGAATAGGATTTTGCGAGAGCGAGGGCAAGCAGATGGTGAAGACCAAGAAGGAAGTAACTGCAGAACTGATGAGGGAGCTAAACTTGCAAAAAGAAGGAAATGTGTTTTAGAGTCTGACATAGCAGGAAGCAGCGAGAGAGGATTACAAGAGCTCCAGAGGAAAGGGGTAGAAAGAGGAAGTGAAGATGATCTTAGGGTGGAGAAATGGGCAAAGGAGAGCAGAAGCAGTCCTTTCAGCCTGCTGAGAGACCAGATCAGAGGCCGACATCAGGGCCATGGCAGAGCTGTCAGCCGGCGGCCATCTGTTCGGTCGTCACTAATTCGTTTCAGGAGGGAAGCCGCGCTCTCTCCCATGGTGCTGGAGAGAGTTAAGGTCCTGGTGGCTGCTGGAGCCACTGGCATGGCAGTTGGGGCAGTTTTTGGAGCGGCTGCCCCTTTGGCAGCCGCAGCTGGGGCATCTCTTGTTGGGAACTCGGTTGGTTTTGCTGCAGCTCAGTTAGCTGGGATGTCTGTGGCGGGAGGCTCAGGTGTGGGGAACGCCGTGGGCGCCATAGTGGCAGCAGCCTCGGGGAAAACTGCAGTGGCTCTAGGCGCAGCAACAGGTGGCGTTCTGGGTAGTTCTGTTGGAGTCATTGCTAGCGCTGAGGCTTCCAGTCCTGCAGAAGGTGCTTTAGATACCCTCAGCCAGGTTAGTATCATAGGGGCCACTGCAGTCGGGGTGGCGGCCGGTGTGGGATGCACCATGGCAGGTGGGGCTGCTTTAGGAGCAGCTCTGGAGGGAGCAGCTGCCCTCGGTGGAGCTGAAACTGCAGCAGCAGCAGGAGTAGCTCAGGGTAGTTTAGTGTCAGGAGCCACTGGGACTCCTCAGTGTGCTGCCGCCTTAGCTCAGGAAGTGGCCGCTGGTGCTGTGTGTGGGGTAACAGGGCCCAGTGTGGCAACAGCAGCCAGCAGGGTTGCATCAGACCCGTGGGGCACCATGTCGACAACAGCGCGCATCCTGAGCGCGGTGGCCGAAATCGGCAAAGCTGCAGCCGGCATCGCCCTCGCTGGTGGTCTGGTGGTGAAAGTGGTGAAGGAAAAAGTGAGAAGCGGCACAGGAACGACGGAGGCTTCCTACTCAGAGAAGAAGTCTTATGAATTCTACTGGAACAAATAAATACAGGCTGAGCGTAGAGTCCAAATCCAGGATGTAAGAGATTTATTTTTCCACCTTCACAAGTAAACACCACACAACACAGTAGCTTACTGCAGTGAGGGATATTTTTACATGGATGTAAATGATTAAAGATGCACTGCTAGCAACAACATCTGTGTAATAAAGTTGTATGCGGTATTAATATGAAACCACTTTTTGAAAGAAAAGGTAGAAATTTCTTATTCTAAATGTTGGTTCAAGCCGAGGCTGAATAATCCATGACATTTGCACTTGTGTGGGACGACTGAAAGACATATTAGATGGGTGTTGATTCTGTTGTTTCTTATTTTTAAACATGTTCATTTCATTGCTGGTTGGTATTAAAACACACTTTAGTCCTTGAGCACACATCATACTTAAAAAAATAAATAAATACAGTGAGTATTATAAACAGAAAAAAGTCATCTTAAGCGCCTCATCAGTTTCCATAATGAATGATATGCAACGATTGGCTGGGTTTATTGTCACGTAATATGTAAACCGGGAGAGTTATCCAGTTATGTATTAACACAGGTTAATACAGGCAACACATCTGCTGGAAATGAGTCAGCAGTTCACTGATGTGTTCATGTTTTTGCTGTGAAATAAAAAAAATACAAATATTGTTGCAAGAACTAACGTTTTTGGCCTTCTTTTTTCCTTTTGTTGTGGTATTATATTTGTGTTATCTTTTTATAATGCCATATGTGTGGAGTTGATTTATTGGTTAAAAAGTACAACTATGGTTCTCCATTTGAAGAATTCTGCAAACACATTAGGTAAAAATGTGATGGTGCTTAGAATTAAGATCTGTGCCATTTTAAATGTGTAGATTTGATGACTTTGTTAGGTACACTAATACCTGGTTGGACGTCCTTTTGCCTTCAGAGCTGACTTAATTTTTCCTGGCATGGATTCAACAACAATGTCCCAAAGATGCTCTGTTGGACTGACGTCTTGTGACGGTGGTGGCCATTTGAGTACAATGAACTCATGTTCAAGAAACCAGTTTGAGATGATGTCAGCTTTATGGTTGTGTTATCCTGCTGATGGTTCCTGTGAACCATCAGAAGAAAGGTACACTGTAGTTATAACTGGATGGGCATGATCAGCAACAATACTCAGGTGGTGTGATGGTAAGTTGGTACTAAGGGGACAGAATCCCTGTAGATCAGCAGTTGCTAAAACACACAGCGCAGCCCATCTGCCACCAACACCTATGCCAATAAACTTAAAGCAACTTAAACTCCCATATTTCTCCGTGTTTCTGATGCTCAGTTTGAACTTTGGCAGGTCATTTCGACCTTATCTACATGCCTAAATGTGATTGATTACCTACCTAATAGAGTCGATGAGTAGCTCAACTGTAGTTCTTTCATTTTTATTAACACAATATCATACAATTTTTATGCTTAAAAAGTAAAATTTGGAGTATATGCCATTAACCCTTTTTTTCCTATAACACAACTTGTAATCTTTAAAGCTTTAAAATGTAAATAATAAATACGATAGTATTAATCTGTACGCTGGAAAACATGCTTATCACGTTAGCTGTGGCAAAATAGAAGAAACGAGTGAAACTGTGTGTTTGGCGAATGACTGCAGAATGACTGTGTGGGTTTATCGCCGTCATCTTTTCCAAGGAGCTGCATTTGTCCACCGAGGTCGAGTGCTTTTCGTGAAGGTAGGGGGAGCGGTTTATTCAAATGACACCCAAGCTTCTGATAGTTGACGTACTATCAGACCACGGCGAATACGGGCCTGTCATTGGACGATGATGACTGGTCTCATGACAAGAACGAATTGGTCTCAGCCAATCAGATCCCGCTATGGGCCACGGAGTCTGTTTGTGAATGACGTAATGAGCGTGAAACAAGATGGCGTCGCCTCAAACATAAATTGATGCCAATGAGTTTATCGGTGTAGAAGTGCTCCTCTCGTGGGGCTTCTGTTGTTTTGGGGTTGAGAGGACATATTCCGCGGTCAGTTAGCTGTGTGGTAGGCGTTGCCGAACGCCCACGGAGGAGCTCGTGGACCTTGTTTGTTTTGTCCCTCCGTTGACAACCGGAGAGGAGAGCTGCTGACAGATAGGATGGACAGCGGGGAATATATCTCCACCATGGAGAACATGGACCCGACTTTAGCGGAATTAGGGGACGAATTCACCTTGGGAGACATTGACGGTGAGTGTCCGTGTCACCGTTAAAAAAAATAGGAAGGTTAAGCTGTGTTTCACGAGTGTTGACCTGTTTCCGTTTAGCTCGACAGCTGTTCTTCCTGCCGAGCGGAAGGAGATGAGCAGCTCTGGCTCTTAATTCTTGCGACAATGTTTAAGTATTCAAGATACCACTCAGGAAAATAGAGACCACTTATATTTAGTAGTCCTCGAATGCTCTGTTATTTTGGCATTATCGTTGTCTATTTTCTTTATTTGTTTCTCTAATACCCCCCACCCACCAAAAACAACAACAAACAAAAAACCCAAAACAAACAAACAATGAACATAAACTAAAAGATGAAGAAGTGATACTGTTGTGTTGTCTTGACTCCTCCATAAGAAGTGTCAGTTACTTTCTGACCTTCTTGTTTTTGAAGAAAGCTTTAACTCCTACTTGAGCATCTTTTTGCTTCTGCAGACCTAATTGAGCATCATCTGTGGGACAACATCTCTGTCAAAAATAAGTAAATAAATAAATAAATAAAACAGATAGCCTTTTGCACTCTGTGGGCCTGTACCCTGTGAACAAACAGCATCCTTGTTCCAACTTCCCTGTTATCAAAACATGTTTCACCCTTTGGCACACAGTGAAAGGATGGGGGCTTTTGGTGTGAGGCTGGCCAACGCAGAGTCACCAGCTTTTTATTAGGGTGGAATTTTACTGAATGCTAACCCACCAGACCGGATTGATACACTGGTGAATTGTGTGTGTGTGTGTGTGTGTGTGTGTGTGTGTGTGTGTGTGTGTGTGTGTGTGTGTGAGACGCACAGTATGGGATGAATTGGTTGTGTTAAGTTTAAATTACTCATCAGCATACAACCAAAGTGCTCTAACTGAGATCATGCAAAGCCTAATAAAGATTACTATGCATGGGTTTGAAAACCTACCTGCCTGTGGCATCTGGTGTTAATTCTCTCTCGTGAACAGCCCAGTCACAGCTATTTAATCTCACTTAATCACTGTGTCAAAAGAAGAATGTGCAGATTGTGTGAAAGTCAAATGACTGTTGAGGTTTGACTGATCCTAACTTGACTTTTGCTTCACTCAGTGCATTTTGCCTGCAGCTGTGTGGGGGGGAAAATGCAGATTTCCCATGAGGAAAAGCATTTAACTGCTGCAAATTCAGATTAGTCACAAGCTTTTCTTTTGTGCATTTGACTCTGTATTAATGTTGAACATTCTTGCTTTTCCAATTATTCACTTAACAACTGCTGCTCTGCTTATGTAACTTATTTTCTTTGCTCTCAGCAGCCCACAAAATTGTCCCCCACTGCACCCTCACCCTCGCCCTACACCCCCATTTAATGGATTTACCCTTTGTGTCGGAGTCTCGGTCTGGAGCTCCATGGGCTCAGAGGTGCTTTGTTCTGTCAGCCACTGTAACCCCCTCCCCTCGAGGTGTTGAAGTGTGCGAGTGCCTTACTGTAAGTGTAAATTCGACTGGATGGTTGGTAGAAACGGTTCTGAGAGGAAGCCCATTTAGTGTTCCTGTGATGTTATTTGAAATCCCGTCCTGCACTCCTCTGGGCTCACTTTTCAAAGAAAGCATCACAGTGTTTCCCTTTTATTGGTTTCGAAAGTGGTCATTACTGTTTCTTTACCTCTCAATGTCATGTCAACACAGGTCACATGCAGACTTCAGTCATGGCTATCAGTGCATGAATTACTGGCCTTGACCTCTCTGCTGCTAGTGTTGGACTGTTGATCTCTTTTTTACAGCTTGAGATTTTGCAGCAGTAGAAATGCAGATATGATATATTATCCAAGATGAGATCTAAACACACATGAGTTCGTTTTAAAGACTTGTTGGATTTCAATTCATGTCTGGAGTCGGCAACCCTTCACACTGATGGGAACGAACGCCTTTTATTGTTTTTGTACGCTGTGCTAAAATGCAGCGAGTGATCAAAGACAAAGCTGACAGGATGTTGGCTTCTTTTCCAAACATATCTGAGAACCTTTTGGTGTTTTAAAAAGTTTGAGTTTTCCTTCTTCGCTTTCCAGCTTCAAGCATCTATTCTTGTACCCCAGTGCTTTTTGTGTTGCGTTTGTTTCAAACATTACACCATTAAAGTAGAAACACAAAATGTCCTGCAGCGATATTGTGCTAAAAAAAAAATGTAGAAATCAAATCACCAAAAAAGGAAGTATTAATTTTATTGCAGGCGTAATAGATGCAGAACATGTTTCACTGCAGCGTGATTGAGAACTATGTATGTCTTTAAAAAGGTGTTATAGTACTGTATTATACAGTGGCCTTGTATTTTCCTGATGCCTAAAAAAATCACTCAATGCAGGAAACAATCACTCATTTTGAGGCTGCAAAGTAGTGACTGTAGTTAAATTTAACATGTGGCTTGCAGGGCTTCTCGGGTGTATTGATATGTGGTGTCTAAGGGTTGTGCGCTTAGTGATTTAACACTTACACTTGACAAAAAGTTCTTTGTCTTTTGTATTGTCTGATTTCTCCGCCTCACATTAAGACAAAGTTCAAGGTTACAGGCTCAGCTTATTGACGCTGCGCTGACCCTGGGAGCTAAGGGCATAGGCACAATCAATCACATAGGCAGACAAGCTTCAACCACATGGGATACTATATGTCAAAAGTGTTTTCAGTTGTCGTTGTCTTTTTTGAAAGGGGATTCCTTTTAGAAACGTTAACCTTCAAATTACTAAAGTAAATAATACTTAGCAAAACAATCATTTGGACCAACACAGTTGTTCCAAAAGAGTCAATAGTACCATCAGATTTGTTCCACCATACAGTAACATCTGGAAGTATCTTACTGGCAGCTATTTCATTTTCCAGCATCCAGACAGTGGTCCCAAACACACTGCCAACCCAGTAAAAGCATGCCTGGATAGAAAAACACACATTGGAGCGCAGTCAGTGATGGATTGGCTTCCCCAGATCCCAGAACCCAACATTATTGAAGCGGCATGGGATCATCCTGACAGAGGACAGCCAACATCCAAACAAGAGCTTTGAATGTCCTTCAAGAAGTCTGGAGAAGTATTTCTGAAGACTACCTAAAGAAATGACATGATAGGTGCCTAAGAGAGATCAGGCTGCCAGTCATACCAAATTTTGACTCTCAGGCTTGTTACAAGTGTACAAAAGCTCACTTTGCCCTAAATACTGTTTAGTTTTGATAAATAGCTGCACATATTACCCATTTTTATAGCAAAATATAAAGAAATGAGTGGTGGTTCAAGACTTTGGCACAATACTGCATTTGGCAAGAATGTGCTGGGAACATATTGAAAGAGGCTGTGATATGATTATGTAAGTGTATTGATATTTTGTCTCAACACTATTTCTATCAGAGATGTTTTTCAAACTAAATTTCCAAAAATGCTTAATATTTTACCCTATACTTAAACCTCATATACAAAAATAATTCCCAAAAATAATCAAGACATTAAGTTGATCATTGTTTCCTAATAAAACCTCTCCTCACGAAGAGGCAGTTTGTTTTAGATTCAGTACGATGGGTCTAATGAACTGGCAACTGAGTGCATATTGTCATGTTGCCAAACCACGAGCACCAGCATACACAATGTCGGTGGGTGGGTGAGTGAGTGAGTGGGGGGGCATGTATCTGTCTATCACACCTTTCAGAGCTGCTCGATTCTTCATCTAAATGTTCTTTACTCTATATGCCTATCTCTTTTGTGGCATCAATTGAGATTACATCAAACCTCTTCAAGGCCTTCTGTTTGAAGGTTTCTTTATACTGATTTATGACCAGAACAGTAGCTGTGCTTGTGTGGATATCTGTCAATTCAAGGTCAGGTCTTGAAGATTCTATTCATATCTTTGCAATAAATAGTGTTCATATCTTTGGCTGATCTACACTGGAGCAACCTCAATATTCTGCACGAGGCCTCACTTACAGAGGAGACTTGCGGAGATGTTCAGATACACCTCAGATGATGTTTTTGACTTCTTGTCTGTTTACTTTCTCCCTATTTTCAGAGATGCTGCAGTTTGTCAGCAATCAGGTGGGAGACTTCCCAGACTTGTTCGAGGATCAGATGAACTCAGCAGGCTCTCTACAGGGTGGTGGAGTCACCTCCACCCCTCGGCCTCAACCTCAAATTGCTCAGACTCCCCAGACACCGCAGCCCTCAACCAATGCTGCCTACCAGAGCTCCAACGCTTGCTTCACCTCCTCCCAGACACTGTCCCCACATTCAGTACTCCTCACCCCTCCCCTCACTCCCGCACAAACCCCCTCCCCCCCAACCAACGCTTCAGTGCAGCAACAGGTGACCCGCAGCCCTCCACTCCTTCAGCCAAGGCCTCAGATGGTCCAACCCATCCAGCCTCAACCCCAACAGGCAGCCCAGACAACCATCCAGGTACAGATTTACCTGACGCTTTCTCACACGCTACTCATACAGTCCTATTAGGAGTGGAGAAAGCTGTAGTCTGACTGTTACAGTGATGGGCTAGTGCTGTAGTGGTGCTTCTGCTGACGTAAAACATTTTCAGACTGCTTAAAAACTGTAACAGATAAACAAAGACAACAAAAATCTGTTTTTCTGTTTTTGAATGTAGATGCACACCCAGGGCATCCCCATGCAGACTCAAAGCTTTCCAGTTCACACCCTGGTTCAGACCCACAGCCAAACACCCATGCCCATACAGACACAAGCAGCCCAGACGGTGATGATTGCCTCCAATGGCGGACAGTCCCGCTTCATTCAGAACCCTGTCATTTGCCAGCAGAGCCCTGCTCCTGGCTTCCAAGGTGAGTACAGAGCAGGGAATGCAATTTAATTTGGCTTTTCATTTTTCCTAAATATCTTTTTTGTTTTCTCTCTCGTCACTCCAGTCCTCCAGCCACAAATGCAAAGCATCATGACGTCACCTCAGCTTCAGCCAGTGGCCATTCAGCACCAGCGTGTTCTGACCCCAACAGGTCAAACCATCCAGACCATCTCCACAGCGCCCACTGCAGTCCACACTGTGCAACAGCAGGTGCAACAAGTACCTGTAAGTAATCCTCAGTTGTTAGCAGGATTGGATGAGTAAACAAAGTTTCTGCTATCAGAATATTTCACCAAAGCTTACCTAAATAATTTTACCCCAAGTTACTGCAAACATAACCCCTAACATAATATTTAGTTTCACAGTGATAATCAAGCAAACATGAAAACGTTCAATTTATGGTTGTCTTCACTCAGGTTTTGGTCCAGCAGCCTCAGATTCTTAAGACGGACTCACTGGTTCTCACAACTCTCAAACCAGATGGGACACAGGTGCTGTCTACCATGCAGAGTCCTGCAGGCATCACCACCCTGACCACACCCATCCAAAACACAGCTCTGCAAGTCCCGGTATGCACTGTGCATGATTCAACACTGCTATTTACATGCAAACAAAGGTTATGATTAAGACTAAAAACTGTTTTTGTGTATGTTTTCGTTCGCCAGACACTTATGAGCAGCAACATCCTGACCACTGTCCCTGTTATGATGGGAGGAGGAGATAAGCTGCCAATCAAACAGATACAACCAGGCTCTTGTCAAAGCACAGCTAGGCCAAGCATGGATCAGTGCCAGGTGACAGCGGGAGGAGTCGGGCCAGGAGGGGTAGTGAAGGAGGGCGAGAGGAGGACAACTCACAACATCATTGAGAAGAGGTATAGATCCTCGATCAACGACAAGATCATCGAGCTCAGAGATCTGGTCATGGGCAGTGATGCGAAGGTTAATATTTTTATTGTCTCCTTTAAAATAAATAGATAAATTACTAAGTCTGGGTAATATCATATGCTTTCAGCATTTTAAATTCCATGTATTTCTTCCTAGATGCATAAGTCAGGAGTGCTTAGGAAGGCCATTGACTACATAAAGCACTTGCAACAGGTTAATCACAAACTACGCCAGGAGAACCTGGCCCTTAAGATGGGCAACCAGAAGAACAGTAAGTCTTCACTTTACTTAAAGCTGCGAGCGGATCAGAAGTCACAGCAGGTCCAATGCATTGACACTTTCTCTCAATCCCAGAGCCCGTGACGCTGTCTGAAGATGTGGAGCTCAAAGAGGAAGTAGTGCTGATGTCACCACCGGCCTCAGATTCTGGTTCTGGTTCCCCTCACCAGTTCTCTCCTTACTGTGTTGATTCAGAACCAGGGAGCCCTTTATTGGATCATGAACAGGTGAGGACAGGACACACACACACACACAGTATGGTTGTGGCTCAGTGGCTTAGCAGACTGCAGTGTTTTAGTGTCAGCAAACTGATTAGCTCAGTGTGTTTATGTAGGTCAAAGGAAGGACAGTGGCAGTTTTAAAAGACTTCCTATTCTTAGCTTCAAAGTGCCTCTTTGAAGATTAGAATGAGATTTTTTTTTTTTTTTTTTTTTTTGGTTCTTCATACCTGAGGCGGTTGTAGTTCTTTCTGTCGACAAAAGCTTTATTGCACATTACTCCCACTCGCTTTGCTTCACAGTAAAAGCTTTTAGCCGGTGAACGCCCATAAGCTAATTTTTCCGAGACAGCTGATTTCTTGTTTGATAAAATTTGATTTACGTTGATGTTTTAAAAGGTTTCTTTTTCCGCTTGCTTCACTAGATGTTTTTTGGGCAAAGCAAGGGTTTGTGATTATAAATCGACTTTAAAGTATTATTTATCGTCCCTGTGAACCTGTTCTTCGTCTCTCTTACTGTGTCTTAGATAAAAAGCGAGCCGGACTCTCCCTCGGTTGGTGTGATGGATCGCTCTCGGCTGCTCCTCTGCGCCTTGACTTTCTTCTGCCTTTCCCTGAACCCTCTCCCATCTTTACTGGGATCGGAGACATCGAGCAGCCCCGCCCTTTCCGGAGGCCACGGCCCATCTAGAACGCTTGTCTGGTTTCCAAGTCACACGCAGGAATTTGGTGGGAATTGATGATCTTTAACTTAATTTATCCCAGAAGTTGATGAATTGCTGATTCCTGTTCATACCACCTAGAAAATCCTTTGTTAGAATCTTAAAAATACAGGTTTGTCCATCCTCTCGTAGATTTGACATTGTTTTTGACATGTTTCATTTCTTCACGTCCTCCAGCATCTTGGCTCCGTTGCCTGTTGCCATGGGTGATGGTGTGGGTGCTGAGTGGAGTGGGAGCAGTGTGGGGCTGTGTCAGGGTGCTGTACCTGTGGGAGCCAGTCACACCGCTTCACTCACCAAAATCTGTGTCCTTCTGGAGGCACCGCAAACAAGCAGACCTGCATCTCAACAGAGTGAGTGCAGATCAGATCAGATGGACTTGAGATGTTTTAAACAAACCATTATTCTGATGCTGTTGGATTAATAGAACTTCTTAGAGTTGGATGTACCCTAAGATTTGTTTTTCTTTCTATTACAGAGCACTTTGCAGATTTGTGCTTTAATTCTCACTGTTTTTGATGTCTCAGTTGAGCCAGGTTCCTCTGCACATGGTTTTACTTTTAGCATCTTTCAGAGCTAAGCCACAACCTTCTCGGTTTTTCTCTTCCGTCAGTCTACGCTGACTACTTTACCATTTCTCATGTGATTCTCTCTCCTACAGGGAGATTACACAGCAGCAGTGGCCAGTTTAGAGACTTGCCTCTCTGTTTTGACGAGAGCTCTTCCCTCAACCAAGCTGGACCTCGTCTGCTCACTCTCCTGGAACGTGATTCGCTACTGCTTGCATCGCCCAACTCCTCTGGGCTGGCTTGTCCACCAGGTCGGAGGGAAGCACGAAGGGGAGGAGGCGAGGACCAGCGCGAGGGACGCGGCACTTGTGTACCACCAGCTCAGCCAGTTGCAACTCACGGGTAAGCGTTTAGGATGCACAGACAGGAATCCAGCAGATGGTTTTGTACTTTTCACACGTGTTGACATGATGAGAAGATACATTATCTGCTTCCTCTTTGTCTCTACAGGAAAGCTGCCTCAGCGTAGCAGCCTGTGGGCTCTGTCGCTCTCTCTAAGCGCTGTGAACCTCAGCGTGAGCGCCCAAGGCAAGATGGCCCCCACACAGCTCGCCCAGATTTATGTCACTGCCGCAATAGCCTTGCGCACTGCGCTGGGCCACCATCTCTCCTGTCTCCCTGTAAGTGTGTCACCTTTGAAATCATCACTGTTGATGTTTGGCTTCGCTCGCACTTTATCATGTTTTGAACCTCGTCTGTCTCTCAGGGTTACCTGCTGGGCTGTGCTGAGAGTGTGGCCAACCAATCAGAAACCAAGACGATCCCTGACTGCCTGCGTTGGCTCTTCACTCCACTTGGGAGGCAGTTCTTCCTGAGCTGTGATTGGTCAGTGAAGTCAGAAAACGGCGATGGGGTGTACACTTCTCAGAGAGACCCAGGTATGTTGTAAATGTTGGGGCTGCTCCTTAAGTTTCCTCTAATTTACTTCTTCGAATTCAAAATAAAATAATCCAGTTAACTTCTTTCAAAAGTTAATCGTGAGTGATATTCCTGTTCTCTCTGCTTTCCTGTTGATCTTTCCTCCCAGCTGACCCCATTGCCCAGCTGCACCGCTCTTTCTGCAGGAAGCTTTTGGAGAGAGCCGTTCACACCCTCATCCAGCCGCAGAGCGACTCTGAAGCAGAAAAACGCAAGAACGAGTCTGGGTAAGGCCTGAATAGCAGCAGCAACGCACTACCGAGAAACTCAGACACTTTAATGTTTATAGATTATGTTTTGTTTTGTTTTTTTCCACAGCTTGGTGTAAATTTTAGATTTAGATTTGCTTTTAGCTTATCTTTTCTTCTACCCTTTCAGAGAGTTTTCCAGCGCCCTGGAGTTCCTGCAGCTGTTGAACAGCTGCACAGAGGACTCTCCTTCCCCACCTCCCCCTTTCTCGACTCCTCCCAGTCACAGCACTATTCCAGGTATGATTGATATGAAGAAGAACCGTGACAGTTTAATAAGAATCGTGAACAGATCTTTGCGTGGGGGGGGGAACGTTTTCTTCTGTGATAACTAAGCAGATAGCAATCTGAATTATTACTGTCAGCCTGAATGGATTTACTTTCCTCTAGCAGCACACTGATAGTCAGTCACTAGTCGCTTTCCACATGAATGTTTTGTGGTATTATCACAGCTTACAGTCATCTACAAATGAATGCAGTGGATAAGAACACAGTGACAATCTGGTTGCTGCCCTACAAAAAAAAAAGTGTTTTACAGTCATGCATGCAGCTTTTGATAACAGCAGGAAAGCTACAACGCCAAAAGGTTGACCAACCTGTTTGAGCTACATTTTCTTTATGCATAATTTTTCTTCTTTTATGTACTTAATTTTTTTTTTTTTTTTTTTTTTCCCCTCTTCCAGTGGGGGACCCAGTGAGTCGCTGGTGGGCTGTGGTCCTGAAGGCTGCAGTGTACTGGCTGCAGGGCGATGATGTCGCAGTGAAGTCACTTTTGGCAGAAGCTGAGCGAATGCCGAGAGCTCTGCACATTCTTGAGTAAGTGCACTGAAATATATTGTACCTTAATGGGAGTGGTCTATTCCAGGATGTCCAGCAACAGAGGTCACGGAATGGTCAGAGTATGAAAATTGACCGACTGACATGTTACACAGCATTTAGCCAATATCAAGGCAAATTAAAACTGTCCTGCAGACATTTGGCGGTATCTGTTTATCTGCTTGGCTGTGTTTTAATTAAATCAGAAACATGCAGCACATACAGGTGTATATTCTATATTCAGCACTGTGTTTGCAGTCTTCAAAAATGGCATTAAAGCTGACTCAATTAAGATGTTATGACTGAACAGTCATAAGCCAACAGAGAAATCAGTTTTTTGCACTTTGCTATTTATTCTTTGTGCACCTTCGCACCTCCAGTAAACATGTTCGAGTTAATTTCTTCTCCTGTTATTGCATTTTAAGCCCTGGATCGGCCCCATCCGCTTTAATCTTGTGCAGATTTGATGATTAAAAATCTGATTCACACTTGGTGGTTCTACAAACTGCTTATAGGTGCCGATTTTTCTAAAATAATTGTATCCAAAGTGGGAGGGGGGGAAAAAACAAAGCACAATAACCTGATAAATGTCCCTCTCTATTCCAGCCATCCTCTGCCCAAGGCTGTGCTGCTTCTCTGCAAGGCTGTACAGATGAGCCTGTCCCCTCTGAAGGGAGAAGGGGCAATAGCCTGCCTTTCTTACTGTGACAGAGGCAGCAGCTACCTGTGCTCCAGCATCTCAGTGGCGCTCGCCCAGTCTGGGAACTGGCTGAACAAGGTAGGGTATCAACAGTTCCTGAAAGATGTACCAAACATGGCCCCTACATTCATACATGCAGTGCATGCAGACATCAAAGAGTCTTCCATATATTACAAGTTACTGTCTCACAGTGCAGCACTAACTGTAGTTAAAGCTTAATCATGCATAAACACTCACACACACACACACACACACACACACACACACACACACACACAGAGTTAGGGTCAGGTCAGGCTGTTGTGGGGCTGTGTGTGCGCGCAGTGTGGGTGGCAGGAGGTGGCTGTGGTGCATTGTAGTTGCATTGCATGATCCTGAAGCCGAGTGCAATGTGTCTGCAGTGCAGTACAGAGGCCTCCCTGATCTGCACGCATCCACTACACCCCACCACTTAACACTGAGCAACAATGAATATCTTTTCAGATTTGATCTCTCTGGCATACACGTCGGCTAAGATTTACCGGTAATTGTGGGGTTTGGTTTTTTATGTGCATCTATACCCAACCCAGCTGTGTTTTCATTTTTTTTTTTTTTTTCTTCTCCAAGGGGGTTGAGCTACTGGTTTGTGACCTCCTGTTGACTTTGAGGACCAGTTTATGGCAGCGGGGAAGCAGCAGTAATGGAGAACCTGGCCCGGCTCCTGGATCTCAGTTGGCTGGTTTCCAGAGGGACCTCAGCGCACTCAGAAAACTCACACAGTGCTACAGACAGGGACAACACAAGGTCGGGCTTTGGGGAGATTAATTCAGATATGTTAATAATAGTGCTGATAGCTGAAATATGCGAAGGATCATAAAGACAGAACTCTCTATGTTCAGGCCTCAATGAGAGGAAGAAGTGAAAGAGATTCGTCATTCTGAATTTCTTAGGCTGGCAGTTTGGCACCGCAGGAAATGGTTTTTGGCATATTTTATGGGGGGGGGGGGGTTGTTTTTGTTTTTTTAAATGTAGCTTATTAAATTTCAAAAATATATAATAGAATTTGCAACAGCGATCAGCTTCCAAGTATTCGCAGTAGTGAAACTGTAAATGGCTCCATCCTTCAAGTGAGAAATCACCTCGGTACATTTCTGATACTCATCTTGTTCATTATGAACATAATATATATATTTTAATTTTTTATTATGAATCTCCATCACTTTTACCATTTCCAGAACTTTCATTTCAGTTCACCATATCATCAGTCACACTTCTGAGATTTACTAGAGGAGCCTTAACGGCTCCTCTAGTAAATGTATTTGTTGTTTTTTGAGACTGTTAAGTTTTTCACATTTGGCCTCTTAGATAGCACAGTGGAGGAAATCTGAGGAAAGAAGGTAGACAAAGAGTTAGAAGGGTGTCAAACATAAGGCCCGAGGGCCAGAATAAAACCTTCAAGGACTCCAATCCGGCCCGTTTTGGCTTTGGAAAATGTGAAGGAGGTCATCAATTTTGGACAGTCTTTTTCACAGGTTTTACAAGCTTTCCCTGCTGATAACAATCTCCCCCATTCATTATACAACACAGACAATCAATTATAGAGTTCTGTAATTTTACACTTTCAGTTATTACAATTTAGGTCCAAAAGTCATGCTGACTCTTTATTTCTTTATCATGTAGAAAAACTGAGACACACTTTTGAAATTGCAATACTTTGTCTTTTATTAAGATGTCTCGTTGATTTAATGTGCAGTTAAATTTCTTACAATGACAGAAATTGGCGTTCAGATTAAAGTGTGTTTGATGTAAAATGAGTTTTGCGTTGGTGTGGTACTGAAGAGGCTGAAGAAAGACAAATCGTGAAGTTTTTAAAGGCCTGCTGTCAATCTTGAAAATCTAAACCTCCACTTTTTAGTTTAATTAATATTTAATTTAGTTGAATTGTAAATGTTATGCATACAGAGCTGTTTCAAAGAGTTCATGGCCAAAAACAAACATGAATACAGAGTGTTGGGGAATAGTTGTAGTAAAGCAGAGGAACTGGTTGGTAACACGTGCACGGACATTGGTGCCTGCTGAGAGAATTTGAGGGCTGCTCAGATGTGTGTTCAGCCAAGTTGAAATGATAATAAATACCTGATAATGACAGCTGTTTGTGTTATTTAGGTGTTCCTTCATGAGACCACAGTGAGGCTGATGGCTGGAGCCAGTCCCACAAGGACACACCAGCTGCTGGAGCACAACCTCCGACGCAGGACGCACAGCTCCTACACAGCTGGTAGGCAACACCGTCCTAGTGTACGACACGAGACACACCAAGAGAAAAGACATTTATCCAGTTTCTTCTTCTTTTCCCCTCCTCCTCCCTGCCTGCTTTCAGATGGCGAGTGTGTTTTAGGCGAGAGGGAGAGAGCTCACGCCATTCTGCTGGCCTGCCGCCACCTCCCCATGCCCCTGCTAACCCCGCCCGGGCACAGAGCTCGTCTACTGGCTGAGGCCAAGCGAACCCTGGAGCGGGTGGGAGACCGCCGGTCGCTGCAGGACTGTCAGCAGATTCTGCTGCGCCTCAGCGGGGGTACCACCATCGCCGCTTCTTGAACACACACAACAAACAAGGCTTCTCTGTGGTTCTGCTGTCTCACACACACACACACACACACACACACAGGGACATTAACCAGGCTTCTCCTCCGCCAACATGTAATTTTATAATTGTCAGCTATTCAGAAATATAGACTTTCTGCCACGTGGACACCGTAACACACACAGCTGTTTTTGTTTTTTTGCTGATGGATACAGCGCTGATGGATACAGTGCTGATGGATACAGGGCTGTATCCATCAGCACTGTATCCACACGCCTGGCTGAAACGTTTGCGCCTTTGGCGCTTAAGTTTAATTGCAGCACAGTCGCCCCACCTTCTGGTCATTACTGGTACTACGCTGGCTGGCTGCCTCTTTTCAAACAAAAGAAAATCAGGTTTAAAAGGCCCTAGAGGGAAAAGGGACCATTATCTAATAGCTATTTAAATGAATGAATGCAGCAGTGCATTGATTTGCTCTAGGACACCACACCGTACAATCATTACTGGCACCCAGCAATGTGAGTGCTGCAGTAAGAGTAATGTGTCGTTTCATTTGCAAGCTTCATTTAAGGGCTTCACAGAATTTAAGAGTAGACAGCTGAGGTCTGAGCACGGCTGTGCTTTTAGGATAGCCTTGCTTGCTTTAAACCGTACAGTGCTGAGTAGTGTCTCTCCTTATCTACCTCACAACTGTACAGTGCCAGCATTGTACTGTGGAGCAAAAAAAACAGAATTCTGTGACCATTAGAAGTGATTTGTGCTTCAGTCCAGTGCAGCATCATTCCAGTAACACACAGCTGATCTGCTTTCCTTGAACAGCAGGATGCAGCAGAAACAACACTTCAGGGTTTGGTTTGCTGCTGCAGGCATGCTCCACCCCGTCACACATGAAGCAGAGAACAGGGGAACATTTAAATGACAGAGGGAGGCAGCAATGGGGCTACAAGTTTGAAAATGCCTAAATACACACACACACAAGCACGCTGGTGCATTTACATGAGAAATGAATTGCATTCAAACTTATAATGTGATTGTATACAAGTTGTACATAGAAGAAGTAGGTTTAATAGCAAGTTCTTAGTTACAAAGAAAGAGAGCAAAAAAAGGAAGCTGTGTGACTTCACTGACCAATCATCTTCATACTGGAACTCAAGGTGTACCCCACCCCCCAAATCTGTGTCACTTTTTTTGACACGCAGCACAGCGACATCTTTGAGCTGTGATTTCCATCATGAAGAGCAGGGAGGCAGGTGGTGTAGCTTGGTCTGAAAAAGAAGACCAGAGGATAAGAGTTTGGGACATGAACTTTAATGCCCATGGCCCATCTCACCCCCCCACCCCAGTCTTTTTTAGACTTGGGGAATTCCTGTTGAGCTACTACGCTAAACTGCATTTCATTGTGAGGCTGATTAGTATGTGGGAGTGAGTACAAGCTGTAAATGTCTGGAGAGGATCCTCTGATGCAGAGAGCTCTGAGAACAGTCACCTATGAAAAACTGCTGGAGCCTTTTAGATTGTTTTGTTTGTTTTAAATAAAAAAAAAAAACAAGAAAATATCCCTCGTGTAGAACAGGTATGGTCAGTTTGAATTCACAAGCTGTAAGTGGAGTAGTGACATGTTTTCACTGCAGCAAAGAAAAGCATCGAATTGCAAACAAGTTTGTGCAGAATAACCAATTTCTCTGCTGCGTCGCTATATAAACCACCTTTAAAAGCTACAGGTTTTAATGGGGGGGTGTTTGGTGTTGTCATGCTCTGCAGACTGACAGAACTGATGTTGTACAGATTGCAAGCAAAAAGGCCTCGATGTTATGTAAAAAAAACAAAAAAATTATATTTCATCACGTTGGATTGATGGAGGAGCTTTGTGCTTTGTGAAATTGTAGTCCAATTTGCTTTTTATTTGTAATGATGGTCTTATACATGATGCAGGATTTATAATATCATTTTTCCTTTTTCTTATTTAATGGTTCTGTAATATTAATATAAATGCTTCTGGAGATGGGAGCAGTTTTGCAGTTATGTTATTGTTTTGTATGAGCAGCGTAAGGTCGGGAGCCGAGGAAATCTGTTTTATTAAAGGATCCTTTCATTTAAACTTTTTAGCTTGGTATGGTAAATTTGATCACTTTCTATGTTTTTTGTTTGTTTTTCTTTGGCGCACATTGTAATGTCTTGATTTTAGAATACGGGCAAACACACTAGAATACAATTAGAGGTTTCCAGTACCCTGTCTTCCAGGTCAACTCAAGCTGTAATCTAAGGAGTACTGAAAGTGTTGCTATCAGTTTAGATTAGGCTTCCCTGACTGGTAAACTACACAAAGAAGAAATTTATGTTCAACAACATCTGCGAGCTGGAGTGTTTGTTTGTTTTTATTTTGTTTCTTTTGTCTTTTTTCCCTTGAGGTGTTTTTATGGTCTGAATTTATCTGTTTATTTGAATGTTTTCTAATAAAATGACACATGAAAGTGTGAGAGTGACTGGTCTCTACTAAATGCTGTATGTTACTCAGTGGTTGTCGATGAGTAATATGTAAAGGAGCAAATTAAAGAGGGGAAGGTGGGCGTTGGCTGGATGTGAAGGCCAGTGAAATCTGATAACTGTGCTGAAGTTGAGTTTTCTCCTTCAAATGAAACACTTGTGCACTTTTTACAGAGATGAGACGTTTCTGGTTGCACAGTAAGCCCCTACAGTAGGAGGAGAGGGAAAGGAGCCATGCAATTATGATTCGAAGTTATGAGTGCTCAAAATGCTGGAGGAAAAAAAATAAGTAAACTTAAAATGCACCAGATTTGGACACAGTGTTATGTGCTTTGATAATATTCACAATATGAAGGTAAAAGGTTTCCTTGATTTCTTTTTCTTTTTTTCAGTAAAAGTGATTGTGCATAATGACAGCTGATGCATTCATAGGGGCTCACATGTAGGACGCTCCTTTAATTTTAATGGAGTGACTTGACTGCAGTACATGGATTGTATATTTAAAATAAGTAGACACGAGAAAATCATACAATTAGAGGGATTAACATGAGCTATAAATTTATGTATGAAATAAATATTTATTTTAGGGGAAAGTATTTTTATCTTCTTAATTTTAAGTTCTCTAAATGTTGTTCCGTGTTGGTGCAGTTTCGGGTTTGCTTTGGAGTCCACCCATCTCTTCTCATAACGAGGATTTTCCCTGAAAATAAAATCGATCAAAAGAAAGAAAATCTCGTCTTTCTCTTATTAAACAAAATACACACTGGTGATGATTTTAATCCACGGATATGACAAGAATATTTCAGATCAAGACCAAAAAACACTTCTGGGGCCAGAATTACATCTGTACATCTTCTGTGATGTGTTTATAGTTAATACGTCAAAGATTATTTCCCACTGTACTGATATAACCGGTAAGCAATGTTTGTTGACATGTTTATTGATTGATGGATTGATTCCATCCATTAATTTTCTTCCGTGTATCTAATTCAGGGTCGTGGGGGGCTGGAGGTTATCCCATCTATCGTTATAGGGCGAAAGGTGGGGTACAACTTGGACAGATCGAAACAGTTCAGTTCATTTTTAAATATGAAACTCACATTTATACCCACAACCAATTTAGAATCGCCTCCTAACCTAACCCCACTAACTGCATGTCTTCAAACTGTGGCAGAGTACCCGGAAACAACACAGAAAGACACGGGGAGAACACGCAAATTCAGGACCTTTTTGCTGTGAAGCAACAGTTCTAGCCACCACGCTAATTTTATTTTATTTTATTTCAAGTGTGTATGTAATTAAAAAAAAAAAACAAAAAAAAAAAACTAAAACTAAAACGCCGCTATCAAACTGTTGGAACTGTAGAGGTCATGTGGTATGTGTTCCCCCCCGGACAAAAATAACAGACGTGCGGTATAGTAACTTAGCGAACTCACGTGCACAACATGAAAAACTTTAAAAACAAAGTCTCCAAAAAGGCTAAGTTCAAGCCAGGATCGAAGAAGAGGGAGAACAAATGCATCGTAACGTTTGACGAGAAAAACAGACAGTGAGTTTGAAAGCGCGTCGCTGAAAACACTGTTTCAACATGTTAGCTAGCATCATAGCACTAGCGCTGATTAGCATGGACTAGTACCAGCTTTTAGTAAATGTTTTTATTTGGGAAGCTTGTTGGAAATAAATGTGTGTAATTTGTGTAAGATTTTAACCAAATAAGTGGAGGCTTTCCCATCTTCCCACTCTCCTCGTCATATTTAAAAATGCTGATGGTGTATGGTGTTCAAACTATCATATACCTGCATTTATAAATATTGTTAATTTCTAGAAATGTTATTATTTGACTAAAGTTTTTTGTTAGGTAATGTAAACCTCATAAATTAACTGTAGCCAGTCTTCCAGTTTGAGTTATAAAGGTTCTTCTTAATAAAGTACACCTTTCTAAGTCTGGCTTAATAAATCTTGGTTTTGGACTTTAATCTGCTTCTCTCTCAGGGAATATCTTACCGGCTTTCACAAGCGTAAGGTGGAGAGGAGGAAAGCGGCAGTAGAAGAAATTCGAAAGAAAATCAAGGAAGAGCAGATAAGAGTCAGAGAAGACGTGAGTCCTCATGGAAAAGAGCCCCGATTTAAAGCCTGTTTTTGCTAAACGCCTGAGCATGTTGAGAAAATAGGCAATGTATTAAATGTGTTTGTCTTCTTACAGAGACACAAGGAATACATAAAGATGCTGAAGGAGAGGACAGAAGCTCTCGGTGAGTTTACAGGAAAACTTGCGCTCTGGTTATTTTACTGATGTCTCATAATCTGTGCATGTAGCTTCATTGCCCTTTATGTGATCCTGTATTGCAGAGGAAGGCGAAGATGATCTGGAAGATGCAATAACCAGCACAACAGAGTCTATGCAGTACGATCATCCCAACCACACAGTAACCGTGACAACCATCAGTGATCTTGACCTCACAGGAGCTCGCCTTCTCAAAGCTGCAGCAAACCAGGTAAATATTAAGGTCTGTAATCATCTGAATAGGCTATATGTGTGTGTTCTTCTAAGTTTGAAGATAACACTGAAGGTAATAATACTGCATTAACACTGAGTATGCTTGTTTTGAAGGCTAATGAGGAGCGTGACGATGAGGTGGAGGGGGAGAAAGAGGAAGAGAAAATGGTTGGAATGCCAAAAAAAGCTGGGAATCCAATACTTAACAAAAAGTAAGCAGTTTGTTAATCACATCTCTAATTGAGAGCAGCTTGTGATCAGTTGTGTCCTGCTTTTAAGATTAAAACGTTGGACTTTGTGTCCAGTGTTGGACGGTTTTTTGTTTGAGCTGATTTCATTTGCTCAGCTAATGTCATGTCAGGATGATGCTGGTGGATGAGATGAGTTGTTCTGTTTGTAGTATTCTCAGAGTATAATGTATTTAATAAAACATTGATATTTGGTGTC
The DNA here is from genome assembly GCF_041146795.1 of Maylandia zebra. Taxonomy (NCBI): domain Eukaryota; kingdom Metazoa; phylum Chordata; class Actinopteri; order Cichliformes; family Cichlidae; genus Maylandia; species Maylandia zebra. The sequence goes on along the minus strand of NC_135170.1, from coordinate 11,767,490 downwards.
CCTGTATCAATACAATATCTACACGTGAAATATCTTAATACTATGCTGCATTGCATTTAGGGATGGGTATTGATAAGATTTTCACGAGTCCGATTCCATTTTCGATTCTGTTTAACGATTCGATTCTTTTTTTTTAAAAAAGGAGAACACTGAGGTCGATTTGCTTAGAACTCTGTTTTATATCTTCTCTTTGAACAAGATAGAAATTTAGGAGTAACATGGCCTTACAAACCCAACAGTGAGATCTTAAGAGATCCAGCCTACGGCTCTTCAATGGGGTGTCACAGGGTCCCCAGGAAAAAAAATTGTAAATGTAAAATAATAAAATAAATATTCATCTGTAGCAATAACAAAGTATAACATAAATTATTCAGTAGCAATTACACAAGAATATCCAGTAATGTCCCTGCCTACAATTAAACACATTCACTTACTGAAAATCGGGGGCATCTGCTGTGGCAAATGGGTTCAAGCCTTTGACCACAAACTCAGTCACTGCTCAGTGACATTCGTCTATTCTGGCCTGAAAGGAGACGCTACCAGTAGACTGCAGCGAGAACTGCCAGCATCTGAGCCAGACTCTGTCTCTCTCATCATGGTCACCTAAATGCACAGTAATGGCAGGTTTTGTAATAAGGCAGATCGCGCTAACATAATATGCACTGTTAGTTGATTATTTACCTGCCGCATTAACGGGAGAGGACGTGCAAACGTTACCGCTGCTGCTGGGTTGAGATTCACAAGTCCAGAGCGGAATTAAAAACACGACATTCATTTAAGGTTATCACGTGTTTTGTGAGCAAATGCTTTTGCATATTCGTAGTGTTTCCTCCCTTAAATGAAATATCTACTTTGCAAGTATTGCAAGTTGCCCTGTTGTCATCCGTTCTCGTAAAGTATAATCAAACTTTTGAGCGTTTGAGCCGCTAAGGCGCCGTGTTTCCTGCCAGGTAAATGACGCTCCGCAACGTGGTGACGTCATTCGGGGCGACTGGAATCGATAAGGGAATCGTTTGCAAAAATGGCAAACAATTCCAAGGAATTGAAACAGTGGGAACCGGTTCTCAACAAGAACCGGTTTTCGATACCCATCCCTAATTGCATTTCTCTACCTCCAGAGTACACACAGCTACCTTACCTGGCCCCTCTAACTCCAGCTGATTGGTTTATTTATTTTTCTCTCTCGCTCTTTCATCACTCCAGGATCCGCTCCCTTACAACGCAGCTCAGCACTTACACCAGCAAGCGGAAGAGGAAAGGGAAGCAGGAAGGCCGAGGCGGACGGGGGCATCTGACAGAGAAGAGACCTGGTGTCACAGAGGGTAGAAACAAAGGCGGCAGGACCAGCAAGCGTCAGAGACGTAGACAGACCGGGAAGAAAGTGCATCATCAGGACTGAAGGAGTGCATGAAGGGAGGAAGAAACTCCTGACAATGGACTTCTGCTCTTGTTAGGCCAGCTCAACAAACTGGACTTGGTTGTGTTTATGCTCACGCGTCGAACAGAATACGTGTATGCATAAAGATGATGTTGGAGTTACCTGCCCTGTGAAATCTTGTGCTCAGTTTTGTACATTTTCCAACTTTTTTTGTTTCTTCCCATTATTTGTTAATTGTGTACTGAGTGTGCTGTATTTACCTCAAATTTCATTAAAGTAAATTTGAATAATTTCTGATGATCTCATGTTGCGGTCATATGTCACATTATGTCAGCGTGCCCTGTGAGGAATTTTGTCCCACTGTGCTCTATTGTTTAATAGGAAACCTGATGCTGTTGTCAACATCCTCTGGAGAACATCAGGAAACCAACCCTTAGCTCTGTATTTCCTCCTAGCTGAGTATCACCTGTGTTTGTGTGATCTAAAGGAGAACCAAGCAGTTTCATGTAGAACGATAAACAGCCAGCGGCTTTAATATATGTTAAACACCCCCACCTCGCCGGTGTTTATTTATTTACGTTAACCTGAGCCAGCGTGTGCCAGCTGTCGCTAGCATGAGCGTTTCATTTCGCTTTCTAAAGCCCATGATATTTAATACAGCTGCTCAATAGGAGAACCAATAAGCCACTGGCTCCATCTTGGTCCTGGGGTTTGTGTGCGCTTCAGGGTCTCAGCCGTGTCGGCTAAGAGCCGCCATGGATGGCACAGATGCTGCAGTTTCACTCATTGTCAGAGCAGCCAATCAGATTGATTCAAGTGTCTGGCAGGCCAGGAGGACAGAGAGCATGGGGAAGAGGAGGCATGTGCCTGATGGGGGTCTGATGGGCAGTTCATCCTTAATGATGACACGCTGAAAGCTGGAGTCCCTCTTGTCAGGTAATTTTAAATCTTTTTCATAACAAAACCATTTTTATATATTTCTACCATCCTCAGTTTTACACTATTAAAGGCTTAATTGACATGTTGACTATTACCAGAGGCGCTGGTGCTTGTAGAAGTTGCTTGGTTACAGTGCATGTGTCTTGTGGTGTGTAGTACTGTGGAACTGCTCTGACTGGACTGTATTTCATCAGCTGCGAGTGCGGTTAGTTATCAGTGATCTTAACAGTTCTCACGTCCTGAAACAAAAACCCCTTTTTTAGTATGCACTGTTTGCAGCTGCTCTGCTTACACCACCTTACAGTAATGTGTCACAATCACGCATTAGTGGCTCATGCTTGCTCTGTACATTACCAAATTAGATTAAATGTGCAGAAACACTTCTGTAATTTGACAGTCTTTTTTTAATGTCTTCCTCAAGTGTTAGATAAATATTTCTGCATATTTCCTGCTGTGGTTTCCCAGTTTTCTCTGTTGGAGGCAATGAACATCCAGGTTCTCCCTCTGCGTTCACCATGGCCCTCTCCGGCGATGAGCCCATCTGCCCCAAGTTCCAGCCCAATATCTTCGACCCCTCCCGCTGCCACGACTGCCTGCGCCAGAGGCACCTGCACGCCGGTGCGGGGGAGAGCACTGAGGTCACGCAGCAACAGATATCTGCTGCCGAGTCCGGAGCCGGGGCTAAAACCGGGATTGGGTCAAGAAAGGGAGAAGCGTTAACACCGATTTCTTCCCAAGCGGAGGAAAGAGACACCAGCAGCAAGGTGAGACAAGCAGGACGGTGATGTGCACAGCAACAGCAGCAAGGTAACCAGGAAGAGATAATGAGAACTCAATGTGCGCTGAGTGATGGGATTAGCTGGACGTGAAGAGCAGCAGGAAGATGCATTAGAGGTCACAGGTCTAAGCAGTAAGGCAGCGCAGCACTGAGATCAGATGTTCTGGTGCAGGAATCAATAAGGCACTGCTGTACTGCTTTAACTTTAATTTAATAATCTACTGATTACTCTTAAACTTAAGTACACCTGACTTAACCCTAGAGTTCAATTCTCTGGTTAAAGAAAGGACCAATTAAGAATTTCCCATTCAACTTTACATGTAAACAAAGTAAATGCCATCATGTCTGAAACTTTACTACTTGTGAGGAAATGAAAGAGAGATCAGAGACGGAGAATAAGAGCCAATGGTGTGGAGCAGGGTAGCAGTAGTGGCTTCTATTAAAAATGAATGAAGCTGGATCATTTACTGCCCTCTTGGGAATGACTTGTAATATTAGACGGGGGTTCAGAGAGGATGGGCATGTTTCTGGACAGTTTCGAAACGGCAGAAACCTGTGCCCCAGCTTCTGTTTGATATGCCTCTATGAAACGTTTGCAATAATCTGTTTATGTGCATATTTTACACCTGATTGTGCTTCTTTTAGATCCCGTAGTATATTACCTGTAGATTCCTAGGAGGTGTTGGGGATTGTCATTCTCTGGCATTTGCAGACAGTTTTCAATCATTCCTTGAGACGGCAAAGTTTATGCAGAGGACGAGTTAAAAAAAAAAGTGATGAAATATTAATGAGGAAAGCCACGAGACAGGTCAGGTTACAGAGGTGTAACCCTAATCGAACAGCAGCACATGTGAGCGTCTGTCAGGGAGGACAGAGGGGACAGACGCTATTATCAAAACTGCTGTTCCAGGAGCCGGAGCCAGACGAAGAGGGTTTGTCATGTATGCACTCTGATGTGTACTTTCAGTGAACCTTCACGTGCCGGTGGAGGCGCATCACTTCCTCTCCTCTTTTTGTGACTTGGAGAGATAGAGGGATGGAGTTTGCCGCAAAATTGTGATTTGTCCATGTCTTTCCCTCTCATCCTATCAGGAGGATTCTGATGGTCTGTCAGTGGTGAGCAGCTACTGCGATGTCAATGGAGTTCATCTGGGTTATGGGGAGCCCTCTTTGTGCATCCTGAGCCCCGACTGCGAGCTTTATATCTGCGAGGCTGACGACGACAGCACAGACAGGTAAGAAAGAAGGCATCGTGATGATAAAAGGAGCTGCAATGGCAATTCAATGACTCTAAAGTGTAGTGTGAGAGTTTGTGGAGTTAGATTTAAAACGTACTGTAGTTTATATTGATCTTCCTGCATTCACCATGCTCTCTGACCTGAAAAATGGCTTAAGTTTTATGACGTGTCTATTAAACTGATCAAATTTTCTCCTTTTCTCTGACTTCTTCTCTTGCTTTTCACTCCCCACTCCCGATCTCTCACCTCGTTCATCTCTGCTCTCGTCATTCTTCTTCCATCTCCTCTTCCACGTAGCTGCCGTGAGCAGAGCGACTACCAGGAGTTCAGTGGCTCAGCCAGTGCAGAGGACGAATACCCACCGATCCGTCGCCACCTGGTCAAACTCGATATGACCCGGCTTGACCCGCCACCCCACCGGCCCAACCCAAGGGCTTGGATGGATGACTCTCGGAGCAGAGACAGCTTCAGTAGACATTCGGGTACTTGTAGGCTGACATTGTGTGTTGCTGAATCAATTTCTTAGAACATTAGACTCATAAACCAAAGAAAAATTATAAGAAAGAGAGAAACAGAGGTAGCAGAATCGCCAAAGATATTTACAAATACTCCGTACAGCGGTCGACTGAGTCTTTAGTAAACTTGTGACTTGCTGCAATTGACCAATCTATATCCAGTTACAGCCAGAGGTGTTATTTACTTGGCAATACTATTTGCTGTCATCAGGTGAAGTGTCCAAGAGCAATTATCAGTAATACAATATAGCTCGGTTTGTGTCAGGAAACCTCTGGTAGTTGCTCAGAGGTTGAACTTTGACCTTTGCTTCTCCTATTTCTGTTACCATTGCGTCTTTCTATTTCATCCTATTTAAAAAATATTTTCTTCTCTTCCAGGGTTGAAAGAAGAGCGAGAGAAGCGCGAAAGTGGCTATTTCTCGCTGGGGAGGGCAGCAGGTGCCCGTTCGCTCCATGACAGCCCGTTCCGCCACTTCGAGCGAGGCCATCCCATCTTCAGCAACAGGAACGTCGAGCCAAAAGACATCGTTCCCTTCAGAAATCCTAATCTTGGTGTGGCTTCTCAAAGGCCGATACCAGAGGCTGTGGATGAGGACGTGGATGTGGAAATCCCTCCTCCTGACCCATATGAAATTGCAGTTGAAGTCGAGGCACAAGTTGGCCCTCGCTCTCCGAGCCCTACTCCCTTTAAAATAGCGGAGTCGCTGGCCTCTAGCAGACGAAAGGGTTTCGGCAGTTCATACGGCCGTGTAAGCCCTTCTTCTCCCGTCTCTTCCTATCAGCAGTCGGGGTCGTACAACTCCCCGAGGCAAAGCTCGGCTCTGCAGTCTCGCTCGTCTTCTCCCTCACGTGGAAACCCGACATTCCGACGCAGCGAATCCTTCGCTTCCCTCAGCAGGACTAACTTTGACGGTGGGGGGAGGTCTCCAGGGAGGGAGCTGGGGTCTAGAAGCTCCTTGCAAGGCACACATGGGCGACGTATTGAGTCGGGAACCCTGCCAAGAAACTTCAAATCGTTTGCCAGTTCAGTCAAATCCCAATCCAGCATGATTTCTGATTTTAGGAGTACCTTGCGAAAGACGGAAGCAAATGGGTCTTTAAGTGGTCGGGGTGGCGACTCCAGGAGCTCATCTCCGCAGAGGAAGGACTTTAACAGTTCAAGCCAAATGCCTCTTCACAAAACTGAAACCAGCACTAGTTTATCACATGGACGTGTGTATAACAGAAGGACTTCATCTCCATCAAGAAGGACTTCTGACAGTCGCAGCTCCTCACCGCCAAGGAGGACCTACAGTTCATCTAGCCAATCACTACTTCATAAATCTGAGTCCGTTATGTCTCTAAATGGACGCAGTCACCACGCACGCTGTGGGTCCCCGATAAGAGAAGGTTATGATATTGAGAGCCAGGCTCTGTTGCGTAACCCATCTGTTAGAAATGGGCAGAAAGATCAAGAACAAGAAGTCCCCATCCATCCGTCTCCATCTAAAAGAGGTCATGATACACCAAGTCATTCCATACTGCGTAAGACTGAATCAAGCCCTGCCAGGAGCAGTCGAGGTCGGGATAGCCGTTCTTCCTCTCCTGGAAGGAGGGGTTATGACACCCCCAGCAGGTATCAGCTGAAGAAAACAGACACCGGTAGCTTATTACATGGCCGTAGTCGTGAAAGTCATAAATCTCCCCCTTTGAGGAAAAGCTACGAGACTCCTACTCAGCCTTTGCTGCACAAGTCTGAATTTAACAGCTCAGTCAGAAGTCATGATAGATACAGCTCGTCATCTTTAAGGAGAACTTTTGATGCTTCTGACCAACGTTTGGCACACAAAACAGAAACTAGCAGTTCATTCAACAGCAGGAATCAAAACAGCCGCAACTCCTCCCCCTCTAGGAAAGACAGCAGTCATCCACCGGGGTACTCAGTCCTCAGAAGTGCCATTAATGGAGACTCTGGTAATTTCTTTCAGAGAAAAAACACCCACGCTGACACAAAATCCAACTCTGATCGCTCACCACGCTCATGGCGAGATTCAACTCATTCCCTCCGCAGCTCCTCGTTATCTCGGGCTGCTTCGCCCTCTAGACATGGTGGAAGTGGCAACAGATCCACTGCTGTCACCTTGGAACGACCAAGGAGCCCAAGCAGCAACAGATCCAGTGTCGGTAGAAACATCCGCGAAGACCGCTGCCCTTCTCCTAATGACAAGAGGACCTCCCGTCATCCTGAGAGCCCTTCACTTCCCATTCAAATGCAGAGGCACACCTCCTCGCAAAGCTCCATGGAGTCCTCTGAGTCAGGCCGGCTCTCTGTGGGATCTACAGGGCGGAACAGGGAGGCGTATGCCATGATAGCTGATGTACCGAAGGTCAAAATGATCCATCACAGCGAGGCCTCGAGCCACGCGGGGAGGCTGCAGAACCAGCAGTCCGTCCGAAGACAGGAGCTCTTCAAGCCAGCCAGGTCAGACTCATGTTACACCTGCATATGTTAAACTGAGCATTTGTTGAGTGGTATGATTACTCGCCAACATTTTCTTGGAGGATCTATAATCTCTTGCCAGCTTTGCTTCTTCTACTCCATTCAACTGGATTAATTAGAGACACTAATAACCTGTCTGCTGTTTCAGCCACTCCTTGAGCAAGCTTCCCTCCAGAGAGTGGGAAGATACAGGAGACACTGAGAGAGAATGGCACAGTGGGTATCTATCTCGAGCTCACTCCTCCACCTCATTACAGGTAGGCCGGCTCAGGCCCATGCCTGTTAATTAAAGGATGTAAGAAACCCACGTTTTTTTTTAGCTTCTTGATTTAGGTATCTGAAAGTAAGCAGTAGGGCAGACTGGGAACAGAGAGTGCAAATGGTATAGAAGGGTGTAGGAACTGATAAAACCTTGCAATGGCATTTATTGTTATATTATATTATTAATATATTATATTACCTAATATGTTAATGCCCAACTTCATCTACCACATACCACACATCAGGTTTAAAAACAAAACACCTCTATGGATGGGACATGTTTGCTCAGTCCCGTATTGATTTGGTTAATAACTACAAGCTGTTCTTTTCCAGAGATCGGGCAGTCCCACAGCGGATGAGGGCAGTTCTTGGAAAGGTTATTATCACAGATCCGAACAAATGCAGGTATGTTTACACAGCAAAAATATTTAGTCTTGCTTACTTGCACGCCTTGCATGTGCCACATGTATTTTGCGATTCACCATAATAAAACCGCTGTTTTAATTTTACTGCAGTCCCGCCTATTTAAATATCCCTTTTTGTCACATATTTACCAGTGTTTGCACAGCTCCTGTCTGTAACTGCAAAAGCTTTTTAGGTGCTTAAGGTTAAGGTTGCTGGTGTGTCTGTTCCTACACTCTTTAAATTCTCCTTTTAACAGCTGACAGTCGCGTGTCTATCTTTTTTACCTACACCCTGCAGTCATTTCACAACACTGACTGAACTCTGTCAATTGTGGTCTGCTGGGGCATGTGTTGAAATTCCTGAACTGAAACCAATAGCTACAAGAGAGGCTTTTGGTAGAGGGTGGGGGTGCCACTTTATGTGCAAGAGATTTTCAGACGGGAAAATGTGGCAAGTCTTTTTTGAGAGTTTAGAAGAGAAAGCTTGTCTAAGCCAGGGAATGTCAGGATTTTGTATTTGCAGACTAGGACTTTAGATTGACAGACTTTTTTTCCCCCTCCATATCTTATCTTGTTGGGAATACCTGTGTGGCTTCAGTCAATAAGGAGGGTAAAATTTTCCATGGGAGATTCCAGGGAGACTCAGATTGATCCCCACTTTCTCCCCCGCAGGAGCTCCCCGGACCCCTTTTCATAGCCAGGCAGTTTTTTGGGGGTGGTGGGGGCGACGGAGTAGGTGGTAGGCTTGTTTTCTGAACAGATCCTCGCGGACCCGCCCAGGAAGTGACAGACAGACAGAGAGCGAGAGCAGCGAGCAAACAGGCAGCAGGGCTGAAGCGCTACATTAGCTCCGCTCCACTTGTCACAAAGTTGAAAAATTGTTTTTGCTGTTGTTTTTAAAACGCGAAAAACTCGTCCGCGTGCAGCGACATGGACGCACTCTCCCCTTAACGAGGCGGGGTACGTGCTCGGGACGCTGGCGGTTCGCTTGATTGGGTTAACATGGGTATGAATGGCGGGGTTTCATCTTAACTTTTCCTGCGATAAAGTAAGGTGATTTTTTTTAAAATAGCTAATTAAGCTTGTGCGGTAACAGTACTTTTGTCTTTATCTCACCCTCCCCGGATCCTGTTATCATGACGGTAAGCGGCACCCTCCTTCACTGTACGGCTGTACTTTGAAAACACTTTGTTTTTCCTGCTTGTCACGTCTTCCTGAACCTCTACTTTTCAAACGAAGCCTCTCGGCTAGCCGTTCACTCGGCTCGGTTGGGTTAAAGTGTTTAGCTAGTTTATCATAGATGTTAACGTATATTAGCTTTACAAAGCTAGCTAGTTTTAATGTGGCGAGCGTTTGTTTGACTTCGAGGGGTGTGTACATGAAGTTACCGCTAGCTTAGAAGTGACTTTTATTCGTTTAGTTTTATTTGTGGTTCGTATGGAGAAAAACAAGTAAAGTAACTGCTGTCGAAACGAAATACTTGACACTGGTTTCAAAGCGTGGTGTAGTTTCCTCCCCTGTTACCCTACTGCTACTGTTTACAGTAACTGGCACTAGCTTGTAGCTTGAACTGTGTGTGCCTTTTTTTATAGCCAGCTGTGACACATGTCCTCTGGTTGCAAACAGGCAGACACTGCCAGGCAAAGCTGGCAGGTGTTTTTTAATAACCTAGAAGTACTGGCTGTCCAAACAATAGTAATTTAGGAGTTGGCCTTAGAATGAGTGTACTGTATACCGGGACACTCTCATTAACAATAAGAAAAAAAGGTGAAACCTGTTTAACCTTAAGGACAAAGCTCACCAGACAATACGTCTTTATAGTGACAGGAAACGGGAGATGAAAAGAAGTGATGTTGTCTGTTCATTTGACTGTTTTCCCTTCTTCAGTTTATGACCTTTTCAAGCAAGGTCACGGTTCTGATAGTATAAGGGTTTACTGCTTAACAGGTGTCCGTTTTTCTACGTCAACCATCTGCTTCCTGTTTCTGCTCATGGGCATGTTTTGACATGATGTGAATAATTTGTAATAAGGTTTGACAGATAACTTTCTGTTGTATTTTAGACTTGTCTTTTTTGTTTTTTCAAGGCATACAATCAGTGTTCATTATGGATTTAAAGCCATGTTTAGTTCGATTGTTTTTCCTAAACAAAACCTATAACAACAGAGCTTAAATACAGTAGCTTAATAAAATAAACAGAGAAAATAGCACAGTAAGGTGCAATTACACCTAAATGAGGAACAGAATTTAAAAAAAACAAAATGCTCTCTGGGGGAAAAAATAAGTCTGGGGGAAAAAAAGTAAAATACATTAAAAGAGCTCAGTGAACAAAGGTCTAAATATGATGCTCGAATGTGTGTGTGTCTACACCCAACAATGCTTCTCAGTTAAAGAGCTCAACTTAATTAAATTAAGAATAAAAGGAAACCTGGGGTTTCTCCCTACATTATTCCTGTTATACTCTGTTGTTGGGAGTCATCAGACTGTATCATTGTTAGATTAAAGGAGATCAGTGGCATATATTAACTGGCTCAAACTGAGAGAAAGTGGGTGGTACCATGGCTTGCAAGAATGCAAGTACATAATGGAACATAAATACAGAAAAGGGGTAGTTAAAGATGACAGGACAGACGAGAGAAATTATATTAAGCGTACAGACTTGCAAACAGATGGGAGAAGAACAAAGTAAAAAAAGAGTGGAAAGTCGTGGGGAGCGAGATGCCAGTTGGAGATGAGCTGACAAATGCAGACAGATTTAAAAAGCGAGGAATGTACTTGTTGGTGAGTGAGAGATAAGCCAAGTGAGGAGTGTATTGCTTGGAAAAAGGAAGAAAAAAGAAGCTGCTGGCTAATCTTCTGATCTGGGATCACCTCATCTTGAGGTACCTAGCACATGTTTTCCTCTTCCTGTCATCGTGTTTGAAGCTAAAGCAGACCTGCTGCAGTGCAATAGAGCAGCACCCTGTTACGTAAACACAGTGCTGTTGATGTATATAGATTGTTGAGTGAGCTCAATACTGTCTGCTTTACCATCTTGTTAAATGTAAAGCAGTAGAGGATGTAATATAATATAAACTGCTTTAACTGATTTGGCCTATCACTTCTTCACACTGGAAACCAAATTATGGCCTCTGTGGCAAAATAAGGCAGGAGTCTCTGGTCTTTATGTACAATGATAACATAAACCTGTAGTGATGTAGCTGCTGCTCATAACATAAATGTTGTTGTAATTATACTACGCTACCCGCTCTTTAATATGGGGTTGTGTGGTTTGTCCACCCTAGTTCGTTCTTTCTGTTTCTGTTCACTTTCACTTTTTCTTCCTTCTTTAAAAAGCGTTGAACTTTTGTTGCATTTTCTTTGGCGACTTTGACTTTGTTCTGCTTCACAGCCCGACCTCCTGAACTTCAAAAAGGGATGGATGTCAAAACTGGACGAGAGGGGGGAGGTAAAGTGCAGCCAAGTCATATCCTCCTGTCACTCCTTCTCCTTTCCTAGCCTCTTCCCAGCATCACTCGTTCCTAATGAGAGAGGCTGTTTGTAAGGCGATAGCAGCAGGTTATCTTTGTTATCATGTTAATAGCTTGGTGGCTTGAGGCATAACAGGTGTGTCCTCTGTTTGAATGAAACGCTTGGGTGGGTGAGAGAGCTTCTCGCTTCACACATGCAGGCTTCCTGTTCCGCTCGTGTTTGTCTCAGCTTTTACAGACCAGGCTCGCTCAAAAAAAAATAGAACATAATAATAATTCTGATACAGTCTTAGATGGCGTGTTATGTTGTTGTTTTCAAGCCATGTGAAAAAGACTTTTCAAAGGAATATGCAGTCATGTGAAAAACTAAGTACACCCTGATTGCTTCCATTCAAATGTTTGCCTTGATTTATTGATCATCAGCAAGTGTGAGCGTATCTAAAAAATAGAAGTTTTGGTAATTTTCTGCTCTAGACGTAGGTTTACAAAGTTGGATCTGAACAAACTACAAGACGTCTGGAGCAATGTCCTTTGGACAGTCGAGACCAAAGTGGAGATGTTTAGGCCTAATATACACCGACATGTTTGAAGAAAACCAAACTCAGCGCATCAGCGCAAACACCTCAGACCAACTGTTAAGCACGATGGTGGAGGTGTGATGATTTGGTCATATTTTACAGCCACAGGACCTGGCCACCTGCGTCAGTCATGAATTCTTATGCATACCAAAGTATTCTACAGTCACTTATGAGACCACCTGTCTGACAGCTAAAGCTTGGATGTAATTGGGTCGTGCAACAGTGCAACGATCCCAAGCACAGCAGCAAATGTACTACAGAGTGGCTGAAAAAGAAGGAATCAAGGTGCTGATATTGCCCAGTCAAGGTTCAGAACTAAGCCAGGACCTTCAGAAAGTTATGCATAAAAAAATGTGCACAAACCTTAGTGCACGGAAGCAATGTTGTAAAGAAGAGTGGGCCAAATTCCTCCACAAAGACGTAAGAGACTGATAAAGTGAAACAAAAAATTATTCGAATTGTTCCTGCTAAAGGTGGTTCTACAAGCTATCGAATAGGAAGTACTTAATTTTCAACTGGACTGCATAGAGGACTGAAAATCTTCTTTTTTACTTGTCTACATATTTGGCCTTTTAGAGTTGCTGCTTCCAGTAATTCAGTCTTTGTTTCTTTAGTGGAAGAAGCATTGGTTTGTTCTGACTGATGCAGGACTCAAGTATTACAGGGACTCCACTGCAGAGGAGGTATGTATTGAAGCAAACTTGCATTATTTATGCAGACTGTATAAAAGATGGACAAAGCTTATTGGTCAGAAAAGAAGAGCTAATGTTAGAATTGCTTTAATCTTGCATTCTGCAGCAGTTGGGCGATCATATGGCTGGAAATAGAAGTCTATAGAAATGACACTACTGCTCACTTGATTTATGACCTCATTAAATGTTTTTCTAAAGGGTTAATGGTCCTGCTCACTTGTTTTAAGTGTCATTAAATACAGTATAATGTCCTCTTTCTAAAATATGGTTCCATTAGACTCAAAAAGTGATGCATGGTGGTCAACATGTCACTGCCATATGGGTGGGCTGTGGTTTTTCAGTCAGGTTCACCCCTGTAAGGTTGTGAAAATGCTCAGCTTGAGGCCTAAAAGTGGACTTGGTCAACCAGTGCATGACATTATAGTGATTATGTCCATCTTTTATATGCAGTCTAGTTTTTGTTTTTTGTTTTTTTTTATAATGAGAATATGAAATTGTAAGAGAAGTATGCAAACCATGTTCCTGTGGTTTATGTACAGAAAGATGACTTGGATGGAGAGATTGACCTAAAATCCTGTGTCAATGTGTCAGAGTTTGATGTGGAGAAGAACTATGGGTTTCAGATACAGGTGACTGTTTTTGGCACCTTTTGTAGACTGTGACTGTTTTTCATCTTTATATCCACCCATTCTCATCTTCCTTATCAGTTCCATACCCGCTCAACAGTTCCTGCTGTGTTTTCTTACTAATCACGTCTTACATCTCTGTCACTATCTCTTCCACCTCTCAGTTTTTCCTCATCCCAACCCTATTACATAATTTTTCTTTTTCTTTTTTGTTTCCATAACCTATATTTCTTTTGTGTTTCAGACACGGGAGGCTGCATTCATGCTGTCTGCCATGACAGCTGGGATCAGGCGGAACTGGATAGAGGTTTTAAAGAAGTGTATTCGGCCCAGCAGCTCTCCTGACATCACACAGTAATTATGAGCAGACATGTTAACATTAACATTAAAATAAAAAGAGTGTTTATTATCAGGTAAAAACATGCCATACAGTCTGGACAATAATGTTTTGAACTATAAGTTTGTGTGTAATTATGGCAAAATGTAGTTATGATTAGACACACAGGGGTGGCTCCTAGAATCAGAATAGTTAGATAGTTTCAAAAAAGAGAATCTCTTTCTTCCACTCGTTTTTACAGAGGTGGTATTCTGGGGAATACATATGGCCAAACCACAGGAATGCATATATCTTGTAACTTGTCACTGTTCTGCCTGATCACAGGCAGATAGACTTACAAAGAAACTCCATAAAGACCCAAAATGTCTCCCATACACTGTCCAACATGAAGTATTTTGACATTTCAAAAAGTACTTTGTTCTTGAGCAACTTGTGGGAGGTGTTTGTCATAGTAACCATATAAAAATGGATTTATTTAAAAGCTAAACATCTAATAAACTCTTAGTGTTGCTTACAACCTCTTGCCTTGAAGGGCAACATCTAAGAAGGCTGGGCTGAAGTGCTAGCTTACACTAAATTCAAGAGTTGCTTGCATCACATTCTTGGACATTTTCTGTTGACCACACAAGAGTCTGTACATGTACCAGCAACCTGACAAGTCACTTTCTGCTGTGATGGTTCAAAATGAGTCAAAGCGTAATTATTTGGATTATTAATGTTCTGCTTGTGTAATGACTCACCAGCAGCTGTGTTCATGTGAGTGTTCATGCTGTAGAGCAATGTTCAGTCCTGATTAATCTCTGCTGATTTAAATTTGATTTATTGGTTTTCTTTTTCCATTATGTATAATTTTTTTTTTAAATTTTCTTTTAAACTTCTCTAGATTACCCGACAGCGACAAGGAAAACTCCCACGATCGCGTTTTGCTGTCCTCTCGTCGACCGACATCGCGCCATGGTGAAGCTCAGTCAGAAGTCCCGGCCTCCACCCCATCTTCTCATCGTAGGTTTGACTACGTTGAGCTATCCCCTGTTCCCGCCTCTTCTAGCCTTCGTCTTGCCAGTCAGAGAGAAGCAGGAGAGGGGCAGGGGAGAGAGCACAGCCAAAGGCAGGAGGAGAAGAACACAAGCAGCCAGTGGGATGCCGTGCTGTCCAGGAAGGGCACCGGATCAAACCAAAAGCTACGCATGGAGGAGGAAATCGAGAAGAAGTGGACAGAGTTTGAACAGATGCCCTTAAAGGAGATGAGCTCCTTACCATCAGTGGGATCACGTGCTTCCGGCCAGACAGCCAATGAGGCGCTGCAGAGGGAGGTAGTGCGTGGAGATGATTTTCTAATTTGCACATGACATAAAATGCAAATTAACTCTTCAACGCTATGGATGAAGTAAACACTTCTTATCGTTTTCCACTGCTTTCGGATGCTTTTCAGCAGTGTTTTCCATCTTAAATAAGATGAAGCACATGATTCAAACGGACGGTGTGGGATTGAGAAGGACCCAGATAGTAAACTGGAAAAATATTGCTGAAACTCATGCCTGCTTTTGGTCTGTGTGTGATGTGGACTTTGTTTTGAATCGTTTGCATTTCCAAATCCTAAGGCTGTCTATACCTGACACACCTTACTATGATTTATAAGCACAGAGAATCCCAGCATATTTAATCTTGAATTACAGTTTTGTTTATATATAAAGAGAGTTGAATGGTTTTTCTTAAACTTAAACCCTGTTAGACCAACTTCATAAATTCAGCAGTGAATAGGGTTAAAGGTCAAGCCCAAGGTAGCTCTGGAGTAAGTGTTGGTGTCATTGGACTGCCTGTAGGAAAGAAATGACTCAAATGTGTGTTGCAGTAAAATGGCACATTGATCAGCTTTCTCCACCAGCTTTCAGTAGGCTTTACCTCCGCCTTTTTCTTCTCTCAGGTGGCGTCACTGAGGCAGCAGGTCGAGCAACTACAGCGGAAGGGAGGGGAAGGCGGCGGAGGAGGTGTGCGGGGTGGCTGTGGCCCTGAGGCACCCTGCAGCCGCAGCCTGTTGGCCATGGAGCGTGCTCATCGGCAGGCCCTGGAAGAGCTGCAGAAGCAACACGACCGCCAAGTCAAGGAGCTGGAGGCCCAGAAGGACAGGCTGCTGCTGCAGGAGGCCCAGGACACAGCGCGAGGTCAGTCAAAAAGCACATCAGCCACATATTAACTGCTAAATTCTGAAGCAATAGCCGCTGTTAAACTAAACTTTTACAGGTTTAATTTAAACTTTTACTGACATTACTATAAATGACCATGATTTTTTGTAGTAAAAGACATAATGTGCAGTGCCTGCCTGTGAATGTTCTTAGTAGAATTGATTTCTACTGTATTATGCCACGTCTACCTGTATACATCCTTCTGTTTTAATGCAGTTGAAGGCTGTGAAACATGTTTTCACCGTGCTTTCAACATGCTTTCAGTCTTTCTTGATAACTTTCCCCTTCTCAGTAAAGTTATGGTGTGATAATGTCACTTACAACAGAAAACATTGTGTAACACTCGAGTTTGTGTTTCAGTGATGGAGGCTTTGAAGAAGAAACACAAAGAGGAGCTGGAAAGAGAAGTTGAGAAAGTGAAGAGGCTGAGCAGCGGCGCGGTGGACTCACAGACTCTGCGAGCTCTGCATCAGTACGTAACTTTAGATCAGATTTTGCCAGTGACTTAAAGATGTACTGGGGTCACACTGATACTTATGGAGACAATGATGATGTGACGGATGATTACATAACCTGTTTACTTGTTAAACGATCAGAAAGCGGCTTAAACTTCCACTGCACCCTTCCTTTTAGCTCGGCCTTCATTGGTAATTTATGTGAACATGTCCTTTTGCTTTTGAGTGGGAGCTACGTGGCCATAAAAGGGTATTCTGTTAAATAAAAGTTTGAATTTGCAGACTCGTTGAAGTAAGGCCATTACCACAGCCGCCTCTTGGTCCTGTCAGGCGCTTAAGGAATGCGGAAGAATTTGGTCATGGATTAGTTTTCTTTTGTAAGCGTCGCAGGCCTTTGACACAGACTGTCTCAGTGGCTGCAGCTGGAACCTGCATTTTAGGGCTTAACTATGTTGCCTACACTGCATTTTTTACCTCTGCATGCTCTTCCTTATTTTTGTGGTCATTGGTTATAAGTAGCAAAGAGGTTTTAAAACCACAGGAGGAAATACTCAAGTCATGAAGAAAAAAAGAGCACCACGAAGGAAACCTACTATACTCTAGTTATATTTTCATAATGTGAAAAAAGGGGTTGTCCAACTTTTTTTTTTTTTTTTTTTTTTTTTTTTTTTTTTATATGAAATATATATTGTTTTGTGTAACTGCTGCTGATGTGTAATAGAGTAAAGAGAAACTTGATGTGAAACGGCAGCATTGAAGTTGTTGTATCAGTGATTTGGTTCACCGAAGCCCCGACGTGAACACAGTTTTCTTTGTGTTGCTGCAGGGCAGAAGCTCAGGCCTCGCAGAGAGAGCTGGCCGGACTGTCTGAGCGCTACTCTCAGAAGTGTCTGGAGCTAAACAGAGCTGAACAGAACAACGCAGAGAGGGAACGGGAAATCAGCCGCAAGGAGAGAGACATGGAGCAACTGAGGAAAGAGAACCAGGTGGGTCAGCTGCAGTAGACTCAGCTGGGAAGAATGATGCATTCACTTTACAGCCCCCAACTAAATATGTGTATGCAGATTTCTACAAACAAACGGCCATTACTTGAAATCACACAGGCCAAATTTTTTCCTTTAGGACTTAAAGGCCCGTTTGACAGAGGAGATGAAACGAATACAATCTGCCATCAGAGATCACGGCTCAGAGGACAAAAACAGGATGCCCTGCGAGCTAGAGGTAACAACTCTTTAATGTATACCTGAAACTGAAAGCATACCAGGCACTTCTGTATCTGCTAGGACTTTTTTTTTTTTTAAGCAATACCAGCGTGAAACGGTTGTGAAAATCTGCAAGTTGCACCGAGAGCTGCAGCATTACTTTAGAAGAACAACAATAACTGACAGCAAGCCTAAGAAATGGCCTGCTTTATGGGTGTGTTGTGCTCAGCTACATAAAGATACCTGTTTGTAGTCAATCTGATGCCATAGATGAGGCATTCAAATGAGTACTTGTTATACTTATTATTTTCTCTCATATCTATACTGTTGAAATTGTGGATGCTTACAATGAACATTGCCAAAGATTAGACTTTGCAAAAACTACTTTAGTAAAGTCCAGCGAGCTGTAAATTCCACTACAATCTATTTCTCTGTCGTCAGTACATTCGGCCTTGGGTGAAAAATAAATCTCTGCGAATATAGTTCACTGTAACAGCTGCAGATTATCTAGCATGATTTATGCATTTGGGTCACAGCAAACATGTCAGCAGTACAAACCTCTCCAAATTCAACTGGAGAATGCAGAGTTTGAGTTGGACTCTACGGTAATCTGTCAATGTTTGCAGAAATATTCAAGAATATGCTTCAGCCTGACCGTTTTGGCCTCTCAAGTAAATGACAGTGGTGTTCCGGCCCTTATCTACAACTACATAAATTACAGTGCAGGCTGTTTTGTCATTTAAAGGAAACGCCCACAATATGTGTTTTTTATTTTTTTGTTTTTTTCCCAGGTTCTACTCAGGATGAAAGACAACGAGATACAGTACTTGCAGAAAGAGATCAGCTGTCTAAGAAATGAGCTGCAGTTCCTTAACATGGTAGTGTGTGTGTGTGTGTGTTTGAGGGGTGGATTTTTTTCATGAATTTACCAATAGGCTGTAAATAAAAGATGCAAGTAGTTATTGTGACCTCCCATTGTGTTGGATTTTCGCTGTTGCCTTTTTGGTGTTTTGAAACAAGGTGTGTTCAGATGAGACGGTAGAGCTTTTAATCAAATGCTAGCTGGGTTAGCAGGGCGCATCTCCGCCCTGCTGCTCCGTGACTTGTCTACAAATACAAGTTCGTTTTTGGCTTGTCATTTTTGGCAACTGCGGCAGTCTGCTGTCATTCAGAACAATCTCAGTGAGGTTTTTGGCAGCACCCTCTTTGTGACCAGTTTCACCTAGCAACAGCTACCAACCACTTTGGTTGGTTTTCTGGGGAGTACAAATCTTTCCCCCTCATCGAGAGGTTTCCAACCATTAGTACCTACTCAGATCGACTTGTACCAAGGTGTTTTTTTTTTCTTTTCTTTACTCAAATGAGGACCAAAATTTACTAAATGAATCACCATGCTCTGTAGAAGACATATTGACTTTTTAGGTCTGAAGAGCACTGTCATCTTTGATGTACAGTCTATAGGTGAATGCCAACATTGTCATAGAAAATGCAGATCATGAGTAATTTAGCTAGTTTAAAACATGCATGCAAGATGTTTTTTTGTTTTTTTCCCTTCACAGTGGATGTGATGTCACTGAGATAGCCTGAGAGATTTTCTGTCACTCTGCTCCACAGGAAAAACAGCTGGCCTGTAAGCGATATGGAGAGTTGCAAGAGGAACTGAGTGGGATGAAGGGCCGAAATGAGCGAGAGATTCAGAGTCTAAAGGAGCACTTGAAGCTGGCTATGGCTGCTCTGCAGGAGGGGCAAAAGCTGGGGAACAGCCTAGACCACTGAGAGAATACTTCTGGTACTAAAGCTCTGTCAGACATGGTGACCAGTGCGGACTGATATGGAACAGATGTTTTCTCGTTTGTTTGTTGTTTAGGAGAACGAAAGGATGGTTACTGTTTTTGCTGGACAGTCCCTGCTGTGTGGAGACTTTGATAATGCCTTAAATTTTAATCACTCTGCCAATAAGAGCACAGGAGAGAAGTTTGCCTTCGTTGCTTTCTATTGTGTGGTTATAGTTGTGAAAGAGCGTATTTAAACCTGAAGTATGACCTTTTTCCAAGTAGTTTTGTTCCTTGATATAACCAAGTACTTTCAATGCATAAAACTGTGACTCAAATCTGAAAACAATATTTAAAAACTAAACAAAATCTGCAGTAAAATCACATCTGGCTTTGAAGCCCAGTCTCCTGGGGAAAAACCGTGTTTCATCTATCAGTTTAGTACAACCTGCTACCTCTTTGGACGTTGTTACTGCTTAAACCATGTCACCAGGCTTCATAAAGGTCAGAAAGCTTTGAAGGCAACCTTCTCTCTCTAGCTTAATGAGCAGCATAGAGTAGCCATTAGCTGGTTACGTTACACTGGGCCATATATAATGTACAAAATTGCACTTTTAATTTTTTTTTTTTTTTAAGTTTGGCTTTTGTTGGTTTTGAGTGGAAGCGGTGTGTATGAGTGCACACTTGGTCTGAAAACTGGAAAGCTTTATTGAGTATCTTTTTTGTTGTTTTTAAATGTGGTATTGTAGATAAAGACTTCATACTGTATCAGCTTTTTCTTTTTTAATTTTTGGATGAATAAACTTCTCATTGGCCCTATGTGCTGCCTGAGACGGCAAAGGTCGGAAGAGCTGCTGTCATCTCAGTTTTCTGTATTACAGCTTTTGAGGCATGTTTACTTTGTGAAAATGGCACACAGTACTTAAGAAACGTATTTGCTGTATTTTTTTTTTTCTTTTGAACTGGGAAACTTGCTGATGTTCTGTCGGGTTTGAGAATATAAAATTCAAAAATCTCTATTGGGATGAAAACAGGACAAAACAGCAAAAAATGTTTAATTCCTTGGCGGTTTAAGGGGGTGGGGCTGGATTGGAAGTTGATCTGTGATCGTACAGAAGCAGATTCAGCTCAGCTTTCTTTGGTTGCTTTTAAAGGCTGTTGAATGAATGTTGTCCCGTATCACAGATGTCCTCAGTTTTAAGCCATGGCTGAGAACTCAAGCCTCCAGTCTCTCCTGATCATTATTGGCATACTGTGTGCCACCATCACAGCAAATGACAGGTGTTGCATCAATGAGCCAGTTTTTTTTGTATTGACGGTATGTATTGCGATAAAAAGAATTGTCTAACTTTTAAAAACGTGTTCATATTTAATGTACAGTAGAGCCTTTGTCATCTTTGTAAATAAACATTTTTGCAATCAATAAAAGACGTTCAACAGCACATAATGTACGTTTCATTTCTGCAAGATTGTATCCGCCCAAAACCTGCAGACGTTTGTGTTTTTCAGTTCTGTGCTTAATCTAATGTAAGGATACGTTTCATAAAGAAAAAAAAACCCTGCATGGTGTTGGAGATGTGAGTACAGGTCCCACTAAAGGCTGTCAGGCCTTCATGCCACCCTCACAGAATCTATTTCTCACAATTTGGTCAGAAATATGGACACAAGTTGTCAGCTGTAGGTCACTTTATAGAGCAGTGGTAGTCGTCCTGATGCTGGTGTGATGCCCTTCTTTGAGCATCACACCAGTAGCAGGCCTGGTCCTGGTTCTTGGGCCTAATATCTCGCATGAGAACTGAACAAGCTTCTCGGATGAGAGGTGAAATGTCTTCAAGCAACTTAAAGAAGTCCAGACGCTTTTCTTTCCAAGCTCCTTAGACTAACTAATATCTCCTTCATGTCCCATCCTGAATGAAATGGACTCTCTGGACTGCAGGTCTCATATCATAATGCTAGCATGAGAAAAATCAGTTGGGTTTTTTTTTTTCTGGGGGGGGGCACACAGCAAGAGTCTCTGGGAATGACCTGTAAAACCATCTTTTAGGAGGTTGTCCAGTTTGACCTGTTGTTACTTTTCTTTCCACCAGAGCAAGTGAAACGGATCCACAGTGGTTTCTGCTTCTTAACTGGACAGGTTGATATCCCTGAAGTTTAACAAATTTTGTGTTATTCTGTAATGAAGCGTTCCCTTCATTTTGTGAGCGGTGTCTTGAACCAGCCGTACCTCTAGGTGGCAGCAGAGCGCTTTCAGCACTAATTTAATGAAACCGGAAAATAGCAACAGTAGCAGTTATGGCGTCCACAGCGGCGACCCGGACGGCAGCTGGTGCTGCTAAAGTCGTTAAACCGATTTTTAGCCGTGATTTGGACGAGGCTAAGCGCCGAGTCCGGGAGTTATACCGAGCATGGTACCGGGAGGTCCCCAACACAGGTACGTGTGCTCCCTTTAGCGGGTAAACTGTGTGGAAGAAGCGAGGCGAGCGTCAAGGTCGCGTCTATGGAGCGGTGCAGAATAATTAACATTAGCTGCTAGCACAGAGGATCCTGAATATGACAATGTTTTAAAGACTCTCTCCTCTCTTGTGTCAGATAGAGATGGTGATGTTTCCGTTTAATCTAAACTGTAAAGGGAAGTTCATGACTTCAAAGCAACCTTTAGATACTGACTCTAGCTAGCGTTCATTTTGGCTCCAGGCAGATGAGGCTGCATCGAGGATTATGTACTCTGTACTTTATGTCCACACATTTTAACTTAAAATCATACAAACAAATAAAGAATCGATTAAAAAAGAAAAGAAGTGCATATATTACGTTACGTTGTTGTGTGGGTTCATGCTTACAGAAGACCTGTTACTTTATTGAATATAATATGTAAAGCAGCTTCGTAACACCCGTAGTTAGCAAGAATTCCATGTTCAGCATTCACTTTGTTTTGGCTCCTAGCAGGTGGTTACTTACACGGTTACCCATCAGATCCTTTAAGAGGTTTATTTAAGGTGTACATCTAAGGGGTACATTAAATCTTCGGATTTTTAAAAGAACAATTTTCCTATATCCATATGCGGTGTAAAAATGTGGAACAGTACAAGTTTGGAATTAAATATATATATTGTTTTATGTGCAGACTAGTACATAGTTAATTATGTATATTGTCTGATTACATGTTATATCGAGGAACACTGATGAGTAAATTATTAAATAGCATTAAGGGAGTAGGATTAAATAAATGTGTACTTTAGACCTTTTCGAACATGTAAATTGTTCGCTGTATAGATTTATTCCTTGCAACGTGATTTTTTTTCTATTTTGCTTTCTGTTCAGTGCATTTTGTTATTACGATATTATTACTATTTACCTCTTCAAAATCAATCAATTACAAACAGTGATTTCCTTATGTTTAACACCCAAATGCTGATGATCATCTGATCTGATGTAGCAAAACAAATATGGCATAATGATGATGATGAGTGGCAACTTTGCAAAAACAAAGACAGTAGGACAATTTTATTTCAAATAGCCGCTGTAGATTGATTTAATTCATGCAGCTGTAATAGTAACATTTAGGAATGATGTCCTGGATAAAGTGTGTGTAGCAGAACCAAAATGGCTCTCCGTTTGTGTCTGCATTCCTCTGCAGTCGCAATGTTTCAGCTGGACATCACAACACGCCAAGGAAGAGACAAAGTTAGGGAGATGTTTGACAAGAACAAGCACATCACCGACCCCCGTGTGATCGACATGTTGGTCATTAAGGTAAAAGCAGCACCTGTGACAAGAAACAGTAAATATGATTTTTCTCAAGGCGGTGTCTCTTAGGGCTCTGATTGCTGATTAAATCTAACTTAGAGCCACACTGAGTTGTTTACTTCACGGTGTGTTGTGGTGTTCTCCGTTTTTTGTGTGTGTGTGCTATTTAAAGGGGAAAATGGAACTTCAGGAAACGATCCACGTCTGGAAGCAGAAGACCCACATAATGCGCTATTTCTACGAGTCTGAAGAACCTCGCCCCACCGACTTCCTGTCCAAATTCTACCGGGGACACGACCAATGAACTGTACAGCTCTCGGCCTGCCCTGTGACCTGTTTTTTGGTTGTGTCCAATTTGACAGCTGTTTCTCTTTATTGTAAATATACACTTAACAATCACCTATCTATAGTTCAGTCTCTTTTTATTATTGATATTGTCAGTTGGATCAATTAAAGCCATCAGCACACCATGACTGAACGTGCAGATGCTGTTGTGAGCGGGTTGTTTCAAACAACATAAAGCTTTTTCACTGCAGACAGTAGGAAAAGCATGTGAGAGCTGAATCTTCATTATTATTATTGATTTCATCAGTTTTATTATTATTTTTTTCCTGCTGCTATGAAAAGCTTTAATCTTGTATTTGGAAAATTGACATTTCCAGACCAAAACTGAGCCGAAAGCTCTAACAGTAAGAGGGACAAATAACATTTTACAGTCTGGATTTTGTCCTCCTTAAGAAGGTATAATCCATAAAACTGGACATGAAACAGCTCCTGGGAATAACTTAACAGCTTTGTTCCAAACAAGTTTCATATTTCATGCAATGAAGTGTTTTAAACAGTTGATAGAAAATTAAATTTTATTGAAATCATTGTGTTCTGGTATCGATGTGTAAGATGTGAGTAGTGAATGACAAATACAGTACAATACGATCAGCCCGGGGCAGCAAAAACCCTGAATCTAGTGCACAAAGACGCAACTCCGGCAAGGTGTTAATCTGCTGAGATGCTCACTGACGCTGGGCGGTGGTCATCGTCACACAATACACAATCTGTGAGGGGCAGAAAAAGTGTGTTGATTTATTTTTACACTATAAAGGCCTGTAAACGGTTACATCTTAATATGAGATGTTTAAGAACTGCTGCAAAAGCCTGAAGAAAAATAAAGCAGACAGAAGCATTCAAGCTGCTAATGTGAGCGTAATGTTTTTATTACAGAGCTGAAGCTCTGAGCAGCAATCTTAAAGCCTGGTCGGCAACAGCAAAGGGGACCTATTGTACTGATTGGTGACCCCTCACAAAGATTGTAAAATGACTATGTATTGATTTTCCTTCTTTTTGACTCGCATGGATTACTCAGTGTTTTTCATAAAAGCATCCATCACTATTATAGTACACATATATATGATAGAAAACAAAGAATCTTAATAGGTACCTTTTAATGAAGCATGTTATTTTTTTTAATTGCAATGGTAACTCCCACATTTCAGTCTGTACTGAACAACACTGTACAACACAGACGGAGCAGGGAGCGTGCACTCTGCCACACGGTGACACCCACAGCGACAGCCAGCGATACCTGCTAACCTGAAGCTTTCCAGACCCCCTCAATCATCATCATCGTCGTCCTCGGGGACGAAGATGTCGTGCTCCTCCAGGAGGGCGGCAAAGTTCTTGCTGATCTGCGTCCCCACATACAAGAAGGGTACCACTATCAGGGCGATCCGGATAAGGCCGAAGGGGGTCTGCTCCCCGGTGTCACACACCCCACCACAGAAACAACAACGTTATTTAACGGCGCTCGTGAGACTACACCTTCCGAGGATCTGATTTCGTAACACTGCGTGCAAATGAGACTCACCTTTCTGGGTTTGGGGAGCATAGCACCGGACGACGAGCACACGGCCGTCCGGCACGCTGTCACGGTGTTCCCCGGTACACTGGAGGGGGTCAGCGGGGATCTGCGGGGGGCTCTGAGGATAGACAGCCTGACGAGGCGACTGAGGGCCGACGCCATGTTTACAGCGTTTGACGATGCAGCGGCAATGCGGAAAACGAACCGGAGATGAATTGTGATGTGCAAGAAGAGGGCGGAAACAGCGCCCCCCTGTGGTGACTCAACAGCACCGCGTTTTTGTTTTTATTTTCCCGACTGCATTTCCCAAAGTTGAAATAAAACACGGAGGCTATACATTGCGCTTTACTTTGTCTTGCAGCTTACATTTAAATATCATAATCCTTAGCAAACAGCGGTTCATTCATCTTAAAAAGTTCAGACGGCAAAAAGGCAAATCAATAAATTACTGTACAGCATTAAATATTTACAGAATTCTTATACTAACTAAAACATCAAGGAGCAGAAGAACAGTAATCATGACAAAATGCATTGAAATAGTGGACCGTACCACACAGTAGATACTGGAATTACGAGAGATGCATGCTAGACATGCACTGTTCAAGTGTTAAGTTACTCCGCTGTTGTCAAGTGAAGAAACAACCAGGTAAAGATCAGACTTCCTAAATGTGACTTAAATTATTTAAAGAAAGTTTCAATTTAAAAAAACAAAACAAAAACAGATGTCTTTCTCAAGTACCAGAAATGAAATTTGACTTTTGTTTGAATCAAACGTGATGTAAACAGCTTCGTGGATGAACTGCCATCATCGCCCCGGTGCAGAGTCATCCGCAGCTTTTCGTCCCTTTCATCCTTACTCAAGTCCTTGTGGCTGTACCGCGTACTTGTGAGGCAGGGTCGTGGTAGCAGAGCTGGCTCCTCACTACAGAGTTGAGAGAGATTCACTCGTCAAAATTAGCGACACTCCAGATCTGACTGTCCGCACCCTGCGATTCCCTTTCTCACCTGATGTCTGAAGGTCAGATGTCTGAAGAACTTGCTGACCTCACCGGGTTTAAGGGCTCCCGCGGTCTTGCTGCCATCTCCTATCCACACAGTTTGCCCTTTGGTGATAGCAGCTCTGAGGCTCACACACTTGACTATGTAAGTGCTGGGGACAGAGTTGGGCATGGTACTGGAGGACACTGTGATGTAGGATGCGTCTTTCTGATGGTCTTGGTAGCGCACTATCAGTGAGGAAGAGTGGTCATTCATTAAAAAAAGTACAGAGTACAGTACAGAGAGAGGCTCTGTTCTATGTTTCTTTTTAAAGGCACGGTGGCGATTACCTGCAGATGTGACTGCTGTGTCTGTGGTACTGGCGAGCTCCAGCAGAACTGTGGGATATGTAGGATGGAGCAGGTAGAGCTTTCGAATGAGAGGCTCTGCCACGGCAACACCCGGCGACACCTATAAACAGCCGGAGAGCACATTTAGCACAAAAGACTCCTTAACAGAGTCGAGCACAATGGAGTAAAATGATCACAGAGGGCTCCTCTTCCTGGGTTCTCATTAACCTAGCAATTCTATCTGAGGAAGACTTACGGTTGTCTTGGTAACATTCTTCTGTGCTTTGATTGGATCGCTGGCCCAGAACAGGAAAGCGGATTGGCCCGTGGACGTGGAGATTGCAGAAGTTTCTATACGAAGATGGGGACACACGAACTCGGCGGCCCACAAACGGGTCCCATTCGCCCCATCGATGATTAATGTCTGAAAGACAAAGAAGAGGAGGAAAAACCACCAGTAAGATCGGAGCAGATGTTACATGTCAGCAAAGTAATTTCAGCCCTGAGGGGGAAAAAAGCATGAAAGAACCTTTGGTTTGTTTGTTTTACCTTCATGACTCCGTTTGATGAATGCTGAATGAAAAGATCGAGGATTCCATCGCTATTGAAGTGTCCTGCCACTGGTTGACTGTGACATACAAATAAGTATTTTAGGAATGCATATTTTTCTAGTTTTCCAAAGGATGGGACAGATGTTTTGGTGGAATGTGATTTTTAAAAAAACAACAACAACAAAGATCGGGGCATGCAGCTAAAATGAAGTCAGGGAAACCATATCTGACTGAGTGCTCTTCTCTCTAATGATTTTGCATTAATCACACGATTACCACACAGAAAGTTGCTAAAACAACAGTTACATGAACTATTGAAAACTTCAGACCACCTCATGGCAATAGTAAGGCGCCCCTCGCCAAAATATAATTTTCAAGCACATCAGTTTGTTCAAACCTCACCACCCTCAAGTGGTTGCTGCAGGGGGGAAAAAATAAACAGGACTGTACCTTTGACTGGAAGCTGTTTTGTAGGTCCATTTCTTTCGCAAATTCTTCTGCCGGAGCAGCAACTGTACGCTGCCTCCATACACCAGCACCCAGTCACTTCTGGTGGAGTTCAGGTTCGAAGCGGTGTCCAGGTTGTTGTGGTTTCTGCCAAAACCAGCCACAAGAGGGAGCAGGAACCTGGCCTGGTCATGGTCACGTGGGCTAGAAAGGACACAACAAAGATCTGATTTTGACTTATTTTAGACAAAAACATATATCTAGTAATCTGCTTTCTACTTTAGTGCCAGCTGGTTAAATGTATTTGGTATTTAACAAACAAAGAAGAGTTTGCACATTGAAAACAGATCTATGCATCAATAGCAGACACCCACCTGTAAATTTGTATGATGGAAGAGAAATTGTCCTTCTTCATGCCCTCCCACCCTGAATCCTTCTTTCGAAGCGCCTGAGTTTCGGGCAGTTTTCCAGTAGCCTGAAAGTAGATGTCTCGCAGGGAGACGGCCTTCACATTACCTAAGGGAACACACGATGACACAAGGTCCTGTGAAACCACCATTAAAATAACTTCAAGGGTCACTTCAATAGTTCTTAAATGAGCTCCTCAGAATCAGTTGTTGTTGTTCAATAACTTTAGTATATTTAATGAAAATATGCTTAATTTTATCTGATTATTTTCCCAGTTAGAAAGCTGTGAATGTCCTTCAAGAAGCCCGGAGAACTATTCCTGACGACTACTTAATGAAATCATAAGAAATCTGCCTAAGACAGATCAGGCTGTGTTGTAGAATAAAGGTGGTCATACCAAATTTTGACTTTCAAGCTGGTTAGAAAACTGTGTTTGCCTAATACAGGATTTCCGTGTGTTTGCACCTGTTTCCCATTTTGCTAGAAAAATATTATAATATGTGTCGTTATAATCAAAACTCTTGCAATATGAGCACACAGAAAAGCTCATGGGGTGATTCTTTTTGGAGCAATCTTTAAGTATTTAAGCAGTTAACCTCATGGTAGTGAATCTAAAAGAAGGAATGAAAGAATAGGAAAGAAAAATATTCCGCTCTTCTCCCCTCTGCTCTTCTTCCCTTTTCTGGGAGGCAGTGGAGAGGTAGAGCGTACAGCTCGATCCGGCGGAGAGGTGTTGGAAGCCAGATCGGGTCCCCCCCTTCATCGCAAGGGGGGACCCGATCTGCCTTTCGTTGAGGCACACAACAATTTCTCCATTTAAAGCAGCATTGTCAGGGATTGTAACATTTAGTCCTTTTACTGAAACGTCACCTAGACCAAACAGGATGTAGTATACTCCTTGTTGTGTCTCATATAGCCAGGGACCAATCAGCGTCCCTTGGGCTGTGACGTTGAAAGGCACAGCACGTCCGAGTAACGCTCCCGTCTCTCCAGAGATCAAAGTCAGAGAGAGATCGAATTTCTGAAAATACACAAAGCAGCAAAAAATAAATAAAAATACAAGCAAACTGTAAATTCTTCAGCTCGTAATGATTGTTAAATGAATTAGAATGAATGAATTGTGCTTACATGAACACTACAAAAAAAAATAATGCTCTGCAAACTGTAACATGCATCAATATAGCACATGAAGAAATAAGGGAGGCTGGCATACATCATCCGCTGGCAGGGTGGCTACAAGCAGATCTGGGTGTGAGTCGCCCTGGAGGTCTGGAAGTAACACTGCCTGAGATTCAATGCTCTTAATTGATGATGACCACAGCTTATTTCCTGTGGAGGGAAAGGAAATATCTTTGAATGCTTAGAAATGAATACTTGCAGTTGATTAATTTTATTTACTTCTGCACAGCTGGGACAGCACTGAGTCCGACCTGTGGTGCCGTTGACAGCCATGATGTAGGATTTGCAGATGAGGAGGCACACGGGCGACGGCACGGTGCTGTACTGCAGACCACACTGGATGTACATCACAGCCTCTGACACGACTTTTTTCCACAGCACCTTGCCGCTGACGGCAGAAAGGGCCACTGCACTGTAAACTGGGATGAAGCGCATACACCATGTATAAATATCAAAGAGGTTACAGAGAGAGAAAGCACACAGAGTCATCTTCAATGACTTTTTGCTGCCAGTGGTAGTGGATCACTGCACAAATTGTATGGAATAATGAAGGACTACATCCAAATTCTTCAACATCACCTCAAATCAACAGCTAGACGGCTGAAACTCAAATGCAGTTCAGTGTTCCAAGAGGTCAATGATCCCAAACACACATCAAAACCAGTTTTGAAATGGATAAAACAGGTTAACATTAGGCTTCTGAACCTCAAATCTACTATCGACTACACTTAAAAACCCGGGTCCATGGTTGGAAACCAACCAATTTAAAGGAACTCCACCAGTTCTGCAGAAGCCAATCAGAATGATGCCAGAAGCAAAATAAATATACACTTGTGCACACGGTTCTTTTTTTTTTAAAAGTAATTAAAGATGTGTGCTGTACAATTATTCCAGCCTGGAAAAAGAAGAGTTCAAAGAAACCACTGAAAGCCCAAAATTACCATGACACAAATGCTCATGATGAGTAAGTAAACTTCTGATCACAGCTGTGGATGGGTACCGGCATGAGGCTGCAAAGATATTTACATATCGCACATACTTTGTGTGGTGTGGGTCTCATTGGTCGATTCGGTAACACCCAAGAACACATCCTCCACTGAATCACCATCAACATCCCACAGTGCCAGCGCGGGTGGCGTGACACCTAAAAAGAAAAAAACATGAACACCACCCACTAACAGAAGCAATGTTTCATGTGTAAACAGAGCATGTGATGGGTAGAAAGATGTTTCACAAGCCTGTGTAATGACAGGTGGAAAATTACAGGGTTAGGCACTTTGTCTAGCCTCGACGACTCCTGAGTAAGCCTTATTATCGTGGCACCACTCACTTTAGATATCAGCAGAGGAGAGCGAGTTCTTATCAAGCACTGGCTGTTTATTTTTCCTAGTTTACTCTGGAGCTAACTACAGGCCTACTAATCTGTATGCTATGTTACATGATGGGCATTAATAAAAGAGTCCCTAAATGTGCATTAATGTTCTTACCTCCTGTCCCTCCCAGTGCTTTCTCCCACTGCAGCCTCTTTTCCAGGTCTCCCTTCTGGCATGGAATCAGGAACGCACAGAGCAACACAACCACTGTGGCACACACCAGAGGCACCAGAAAAAACGCACTTCGGATAGCGTTCTTCACCCTCAGCCTTTTTTGTTCATCAGAACTGTGAAGCCCTAGCCCAGCACCCCCCATTGCTCCAGGGCCCCCTCTGTCCTCCCTCTTCCTCTCTCCGTCCGAGTCCCTGTGGCTCCAGTACTGCACTCCCTTCATGTCATTCCTGTCCTGCCTGGATTTGCTGGGGAGTCGCTCCCTCCACTCGTCCTCCTCTTCGTCCTCGTCCTCGTCTTGCACCCCGTCTTCCGCGCCGACAAGTCTTCCAGATCGGCCGCCGCGCAGCTTGGAAGACCCCGTGCCCAGGCAGCTATCCCTGCCGAGACCATTTCGGGGGTAGTTGAGCACAAGGTCATCCTCTTCGCTCTCGTCATCACTATCTGCTTGGGTGAGAGGGTCATACTCCCCGAGCTCCGAGCCCTTCTTCCCTGCAAAGACACACAGAAACTGCTCATTAGGAGTACACTGGTTTGAACATGACAGACAGATTCAGACAAATGCTACAAAACTGAACAGACAGCTCTTCACAGTACAAAAGAATAATGACCCAAAGCAAACTGCGAAAGCAACCCGAGTTTCTCAACACAAACAAATTAGATATTATTCAATAGCGGAGTCAGTCACCTGATCTAAACACAATGAAGCACCTATAGAGGAGCTAACAAAACTGAAATCAGAGACCCACAAAACAAGCAGCGACCAAACGTGGCTGCAGTAAAGGCACGACAGAGCATCTCAAGGGAGAAAACACAGCATTTTGTGACGTCAGTGGGTTTTAGACCTCAGGCAAATAGTGACTACAAAGGATTTTCATGCAAGTATTAAAAACTATACTTATATTTAAACGTTAATTTAATATATAATATACAATAATTTTGAGCCTCTGATGTTTGATTACACCACTTTACTACCATACTGTAGAGGTGGGCAGAGGCAAAACTAGAAAAATAGTGGATCTAACGCATCCACTTAACACACTGGTTACTGCTACAACTACACGTTTCTTTTCCAGCTATTTATTTATGAGTGACTTATGTATGTATATATATATATATGTATATATTGTACTATTCTTAGTTAGCGTATTGTCTGTCTTGTCTTAATGTTGGTTTATAATGGAGCACTGTAACAAAAAACAATTTCCCCCAGGGATCAATAAAGTATTCTGATTCCTGTATTTTGAGGCATTTTTTTGATTGTAGCCCCCTATTGCACAATAACACACTTAAAACAACAATAAAAAATAAAAATAGTAATAACACGATGACGTTAGCTTGGTTATTTTATTTCATCAATGCTTGTCAGCATTTTTTTTTTCACATTACAGATTTCTTTAATTAAATAGAAATACCATTAGAAGAAAGAATGGAAAGAAGAACAGAATAGAATAGAAATAGTATTACCGTAATACAGGCAATGATGGGCATCACTGTTTCCAGTAGGATATTGTCGCCAGGTCTGAGCTTGTATTATGTATTTGTCATGATTTTTTTTTAATGGTGAACTGTCTAACAGCAGGTTGTTAACATTAGCGAGCAGCTAGCCGTCGTTCAGCACCACCACACAGCGCCGTCAACGTGCCGCTCTGACGCTGCACTACACAAACAGAAAAACTGCGGCCATCTGATTTGACTAGGATTAAAAAATTGGCACGAGAAATTGGCAGAGATAAAACGGAAAACCTGACAACTGCGTATGACAAGCCAGTAAAATCAAATGACTTCGCTACATTGAGAAGGCTGAGAAGCGAAATGGGAGAGCACAGACTATCAATGAAGCTAAGCTCCGTTACGTCTGCACATTGGTCTGATAAATAATACAAATCAGTGCGGCATCTTACCGGGCAGTTTGAGGGCACGGGACAGCGCTGCAGCCATTTCTCCTCTAACAGAGCCGACGTGAGGTAGCAGTGATGTACGAACCCACAGACCCACCGAACCAACAGTTTGGCTTTGCGCCAGACCATTTGCATCATGGGACTTGTAGTTTATGAGGAACTCTTGTTTTGCGACGTCTGTAACTGTACATATATATTTATAAACAGTGTAAAAACATCATGGACATTGACTACATGCTAAATTTGAAATCATCACATCATTTTTGAACG
Source organism: Maylandia zebra (assembly GCF_041146795.1). Classification (NCBI taxonomy): domain Eukaryota; kingdom Metazoa; phylum Chordata; class Actinopteri; order Cichliformes; family Cichlidae; genus Maylandia; species Maylandia zebra. The sequence goes on along the minus strand of NC_135170.1, from coordinate 11,734,954 downwards.
ATATAATTACCCTATAGATGATACATGAAGTAAATATTTATGCGGCATATTTATTTGCTATATTTCGCAATATCGTTGTGTTCTTTTGCACTTTGGAACTTGGGGCATGCTCCCCCACGATGTAATTACCATACCTAACACTCCAATTACAAGTTTATTACCTTCGGTAATATATGTATGTTAGTGGAGGACAGCAGCTTTTTATTTTGACAGTGTTAGGGACTCGGGGAAGGTCCTTGTCCCACGAGGCATCTCGCAAAGTAGGCGAGTCACCTCAGCAGGCAGACCTGTGCCCTTTCAAAAATTAATCTCGTTAATTGTACGAGGACACGGGCGTCACCCCGCGTCGTTATTTTCCTTACTCATCAGTTTAAGGCATGACCCAACTACGGTGGAGGACGGGCATAGACCACGTACACAGGCACTCTCTATTATGGTTTCAAATATAAGTTTCCTCCATTGCGTTTTTTTAGTTTCTGTCGAATTGTCTTATTTCCGTGAGTAAAGAAACGATCGATTAGCCAGATTCTGACCCTTTTAATAGTTATATGCAATGTTTATGTCGTAAAATCGCTGCGCTATGTGACACAAAGGATCATGGGTATGCAGGTATGCGCGCTATTCGTATTTCGTCAAGACTAATCGATCACAGATTTATTACGGTAGCAACACGGTCGTGTTTTAATTGTCTTTGTGTGTATTTCGAAGACGACAACGTTAGCTATTTCGAATCTTCTATAAAATATCATAATTCTTCAAATAGCCATTTTGGATTTTGGCCCAAATCAGTTCCCGTAGTCATAGCCCCCAAGAAATCTCAGGCGCGCACGCGCTTTTGGAAAGTGTGTGAGAAAATGGCAGACGTCTCTCTGGATGAAGTTATACGACAGCGCCGTATTAACGTCAAAGCTGCAGCGAAAAGGTATTTTTTGAGTGTGGGGAGACTGGTGCATGTGTGTTTATTAAGGATTTCGAAACTTGTAGTAACATTTCTAAGCGCATATCGAAAACTTAGTGCTGCTTGTAGCTACTCGACAGTCGTAAGCTAACGTTAGCATGTTACAGCTAGCAGCGATTACGGGCTGAAAGCTAGTCTAATAGTGGCTTCAACAAACTGTAGGCCTTCACATTTGAAGCCATTCATATTGGAGACAAAGAAAACGCAGTTTAATCTCGGAACCACTCTCCGCTTAACTAAACAGATTTCTTTGTTTAAGTCTTTAAATTGCTCGTCTCTTTCAGCATTTTGTTTGTAGCTTCACTCGTCAGGCTTGGCTAACTAGCACGCTAGTGCTTTTGTTGGCAACAAATCGTAGTTTTGTCCTCACGTAATGAACAAATGTGGTAGCTGGAATGGGTAAAATTTTCCATAATTTTCAATAATCCATAAGTTTCCATAATCATCTGAGAAAAAAAATCATATTCAATGTGTTTCTAGAAGTGATTGTAACGTGGAAGGTATCGCCCTAATGCATGTTGTTGTGTTTGTGTTGTTGTTGAACCTAATGAAACCTTGTTTTTCTCAGGCCAGCGTTTGGACGAGGTTCAGGAGGAGATGGGAAAAGTTTTGATGCCAGACAGAAGATTGGAGTTAATGATGTGAGACAGAGGCTTGGAGGAGGCACAGGTAAAGTCCAGCAGATCAGTGGGTGTAAATGTTACTTTGTAATGAGCAAAGTCATTGTCTTAAAACTCTCAATTTCTCCCCTTAGGTTTTCAAGTAAAAGATGCCAGAGAGAAGCTGGGGCAGAAAGATGCTCGTTTCAAAATCCGTGGCAGGGGAGGAGCAGGAGTGGTGCAAGATGCACGTCAGATGATCAACTCACGCAAGCAGGGACAGAGTCAGTTCACCGTCTCTGCACCGACCACACTAAAGACAGCAGTAACACAACATTTACAGAGCCAGACGCTTGTGCCGCAGATACAGATACACACCAACAACAATCTTGCTGGTGTGAATACAAGGCAGTTTGGTTCTAATGCACAAGGACCGAGTCTGAAGGCCAGTGCAGTACCACAGCTGAGCAATAATGCAAGAATGATGGATGCTCGTGATAGGCTGAGCCTCAAGAGGAGCATTGGAGGGACACAGACACAAGCAGCAGTTGCACCACCTTTAAAGATAACTAAGACCATCCAGGTGAGAATAAATAAATCAGGCTTGTATGCTTGTAGAAATATACAGTCAGAACTTCCTTAAGTAATGTATTATGTTTCTTTTTCCAGCAACGTCCAGTAGGGATGTTAGGAGGAATACGTGCCGCTACACAGGTAGATTAGTTTCTCTTGACATATTTAAATGTAACAGGACATTTATGAGCCCATTTCTAAAGATTTAAGATATCATACTAAAAGGATTACTTTGTTTTTCTACAGCCTACTCTAAATGAGCATGATGACGCCCCGAATAAACAGTTAAAGATCACAACTGCAAACAATTTGTTACAATCTCGGGTAAGATGTTTCTCTGTGACAAGGCTACATGTGGGCCTTTATACAGAAACTTCAGCGTGTCTGCTGTGCGTACCTACATGAACTAGAGTGTTATCTATCTTGTCTCTTTTTTTCACACAGCCTGGTACAGCAGGCTCAGCTTTCTCCATGTCAGCCCCCATCACCAAGGTGGTTAAGAATGATGCTTACACGGCCCCACGGCCCGCTGTTCCTGTGGCTTCTCCTCGGCCCACTACCAGCCTGGCTGCCACTCGGTCTTCAGCTGCAGCCTTACAGCCAGTCTCTAGGACTCTTCAGCAAAGCACAGCAGAAACCAGTGCAACAGCTCCTCCTCCTCCTCAGGTAAATCCATTCATTTTTATCTGCAGCTCAGTGTGTGTTCTTTCAAATTGTGCTCATATAACTTGTGTTATTATGGTTTTTATTATTATAATTGGTCTTTTGGCTTGATGCAGCAAGTCAGACAAGTTTCTAATATAACAACTGCATCATGCCCCAGACAAAGGAAAATAATTGATTTCCTTTAATTGCTTTATATATAGCTGGGATGTGTGACATATAGTATTGTCACAACACTAGAATTTGAAACTCGATACTGATACCTCCCATTTTCAATACAACATCAAATATTTTGGCCATTTGCCCATAGTGCTACAACAGCAGTCCTGGCAATAAGGTCTTTTTTTTTTTTTTTTTGCAAAGTTAACGTCTTACCAGCCGGCTCACAGCTGGCTACAAAAAAAATAACAAACACATTTTAATAAATTATTGTAAAAGTAGAAAAGCTATTTTATCATATTGTCCACATCTGCCATTTCTTCCCTGTTCACACTGCTCTGCCTCAGTCTGCAGCCCTTCTTCTCCTCAGCTCTGCTCTTCAGGCCCGTCTGATTCTGCTGCTCTGAATTTTACTCTTTATTTTACTCAGATTAGTTCTCCACACTCTGGACTGACATCAAATTCAGAAATGCGAGCTTTACTGATCTCTGAAATTCCTCTTGAAGTGTTATTCAGTGTTAACTACTTCAGCTGTTAGTGAAGGGAGTAGCTGTGTGTCTGTCTGCACCTGTGCTGTGGGATCTTAAATCTTAATTTGATATTTTTAATATCGATTAATACCCAAGTATTGATTTTTATTTGACAATATTAAAAATAACTAGCGTAATTTTAAGATAAAAAATTTAAATCTTCAAGATAACAAATAACTAATGTTGTAACAAAAATGTAGTGGAATATAGACTATGGCCACTTTTAGAAACAGTCCCGCATCCTGCAGAAATTATGCCGACAGTCAAAGGCAACAGCTGCTGTCAGTCTGCAGCTACATTTCTGCCACATTTCAAGATCTGCCAGCAGCCTGTCTTCATACAGACCCTTTAATTTTTACTTGCTCTTAATTCAATAAACAGCTGTCACTTTGTAAAACATTGTGGAGGTAAATCTTTTCTGTTTGTTTCATGCTTAAACTTAAACCACCGTTTAATATGTTTAAAGAACTTTGATTGGCTTTTAACTGTTATGCTCATACTATCCTTGCCTTTTTTGCCATCCATGCCACACCACAATGAACTCTTCTTACATCCGTAGATTTGCACATTTAAAGGGAAACGTGTAACGTGCAAAAGGCTAACAGGTGAAAATACTGAATGCAAGATGGAATGAAAAAAAGAAATTTTTTTTTTTCTTTGGTTGTTTTTGTTTTTTAAACCTGGCTGCAGACTCTTTATCAAATAGACCCCTGCAGTGATTCTGTTACATGTATCAGTTCGATTGATATTTAATGTGTTCACACAATCTTTACATTTACTTGACTGTTTGGTTTTGTCATTTTTCATTTCAGCCTACTTTTAGTCCTTTGGAGGGGACAAAAATAACAGTGAACAACCTGCATCCCCGAGTCACTGAGGAGGACATAGTGGTGAGGAAATTGCTCTGTTTGCCTTTAACCTTTTCTTGTTTGAGATTAAAATGATGTGCAGAGTGCTGTGAGTACCGTGATGAGTCATTCAGTGTGTATTTGTAATGCCTGTCAATATTTGTCCACAGGAACTGTTCTGTGTGTGCGGTGCCTTGAAGCGAGCACGGCTGGTGAAGGTGGGCGTAGCTGAAGTGGTGTTTGTCCGTAAAGAGGACGCTGTGAGCGCATACAGGAAGTACAACAATCGCTGCTTGGACGGTGAGTGCCAAGAGCAAGGACGCACACATGAAAGTCTTCTGTTTAACATGCAGTTTAATGGCTGCTGTAGCAGCGAGATGTTTTGCGAGCATGTTATACATCATATATATAGTGTTGTGAAAACGTGTTAGACTCCTTTCTGATACCGTAGTACAGTTTTCTGGTTCGTGTCAGACTTTTCATAACGAAACCATGTCCATGGTACAGACGTAGCCCCTCGTTTAGAAATAAGGACCTCGATTTGTTTTGATTAGTCTTTCTGTTTGGATCTACCTGGTTCTGCCTCATCTTCACTGGCCGTGCTGGTATTCTCTGTGCCTGCATCCACGTGGTGACTGTAAGCGCCATTTATAGTTACTACATGTTTTTGAAGTCATTTGTTTGATGCAGATTCTGAAATTTGATGTCTGAGAATAATGTATTTCGTCGTCATCTCAGTTTATTTAGAAGGCAAAACCTCAACAGGATCTTCAGCTTTATTGTGAAAGGTTTATGTGGAAAATAAACAAGCCGACGGCGGAGCCACACGTTGGGTTTACCGTCGTTGTTGCTAACGACAACGCGTAAAAACAGTCGCTTATCTGTCTGTAGTGTGGTTATTTTAAATATAGGAGAAAGAGAGAACTTTAAGAAATGAATTTAGCCATTACAGTGACCATGAAAACACTGAAAAAATACTGCAGTAAACAGTAGGGATGGGTATCGTTTAGGTTTTATCCGATACCGGTGCCAAACCGGTACTTTTGAAACGGTGCCGGTGCTTAAACGGTGCTCAAACCGGTGCTTAAAGAATGGAGAACACAAAATTGGTCCAAAAACCTCTCATGTTCAGCTGTTTTTTTTTTTGTAAAAAGATAACAATGTTAACCTTTTCTGCAGCTATGGGGCATATATGGTATCACTCTTGGCTGGAAGCAGTGCTTAAACAATGGAAAAAACACAAACTTTGTCCAAAAACCTCTCATGTTTAACTGTTTTCCACTTTTTCTTTGGTCATTTTAGCCTTTTTGGCCAGGGTGCAGGGAGTATCTGCCATCAAACAAGAGGACAGCTGCATGTAACTACGATGGTGTTTGCTAGTTCACCTTACATGCATTAATGTAATAACATGGTTAGCCTACTCAACGTAAATTACACACGGACAACATTAAGCTACTTACGCAGAGAAGAACGGCTGCTGCTGCATCATCATCCGTCATCATTTCTGCTACACTGGCAGGGCTAGGGGCCAGGACTCTCCTCTTCGGGTTTTTGGGGGATGTTGCTAACTCCGGGTCCGATAACAGGCAACCCACCCGCAGTAGATGTGCTCGGTGTGAGGTCTCGCAGCAAGCTATCAAATACGGCGCATTTTTCGGCTTTTAAAAAAAACGCTATGCGTCGCCAGGTGTTTCATCGGATTTGAGGTGTTACCTCCTTTGCACAGTATCAGCTTAAAGCACTTGTTGCAGGCTGCTGAGTTTGCATCTTTTGCTGTGAAGTACAGCCAGACTTTTGACCGCTTCGCCTTGGGCATTTTTAATCTGTAGCTCTGCTCTAAAAGAACGTACGTACCTGGACCCGCCTACTATCCTCGGAAGCGTAAAATGATTGGCTAGAATTCAAAGTGTATGACATCTCAGGGAAAAAAAGCACCGAAATAAAGCACCGAAATGTGCACTGCTTTTCGGTCTGGTTACTACCGTTTATGTCATGGCACCGGATACCGGTACCCATCCCTAGTAAACAGTTTATTTTGTGACACCAAGAAACAAATGATAGCGTAAAATGAAACGTTAGACATTTTCATATCGTCATCCGATATATATCGTTATTTCGAACAGCCCTAGGTGTTAGTGTGATGCCAAACTTCCTTCACAGTGATGTGATAGACTCATTGCCAGTTATTCCAAGTGCTTGATTGTAGTTCTTAATGCCAAGAGTGGCACAACCTGCTATTAGGTTTGCAGGGCAATAACATTTTCATATCAGGCCCCTTAGGATTGGGTAGCTTCTACGTTAGTGAACAAAGTCCTTATTTGAAAACTGCATTTTGTATTTACTCAGGTTTTCTTTGTGTGATATTCAAATTTGTTTGATCTGAAACATTCAAGTGTGGCAAACATGCAAAAACCTAAGATATCAGGAAAGGGGCAAATAGTTTTTCACAGATCTGTATGTGGTCAGGATCGTTGTGATTGGTTCATTTATGTCATCTGTTTTTTCCTTTTCTTGTCCACCCCCAGGCCAACCCATGAAGTGTAACCTTCATATTCAGGGAAATGTCATCACTTCTGATCAACCCATTCTATTGTGAGTGAGCCCTCGAGGCTTCTTTAGTTAATTTCAAATGAATCTCTACTCAATTGTGTTTGCGTGTGAGACCAGGGTTGGCTCAGACAGAGAGAGGGGACAGTATGTATAAGCGGTCCATGAAAAGGCAGTGAGTCACTGTATCCTCGTTATATGTGACCTTTTGTATAGACAAGGTATGTAGTGTGTTGGGTAAGTGAAAATCCAAATAACAGAACTGGTTAAAATGCATTACAGTGCTGATCAGCATCCTTCTACCCTTCACAGACTTCCTCTGTATAGGAAGAATCCTAAATTAAAGAAATCATTGTTTTGCATATTTTCATTGTGCCATAATCTGGCTTTTATCTACATACTAAAACCTATTAGCTATCCATTCACTGCATTCCTAAAGTAAAAAGTATTTTATTGTGGTCCTCTTGTGGTGCTGTCTAAAGTGAGCGACTCTGACTCCCGTCCCCCTTAAGGAAACTTTCTTCTGATTGGCTACCCATCATTAACAGAAGGGGTGAACATTGTGTGTGTGCGGGGCTTTTGTGCTCACAGCCAGAGCTGTGAGACTTAAATGACCGTGTTGTCCTCTTGTCCCCTTTCACTGACTTCACACAGATTCAGGAATAGAAAGAATAGTTTGAAAACAAACATTTAAAACAGTCTTTTAGCTTTGGTGACCTTAGTGGGCATATTTAATATGAACTGAGGCAAACTGTATATAAGGGAAAGCACCATAAGTCCATTTTGAGCTGGTTAGTAGCATTATTACATTGCTTTTGAAAAACAAGCTATTTGTATTTAAAGAAATGGATGTTATCAAGTTTAACTTCACACTGAAATGTAAATACCAGGTGCTGTTGCTGTGTTCTCCACTAGAGGTCAGGCATGTAACCCTTTTGGCCTAACAGCTGTCTCTTTAACTGAACTCAGTGGGAGGGGACCCCTCTGTGTTGTTTGAACCATTAAAGGACTTAAAAAATAGTAACAACTGTTTGACTTGCCCACAGGCGACTCAGCGATACTCCGGGTACAGGCAGCAGCACAAAGAAAGAAGGTCTGCCCGCCTCCTTATCACGGCCCGCCGGTCAGCGTTCCTCCTCTCAGCCCACTCCAGAGGTGGACCCCCAGACCATCCTCAAAGCTCTCTTCAAGTCCACTACACAGTCGACCTCCACCACTGAGCCTCCCAGCTCACAGGCCACTGCCTTTCGCATCAAGATATAGCCCACGTCTAAAGTGAAAACTCTGTCTGTTCATGTTAGTGCATTCTCAGTGTTCTCATTTCAAACTGTGGTGTTCACATTGACAGCAGCCAGCACACATTCTCATGAAACTAATTTTTACACATTTGATATACATGACTCCTGTGAACGTGAAATTCATCATTCATGCATCCTTGTTTGGGTTTTATCAAAAGTCACCTGTTGGTTTTGGAAACGGAGCGGGGGGAAGTTTCATATGATCTTTTAATCCGATGTAGAGGTGGAGGAGGGGTAGTACCAAATTTAATTGCAACGGGTGTTTGGGTTTTTTTTTTTTGTATATTAAGTGACAGTTTGATTTAGTTTAATATATATCCCGTCATCCCGTCATTGCCGCTTGCCTCCAACTTCCAAAAGAGTAGGAGTTTAAAAAAAAAAAAAAACCCAGCCCAAACCCTTTGACTAATTGAGGACTGTGTGGTAGTGTTATTCTTGAGAGTTATGTAATATTTAAGGCTGAATATTCATGCAGGTGTGTTCATTTATCTTACCTGTGCTTCCCTTTGGGTTTAATGAGTGTGTATAATGCATTGGGGGAAAAATATATACAGACAAAACAAAAAACCAAACGTCTGTCATGTCTGTTTTATTAGGAAGGACAGTTTGGTTAAAATGTGGGAAGATGATTTAAATTGAGCCCAAAGTGATGCCAAAATAACTGAAAATACCTGCAAATCGGGGACTGGCGTAAGCTACATAATACCATAATAACTTCAGTAAGCTAGCTCTGAAACGGACATGTCAGTTTATTTAGTTTTAACATTCTTGTGGCATCCAGACTCGTATGCTCCGTGACTGGTTTTTGCTTGATGGTCAACATGTTTAATTCTTTCTATTATTACTCCTGATTTGTGTTGAAAGACTGTAATTTACGTTCTACTGCATTCTTGGTATGTAATGCAAGACGAGACAAAGTGGTAGGATGTATCTGAAATGTCACCATTAAATATTTAGCTTTGTAGATGATGTCTGAGACTCTTTGCTTTTCATATCATGATCTCTTTGTTGATTTATGTATCTGTGCTGTTAGGCTTTCTAAAAACAGTTCTGGACTTGTGAATGATTTACAAGTCTGGTGCTGAACCTTTAGCCGTCTTTGTTTCAGTTTTACTTCATAAATACACACCTACAAGTAAAACCAACAACCAAACTATTAAAAAGGAGAGATTCACTCCAGTTGTTGAAATTGGTTTGAGGGAAGCAAAACCATGGAGGCTTGTTTCTTTAATCATTAAATCAAGCTCAAATTTTCAACATACCAACTCAAACTTCTGAGAAAATAACTTAAGTAATTAGTTATTTTGAAATTTTGATATAAAAATTCATCTTCCATTTAAAAAACATCTAAATTTAAAACCCTGGGACAGGCTGGTGAAAAAAGTTATATGACAACATAAACGATAAATGATCCTCAGAGCATTTAGCCTCAAGGTCGAGGCTAAATTTGACCATTGAATTCATTTTTTAAGGTAGGCTGTAATACAAACTAAAAACTAAATGTGTGGGTTTAAAGCAAACACAGAACCTGCTTAGCAGAAAATCTGGGGAGGGGAACGGTACCAAACGGGAATTCAGTTGTACTTCCGGCGTGAAAGGTCACACCAAAATGGCGCCGTCCAAGAAGAAACACGCCAAGAATCAGGCTTCTGTTATTCCTGGAGGATTTACGGGTATTTCTAATTATTACGCCGTTTTTTCTGTACCGCTTTGTCCTCGTAGATAAATGTTTGTGTTACGTAACCCGGCTGGTGTGTGTATGAGTTTGTGCTGATCTGTAGTCTGCCATGTCGACAGGGTGATAGCAGACGCTGATGTGTTGTTTTTTCCCGTCTCTCCTCGCAGTGTTGTCCTTACAGTTCAGCTCCGATAGCGCCGCCAGGCACTCGCTGTACGTGAAGGAGCACCGGGTGCGAGCCGAGAAGAGTTCCCACAGACCGCTGGACCGGACTTTATTCGTGCTAAACATCCCTCCATACTGCTCAGAGGTAGCGCGCCTGCCTGGCTGCTCTGTTTGTCCTTCATATAAACAGTAACTACTGCACACTGCCTTTCCTCTCACTGTTTGTGTATGTGTGTGTTACAGGATGTTGTCAAAGATTTATTCTCGCAGTTTGGCAGCATTCAGTCAGTTGAGCTGAAAGACCACCCGGGGTCCTCCCAGGAGGCTGGACCCAAACTGTCCAAGTTCTTCAAACCAGCTGAAAAACAGGTTGACCTGTGTTCCTGCGCAGTTGCTCGTTTGTTTATGTATGTTTTGTAGATTTCAGTTTCACGTTATGTGTCTCTGTCTGTTTCAGGGCTTCAAAGTTGGCTATGTTGTATTTCAAAACGCCTCCAGTTTACCAGCAGTTAAATCACACCCACATGATGTGCCTTTGGTGGTCTGCACAGAGCAGCGCCCAGTCAAAACAGGACTGCAGAGTAAGTAGGCTGTTGCTAAAGTGACACAGTTTAATGTATGAGGCTTAAATAAAACCAAACGAGACATAAAACCGCCCCAAACACAGTGGATGGCTACAAAAAATGCGAAATATAACCAAAGAAGCAAAAGTATCTGCAAAAGATGTGTTCAAAAGTGTCATAAAATACTCAGAGATTTAGCTACAGAGAGTCACTAATAATAAAATGTGACACAAATGACCAAAAATAAGTGTGAATAAGCTTATGAGTGAAAAATCTGTTATAAAGACGCCAAAAGTCAAGCTTAACGTAAATACAGTGGCTACAAATCGATGCCAAATGGGACATAAAGTGACCTAAGAATGAGAAGAAATGATGCAGAACATCTGGAATCATCTGTAACAAATGAGGTGTATGACACGTGTGTTGTATTTTCTTTATGGCAGAGTGGATCCAGCAGTACACAGACTCCTTTATCCAACCGGAGCAGCTGCAACAAAAAGTCGACTCTTTTATGGAAGACTACGATAAGCATAAAGAAGAGGTGAGAACTCTGTCGCTGTTCCTTCAGCACCGCTGACACGTCCGCTCCGCGTAGCTTCAACGTGGGTTTGATGTTTTGTCCACAGGAAGCGGAGCGGCAGAAGAAGGAGGCCGAGGAGGAGCAAGAAGATGAAGAGGGCTGGGTGAAAGTCACGAGAGGGCACAAGGGTGCCAAGGCGCGTCCTCACAGCGAAGCAGCCAATCAGAGGACTCTACAGAGGGAGATAACGAAGAAGAAGAGGAAGGAGCTCTTGAACTTCTACACCTGGCAGCACAGAAACACGCAGAAAGAACGTAAGTCTCTGATATGTTAATGACATTGTTTACATTTGAGGTTGTGAAAGCATTTTATTTAAATAAGTTTCCTTTTCTTTCTTTCTTTTCCAGATATCGCTGAACTAAGGAAAAAGTTTGAGGAGGATAAACAGAGAATAGCTCTGCTGAGGGCACAGAGGAAGTTCAGACCTTACTGAGTCAGCTGCCCGTTTTTTCTTCTCATTTCACTGCTTTTGTGTATTTCAGTTGCATTATAAAGGTTTTATGTTAATAAACTGGTATTCTGACTTTATTTTACGATGATTAAATTTCTCGCTCCTCACATTAATGATAGTAAATCTAGTGAAGCACAGTAAAGCTACAACATGAAGTACGGAAATTTTATAAAACAGCAGTTTAAGACTAATCTCTTTCGCCTGAATTTTAAGATCACAATTTTATGATTTTTGTTCAACTATTTTTATTGTGAAGCACAAGTAGACAATTTTATGACTTCATCAAATTATCAGAGCAGGCGCCAGCAACTTTCTGTGATGACATCATAGGTTGATCTTGGTGTATTTCTGCGTGTGTACAGTGTACCCATCTTCAGCCAAATGTCAGAGCTCATCTCAACATCTCAATCCTATAGAGCACCTTTGAGTTGTGCATGAAACAGATCTGCATTGTGGTCGAACATGTCAGTATAGATCAAAATGTCTGAAGCACAGTCATGTCATGCCTTATTTCTTGATATTTTTCAAGAAAAATGGGTTCAGTAATTTATCGAAGTGCAAACACATACAGTACATGAGGCAATAACAGAGTTTGTTCACTTCTAACAAGCTTAAATCAGTATTTGGTGCGACTACCTTTATTCTCCAACACACTCAGAACTCTCTCGGGCAGCTTTCTTGTTCATTTTTTAAGTAGACTTCAGAAATAGTTCTCCAGACTTCTTGAAAGACATTCAAAGCTCTTCGTTGGAAGTTTGCTGCCTTTATTTCTGTTCTCTATCAGGAGGATCCTACACTGCTTTAATAATGTTGAGGCCCAGGCTCTGGGGAGGCCAATCCATGGCTGGTGGTTTCACTGTGTGTTTTTCTATCCAGCTACACTTTTACGGCATTGGCAGTGTGTTCGGGCTCATTGTCATGCTGTTAATAATTAGTTGGTTTCACATGGAATTGCATTGTGGATCAAAATGTGATGGCCTCACACCATGACAAAGCCTGCTCTGTGTTTTACAGATTGCTATAGACACTTGCATCCCATCAGATCTGCTGTTACTGATTTCCAGTCCAGTTTTTCTGCCATTTGGCTCTCAGCCTTAAGCTCAAAAAAACCAAAACAAATGCACATATGGACAAATTGACATTTATTGAGATGCATCTTGTTCGTCACGTGCTCGTTGCATTCTCCTGATGCTTGAACACACAATGAACAGCAGGACCACAAGAAGGCCAGCACCAACACCAGACAGGATGTATACGATCACCTGAAACACTAAGGAAGAGAGGGTGCGAGATTCTATTTAAAGAGTGTCATTCATACTCTTTCATGTAATGATTCTAGTTTGGTGTATTGCTGGATTTACTTTTTTCCCGTTTCATGCAGGGGTCTTTCTCGGCTTCAGTGTTATTCTGGACCAGCTGCATTGGCCCCAAAGAGACCAGTTGAAGCTGGTGGGGTTGAGATGCGGCCTCTCTTCTCGGCCTCTCCCCCTCAGATGCTTGTGGGAGGACACAGGACAGATTTTTAAAAAATTCCAAAAATAAACAGCACATTAAGTGTACTGTGGTATACTCACAAATGAAGGTACAACGCTGCACACAGTCAACGTCATTCGTGCAGATTTCCACCCAACAATAGAAGTACATCTGAGTGAGAGAAAACACATAGCCAGGTCTGTGGGGGGAAAAAACAAAACGCTGCGTTGCTGAAATATTATAATCTGATGAAACATACTTCCTCTGGACTTGGATGGCCTGTGCTGGGGTCCAAGAAGGCAAAGGTCTTGACATCAAACCTCCTGATTTGTGAGTGAGATGTGGTCTTCCCCTGTTTGTCCACAGGGACAGAGCTTCTCATATTATCCTGAGGATTTGGACATCTGTACAAAAGGGACAAAACTGTGCTGTTATATTTTTAATTTTTGTTTTTTTATTGAGGGGTGGGGGTTAATAACGTACCCATCATAGAGAAGTGTCCACACAGAGTGTCTTGACCCAGGATAAGCAAAGCAGTCTCGCACTCGCAGGGAAAGTGTGGGATCTGGAGATGGCTGCACGATGGAAATCTCCACATTCACAGCTTCACGAAGGGGCAAAGTCAGTGGAAGCTGTTCCTCGGGAATAAAGGATGTAAAGGATGCATCTGCAGCAACAAACATATACACATCACCAGCTGTCATTTGCATACAAAGTGCCTTTTCATTCCATTTTAGTACCTGTGGCTATTCTCATTTGCACTCCGATGGACCCCAGTGCAATGACAGGTGGTGGATTAGTCACCGCATACAAAGACCGCAGTTCTGCTGCACGCTTCAGATCAGAGGAGTCGTATTCACACTGGACCTGAAGACTAAAAACCCCAAAACATTCATCACCACCAGTACGGTCTTCTAGAAGAAGATGTATCCATCTCCATACCTAAATTGAGAATTTTTCCCATCATTTCCTGTATGTAGCTCCACCACTTCCACCTCGTAGATCACCACATCTCCATTTGCCTAAAAGCCGGAGAGATTTAAAAATTTTTTTAAAAAAAAGGTTTAAGAAAAGAAGATGATGTGAAAATTCATGGTGGACCACAGACACATCTAAATGAAAGCTTGTGCTCAATGCTGTGACTGGCTTTGTGTAACTGTGCAAAAATATTAGGATGATACCCCAATCTAAATATTAGATATAATATTTACCTTCCTCTTTGCACCGCAGTCTGAGACTCCTATCTTGAAGACAGCAGTATCTGGGGTTGTGACAACAGGGTGACAGTGCGGCTGATCCTTTACAATGAGGCTGCTGGGATCAATGGGCGTGTGTGCATCTGCAGCGTTTACTGAGAACACAAAGTGTCCGTCCAGAGAGCAGGCTGGATGGAGTCAAACAGGATAATGTTGCATAGTTGTTTTTTGAGTAAAACACAAATTAAAAAACCCAAAAACAAAACCCTGTTTTGTCCTCATCTCTGCATAATTGTCTTTATAACTACATAATGTTGAATACTGCATTAGCATGTATTGAAAGCTCTGCTGCCAACTATAGATGACATTTTACTGCTCATCAGTGCCAAACATTATTGGTACTGCTTGGTACCTGGTACTCTGTAGTACCAAACATATTTACAGTGGTAACAAGACTGCATTTTGTAATGAAGGCCACGCATATACTGGCAGGAGGTCTGTCCACAGTCAAAATACATAAACCTCTGATTAGGTATCCATTTCTGATATTTCTGATTTCCCTTAAGCCCCCCACACGACTGGTTATTAAGGGGTTAAGAGTCCTAGAAGCAGCCCTGCTTGTTTAGACGAAAGGTTGGAGGGGAAAATACAGATCTTACCATTGAGTGTGTAGTAGCAGGCTGAATCACGAGCATCATAGCAGCAGCCCAGTTTGTAGCAGACATCACTGGAAACCCTTTGGTGGCCACAGTCCACTCGAAGAGCTCTTTCAATGTCACAGTTTCCAGGGAATGCTGGAGAAGAGTTCTGTTTTTAAATGTCTTAGATCGTCACTCTGAACTGTGCAGACTCCTACCCAGTATTGGTAATTACAAGAACAACAAGACAACACTCTAAACTTGGCTCCATAGGGAAATTGTGCCAGGGTGACTTTTGACTGATGAAAAGGGAGAGCGGATTTTAGGTATACAGGACACAACTGGGTCAGTGAGTTTGTCAAGCTCAATCAGCTGTCTCCACTCACGTGTTGGGCGAGGCTGGGTCCTCTCACTTCTTGCCTTTATCAGGGGACAGCTGATGTTGACCCTGATCCATCGATCCTCTCCTGCCAGCTGGACCTGCAGTGGGATGACGACTTTGCTGCCCTGAGGATGAAAGGTTATTGCAGCATGGCTGTCAAGAAGTGACATACATGCAGATTGTAAACTCATTTTTACCTCCATTGGTTTCAATCATTAAAACTTAATAGTAAATATACTATAGTTGCATTATTTTTGGCCCTACTTGGCAATCCCATACATTTCCTTCATGTAAACTCTGCAGCAAGATTCACACCTCAACACGGACAAAGCAGCTGTCATATCTGCTGAAAAACGAGAGGCTCTGGTTCTTCACTCTAGCCACTTGCACTCCACAGGTCTTCTCATACTGAGGCACTGGGACTGTGGCCCCTGTCACGTCTAAGGAAACAAAGCACACACACACATGGTCTGAGATCAATGCAAAAGATGAGGGTCAACTAAATGAACCAAGCATCTTCCTCACATCCCGCTGCCCTATACCTCACCTCTGGCGTACACATTGTTTTTCACCATTGGACCAAACACAGCTCTGATGCCTCGGAGAGAGCAGGTGACTCGCGGCATGGCGAGCTGTTTCCTCTGCTCGAGTGTTTTCTTCCTGTGATCGGGGGAAAGGCAGACGCAGCGCCGAGCCATGACGGTGAAAAGTAAAAGAGTCGCGCAAATCTTTATAAAACGATAATTCATCTCGCTATAGTTTGCAAACTTAACAGCAGAAACATCCAGCCCTATCTAAGGCGCTGGAGACGGTCACGTGACAGCTGTTAATTAGTGTTAATTAATTTAAAGCTATGGCGTTCCTCGGGCTCGGGGACCAGTGCAGTGCAGAGAGTTAAAGGGTGTCGCAGACCTGCTCAGCGTCACCCGCCTGCGCGCACCGAGAGCTACAGAAGCTGACGTGCACGCGGCCACAGAATAAAGCCGGTAATTAATAAAAAAGGTCAACGTTTAAATATTAAATATCACACTGAGCGCATGCACGGCCAACTCTATCCTAAGGGGGCCATTAAATGAAAGCATTGCATAACTCGCTGGCCTCACCCCCCTCTCGCTCTCCCCATGGCAAAGCTTGTACCCACCCCAGTTATTATATAAGCAGTCTTAAACCTTTACTCACTGCCATCAGAACACCCACTCATCCTGTCAGAATTGCAAGGAAATGCCCATTTTGTTGCTCTATTCCAGCTGTGTTTGCTTTGAAAACATTTTGCTTTGCAATAAATGACCTGATTTTCTGTGCAGGCTTAAATGAAGTTAGTTATCTTAATCCAGACCTAGCTGGACTCCAGCACAGTGCAGCTTTCAAGCTAATTTTAATTTAGCTAAACCTTAATTATCCCATTCAAAGGCTACAGTATAGAAAGTGTAGTACATAGAATCAGGGAGAGATCTCGGCAGTTGCTATAATGATGTTGCCTGCGTGGATATGGTTGTCGTTTTTTCTATTTCCCTTATTGTCAACAAGTTTATATACACCGGGAGAAACAGATATATAGCCAATACAAAAGGGGGCAAATAGAACAACAGCAAAAGAGAAACTGGGAAATAATCGGTTACACTCTATGCATAGTTTTGTATAAATAACCTAATTTTTGTAAATTATTTTTTAATAATTTGCAGGATAAATGTTGTAACTGTAACATTTACTATATTAAAGTAAAAATGTAAAATACCTGGTTAAAAAAACAGTACTTCTGATTGCATTGCACGTCTACTTCATTGTATTTTGGATGGAAATATAACAGAACATAAAAGCTTGAATTACTTACGCACATTTTGATGTTAAACTGCGTATTAATACAGAGGATTATGCCTTAAATAGCGGCAGTACTTCATGTTGTAATACATCTATATGAGGGAGCAGGGCAGCTCACGAGTTTCTCCATCTGTGCTTTACCTTGTATAATATCCCGGAAACACCCATCATAATATGTAACTATATTATTTCAAATTATCAATAAAATGATGAACAGTTGGCTTGATTCACTTGTTTGTATATGTAACATTCAAACAATAGCTAATTATTAACTCTGTAATATTATTCTATTTTATCTACAGAATTCCTACATTAAATTACACTAAAAAGTAAAAGGAGTGGAAAAATAGGTGAATTAAAAACTACACGTTAGCAAAAAAATAACAACCAAAGCACCCCCCCCCCCCTCCCCGATGAGCTAGCAAAGAATTAGTAAATGATAACGGATAGGAACAACAACAAAAACCAAACCAACAAACAAACAAAAAACCCAGTGGATTTTCAGAGATAAAACTAAATGAATACGAACAAATCCAGTCTGGAAATTAACTGAAACTAAGTAAGAAAATAAATAATTAAATAAATAAATAAAGGAATTTCTTAGTAAAGGAATTAATAAATAAAATAAGATAAAATATATTAAAACTTGACGGAAAAAGACTGTGATAACTTGGAATCAAATTATTCATTTCATCGTCAAATTTATTTGATTATTTATAATTTACATTATTAGAAAAAAAATGTTACACCTATCCAAAACGGATGGGTGGCGGGGAAAATACGTTGGGAATAACAATCCAGCGTAAACACACTTTTATTCAGAAACCATTCTGAATATTTCTAACTTTTACTGGGATCGTGTGAGACACTTCTTCTGTTTGATCGTGTGGATATTGTTTACAGTCCCACGGCAGGTCACGAGTTGTCAGACGGCGTGGTGACGTAAGGCTCGTGACGTTTCTGGGTGATTCCCGTCAGGCTGATAGACTGGCTTTAGCATTAAGCATAGGCAACAGGAGAGCGTAGGACGGCTCGTAAACATGGCTTTGAATCGAAATCATACGCATAACGGCAACGTGTTGATAAACAACGGAGAGAGGTGAGGGTATTACCTAGTGTCAGGGTGTTTAATTGTATTAACTAGCCAACTGTCGCCTCTGTTTTCGGCTTGTTTACCTTTTACTTTCCAATGCGTAGTCAACTCAATGCTATCCAACTGCTAGCCTCCAGCTAGCTGGCCTAGGTAATGTTAGCATTAGCTGTTTTATTGTTTACTGTATATTTCAGGGCGTTGTGTATTTTGTGTGCTCTTTTAACGGCGAGACATTTAATGGCCTTACTTTAAAATCGTCGCATAATGTGGTTTAAGCAAGATGCGTTAGCGGACTATCCAAACAGGAAGTTTTGGCAGCATTTTTTGTCAGGATGTTGAAATCTTGTAAAACACAAATGTCTTCCCATTGCATGTTTCGTAAAGCAATTTTTTTTCTAGCTGCTGCGAAATACAATTTCTACATGTTAGCGTACTTTTTAGCTCCTTTATAGTTACTGTAAGCAGTGACCTAATTTTCATTTGCCTCATCTTTATCCAGTGTTTTAAGGGAGTGCAAGAATGTGGAGCTGTCCTTCAGTGATGTCACCTGCAAGACAGATCTGCTGAAGGGGACCAAGAAGGGCACGGTGTACCTCACACCATACAGGGTACTACCCAAATTATCAATAAACAAAAGATTCCTGTGATGTTTACGGCTGCTTTTCATGTGCTCATGTATCCTTATGTAACTCATCTTTTTGCCTCATCTCTTGTTCACCGGCTCAGTTGGTGTTTGTATCCAGTAACACCAAGGACTGCCTGGGTTCAGCCATGTTCCCCTATTACCTGATGAAGGGCTGCAGCATTGAGCAGCCAGTCTTTGCAGCCAACTACATTAAAGGGACAGTGTCTGCTGAGCCCGGTGGTAGGAAGCCTTTTGCTTTTACACTTAGTCACTATCATTTGATTGTCTGTCTCTAAAACAATCTCATATGAACCCATATTAGTGAAAACTGTGGTGTATTAGTTTCAGAACTTTACTTTGCTTAAAAAAGGCAGCTTTCTGTATTTACTCTAAAGGGAATTGACTTTTTAATCAGGTGGCTGGGAGGGTCAGGCACATTTCAAGATGTCATTCCCCAGTGGAGGAGCCATAGAGTTGGGACAGCACCTCTTCAAACTGGCCACAAATGGTTCGTATGCCATTTTAATTCAGTACCTTTTCTTTATAACCAGGAAACACGTGTTAAGGTAGCTAAACCCTTTACCAAAGTAGCAGTCCTACTATATTAAAAACATGGTACAGTTGCAGTAAAAAAACAAAAACTTTAAAGATTAAACGCTTTATAGAAATAAAGGACATTACGATACAGATAACTCTGTGTCTTCTGGAGTCTTTGGAAAGTCACTTTTATTCTTTCTGTGCTCCAGCTTCTCGTGGCGCTCCGGTGCAGAATGGAGCTGCTGCCTACGGTTACCCTTCACCTGGTATGATGAATGGCTATGGCCAACCTCCACCTGCTCCTCAGGGCTATCCCTACCCACCACCTCCCCAGCAGAATGGCTTCTACCAGGGGCCTCCCCCTGCTGCTGGGAACATGCCCTACTCTTATCCACCACCTGCTGCTGCAGGTACACAGTCTCGCTGTCTGTAGGTCTATTTTTAAACGTCTGATTCAACTGAAGACCGGCGGCAACATAAGTAGTGATTTTTAAAATCTAGCTTATAGTCAGCGCAGTTGTAACTCCAGGTTCTGCATTTTATTTTGTAGATTTCTTTCACTTTCTTTTTTCCTTTCTTCCTCATAATCAAAGTGCTTATAGTTTGTAGCCTTGTTTTCTTGCATTTGTATGTAAGCGCACTTTTTTTTTTTTTGTCTCTTTGCACATAAGTTAAAAATGTGCACCCTCGAGGCGCAAATCATGCTGTCCCTCTCTCTCTGTCAGTGTCCTGTTTTTTTTCTTTATCTTTTTTATTGTGTAAATAATTGTACAAACAGGCTGCAACCCCCTGTGACCTTCAAACTGCATCTTTAAAAAAATAATAAAAATTCTGTTGGCCATCTGTGTTCCAGGAATGTACCCATCTGGTTTTGACTACATGGCCCCTCCTCCCCCGTACCCTGGGCCACCACAAAACTGGGCTGCACCCTCTCAGAACTGGACAGCACCACCACCACAACCACCTCCAGGTCTGTTTCTCTCACTCTCCTTTTTTCACTCACTCCCTATTTATTTATTTATTTTTTTCTTCCTCTGTGCCACTGCACTTGTCAGATCGGATCTGTCTGCCTCAACATGAATCACTTCAAAGCACGCCATTAAAAAAGAAAAAAGGGGGGTGCTGATGTCTCCTTCTCTACAGATAAAAATGTCAAGGAATAAAACAGTCTTCTCGCCCTCATGTTGTTGTTTTTCTAGCAACTTTGGGGATTTTCGGTTAAAAACAGCGTCACCTTCTGTGCATCAGTCTGTGCTTCATCACCTTGTGCCAATAGATTTTTCTAAGTTTGAGGATCTTAGAAGTTTTCAGTTGCGCTTCATGTGACTACTAAAGCATTCTTCTGTGCATCTTTTCTCATTACAGTGTTAGGAACTGTTCTAGAGTATGTTCTGCGGTCATTACTCAGTCTTCATCTCCCTGTTTTTTGCCATTTTATGCACAGGTAACGCCAAGGCGGCTGAAGCAGCAGGCAGCGCATATTACAATCCCAGCAATCCACACAATGTCTACATGCCCATGGTAAGCTGCTTTGGATGTCTTTACCTCAGCAACATGTGACCTCTTCTTTAATGGCATTTTAATCATATTAAACCATCTTCTGGGTTTGCGTGCAGGAGCGACCTCCACCATACGCACCTTCTTCAAACTTCCCTGAAAAGAAAAACAACTGAAACGTGGGCAACGTCACTTCCAAGACACTCCTCTCTCGCATCCTCTGTATCCTAAATAAATTCTAAAGTGAGGTTTTTCTTTTTTCTTTTTGTAGACTGCAATAAGGTAATGCAATTAATATAGCGGTTAAAAAGATGTCAATTAAAATTTCCCAATGAGAGATTGTTTTTTTAAATTTTTTTGGGAAGGACTATAAATGGAACAGCTAATGACGTTTTAGTGTTTTCCATATTACATCAAGTCATTTAAATGGTGGACAACTTGTAAAGCAACAGTTGGGATTCATTTTTTTCTGTCTGATTCTTCAGCACCTACGCAGGGACTCGTGCAGTGTCCCAGCTGGAAAGGGGGGGAGGATTTGGAGAATGTATTTTTAAAGACAGATTTGTTACCAAAACATTTTGTAGCCGTTTATTGATTGCAGTTCATGTAATTATTAATAATATCAGCTTCTACTAAGAACAGTTATGTATGATTGCAAGTGCATTGTGTTTCCCCATTATAGCTTTGTAGTCATTTTCCACATAAAAAAACCAGAACTGTGTTCATTTATGTTCAGCGACACAATAACTGACTGATTCTCATACTATGGCTCGCACAGACACGCAGACTGGTGACCAGTATGATCCTGTACTCAATCTAAGTAACTTCATTCATGGTATGACCTTAAACTCCCAGTTCTAATTGAGTATCTTTACAGGGTGGTTATCAAAAAGAGTTGCGTAATGTTCAGAAAGATTTCTTATGAAACGAGTCTGTGTATGTGCAATATTTCAGCCTTGCATAACGGCGTTACAGGTCACCTGCGGGGTTATCTGAATGACCTTGTGCTGTACTCTGAGCTTCTGTTGTGTTGCTGTATGCAGAGCCAAGCTGAAACCAGAGCTCTTCTCCTTCAGTAATTAACCTAGTGTGAGGTTACAGGTTACACTGATTTATTAAGGCTCACCAGTATTTTGCCTGCAGGTGAAGCTTCTGAGTGCAGACTGTTATCCCTGATTCTGCTCAGTGTGCATCATTTAGCACCCGTTTGAAGGTCTTTTTGCGCATAGTTGTGGTGGTTAGAGGTTTTTGGTTTTTTTAGGTAGATTTAATCAAATGCCTGTATATTAACATCTCTTTTCTTATTCTTTTTGCTGAATTTGTCAAAAATCTAATAAATGTCAATTATTAAATTTCCCCCATTTTTGTCTTCAGTCATTTATAAACTGTCAGTTATTTATGCCATGTTTATTTCATAGATCTTAAATCAAATAGAGCCTCAGACAAACAAAAATAAATTTTACAGAGTATCATTTTTTACAGGGAGTGCAGAATTATTAGGCAAATGAGTATTTTGTCCACATCATCCTCTTCATGCATGTTGTCTTACTCCAAGCTGTATAGGCTCGAAAGCCTACTACCAATGAAGCATATTAGGTGATGTGCATCTCTGTAATGAGAAGGGGTGTGGTCTAATGACATCAACACCCTATATCAGGTGTGCATAATTATTAGGCAACGTCCTTTCCTTTGGCAAAATGGGTCAAAAGAAGGACTTGACAGGCTCAGAAAAGTCAAAAATAGTGAGATATCTTGCAGAGGGATGCAGCAGTCTCAAAATTGCAAAGCTTCTGAAGCGTGATCATCGAACAATCAAGCGTTTCATTCAAAATAGTCAACAGGGTCGCAAGAAGTGTGTGGAAAAACCAAGGCGCCAAATAACTGCCCATGAACTGAGAAAAGTCAAGCGTGCAGCTGCCAAGATGCCACTTGCCACCAGTTTGGCCATATTTCAGAGCTGCAACATCACTGGAGTGCCCAAAAGCACAAGGTGTGCAATACTCAGAGACATGGCCAAGGTAAGAAAGGCTGAAAGACGACCACCACTGAACAAGACACACAAGCTGAAACGTCAAGACTGGGCCAAGAAATATCTCAAGACTGGTTTTTCTAAGGTTTTATGGACTGATGAAATGAGAGTGAGTCTTGATGGGCCAGATGGATGGGCCCGTGGCTGGATTGGTAAAGGCCAGAGAGCTCCAGTCCGACTCAGACGCCAGCAAGGTGGAGGTGGAGTACTGGTTTCGGCTGGTATCATCAAAGAGGAGCTTGTGGGGCCTTTTCGGGTTGAGGATGGAGTCAAGCTCAACTCCCAGTCCTACTGCCAGTTTCTGGAAGACACCTTCTTCAAGCAGTGGTACAGGAAGAAGTCTGCATCCTTCAAGAAAAACATGATTTTCATGCAGGACAATGCTCCATCACACGCGTCCAAGTACTCCACAGCGTGGCTGGCAAGAAAGGGTATAAAAGAAGAAAAACTAATGACATGGCCTCCTTGTTCACCTGATCTGAACCCCATTGAGAACCTGTGGTCCATCATCAAATGTGAGATTTACAAGGAGGGAAAACAGTACACCTCTCTGAACAGTGTCTGGGAGGCTGTGGTTGCTGCTGCACGCAATGTTGATGGTGAACAGATCAAAACACTGACAGAATCCATGGATGGCAGGCTTTTGAGTGTCCTTGCAAAGAAAGGTGGCTATATTGGTCGCCGATTTGTTTTTGTATGGCAGAAATGCATATTTGTGAATGTGGAGATGTTATATTGGTTTCACTGCTAAAAAAAAAAATAATTGAAATGGGTATATATTTGTTTTTTGTTAAGTTGCCTAATAATTATGCACAGTAATAGTCACCTGCACACACAGATATCCCCCTAAAATAGCTAAAACTAAAAACTACTTCCAAAAACATTCAGCTTTGATATTAATGAGTTTTTTGGGTTCATTGAGAACATGGTTGTTGTTCAATAATAAAATTATTCCTCAAAAATACAACTTGCCTAATAATTCTGCACTCCCTGTATTTAACATACAGTTAAGCCAGAATGCAGAAGCAGTATGTAAAAACCTGCGTGTGAACACACCTTACTGCTTCCATTTAATAGTTATAGTGCCGCTAATCAACTGGATTTGATTAACTTATAATCAGCAAGTTTGTGTTTGATAAAAAACCAAACGCAGCATATTAGCAAAAACACTTCATACCAACCGTCAAACGTGGTGGTGGAGGTGCCATGGTTTGGGCTTGTTTTACGGCCACCGACCTGGGCACCTTACAGTCACTGAGTCGACCACCAACTCTAGTCTAAGGAGCTTGGAAAGCAAAGCGTGTGGACTTCTTTGAGTTGCTTGAAGACGTTTCACCTCTCATCCGAGAAGCTTCTTCAGGTCCTTTGTCCCTCTTTGGGGGGGAAACTCCCACTGGGTTTAAATCTGGGACTCTCCACCATTGACCCTTAGAACTGAAGAAGCTTCTCGGATGAGAGGTGAAACTTCTTCAAGCAACTCAAAGAGGTCCACATGCTTTGCTTTCCAAGCTCCTTAGACTACGATGACCTGGATGACTGAGAACCTTCACAGACACACCAACTCTGTAAAGTATCCTAAAGTCAATTGTGACTCCGTCTGTCCGACAGCTAAAGCTTGGCCCAAACCAGGTCATTCAACAGAGTGATAATCCCAAGCACATCAGCAAATCTACAACAGAAAGGCTGAAAAAGAAAAGCAGTGGCCAAGTCAAGGCGAGCCTTTATTGAAAAGCTGTGTTGGGACCTCAGTTGTGCATAAAGAAATGCCCACCAAGCAACATAGTGATGTGAGACTGATGAAGTCACACAGCGTTGCTGGTCTTCTTAGGAAGTTGTTCACATACCCTTTGACTCTTACAAATGATGGAATGATGGACAATAAGAATAATCCACACTCTAATTAAATAATATATTTATTAGATTATTAAACACTGTCAAATCTGAACAATATGGTCAGTTTTATCACAGAATCACACTGTACACATAACACAGTTTAAATATCTTAATAAGTAATGATTGCATTATCATGCACTGCAATAAAACAACATATTTACTACACACAAATGCTTTCAGGACCAATGCATAATCACAGAGTTTAGATCGACACCAGTGGCTATGTATCTAGGTTTCACTCACAGAGACTGAACATTAATTCTACTTTATGGCTCAACTCCTGTTTTTTCCAGTTCCTTACTCAGGAAAAGGATGTGTGGTTTTTACTACCATGTACGTTAAATAATGCTATACATTTCTTTGTAGTCATCGCTAAGTTGTAAACTAGCATGAACGTGTGGAGCATGTGTACTCATGGAGACGGGAGCGCTACTGAGACTTTATATACCTTCAAGGACAAACACAGAAATCCAAAAGGAAACGACGAGACTGATTTGTTTGGATTTAGATTTGATCATCCAGTCTTATGCCTATAAAAAAAAAAATCCCAGTAACTTTCCAATTTATTTAACAGTAATTTCTTTTAGATCTACACTCACTGCTACGCCCGACTACCAGCTTAGATTTCCTTTTGCACTCAATTGATTAAACGAGGCGCTGGAAACGTTCCTCTGAGATTTTGGTCCATAATGACACGACAGCATCACACAGCTGCTGCAGATTTGCTGGCCTGACATCCATGATGTGAATCTTTTGTTCTACCTCATCCCAAAGACTGTTGGATTGACATCTGATGATGGTGGAGGCCAATGGGGATGCACAATTCTACTAAGGTTGCTCCCATGTGATTGGCTGATTAGATATTCGCACCAGCAATCTGTTGAACAGATCTGATAAAGTGGACAGTGAGTGTACCCTCCCCATCTTGGAGAAAATGTTTGGTGATCATTAGGAAATTTTTGTAAAGAAAAACACTTCGGTTTTATGTTTTCTGTCTATTTTCAATGTGCTTAATGATTTTTAATGCAATATCTGTGTAGAGACACAGAGGCCCATTTTCAGCAGCCATCATCATCATCAGAACTCCTCTTTGATTAGAGAATCGATGAAGATCAATAAAGTTGTTTTGGATTCATCTGTTTAAAAAAAAAAAAAAAAAAAAAAAAAAAAAAATCACTTAATGAAACTGTCCAGCTGAGGACTTTGGAGGCATCTGTTTGTCAGACTGCAGGCACCGCGGGCCTCTTTCTCAGCTGTTTACCAGAGCCTTCCACTTCTCTTACTGCTCCAGTTAAAACCACATTGCTCTGTTCTGTTAAGGAAGTAGCACACACCTTTTTATGCAATCTTTGGTTTTGTTGGTTTCCTGCTTGAAGAACCTTTTTTTTTTTTAAAAGAAACGAGCACTCAAATGCTGTTGATTCTTGAATCAGCACTTGCAATTGAACTGTGAAACAAAACGAGTTTTTCCTGATTATCACTTAAAGAACAAAATGTGCTAATGGATGGTTGCAGAACACTGACCACCATAGGTCTAGATAGATGTTCCACTGAAAGTCATAAATAATGCACGATTTCATTAATCATTAATTGTCATATAGGACATTTTTGTTTGCTTGCATGGCGCCTTAGATGAATCCAAATCAACCCCAAACATCTGAGCAGCAGTGTGGATGCTGTTTGAACTCATGGAATTTATTTTATATTAAATTGCTGAACATACTTTGCAGAACTCCAAATAGTTGTTCTGAAGCGTTCGGTCACTTTAGGCCAGTTTCATGACTTTAAATTAGAGAAAATGTCATGAAATGAGAAAAAATTACTACTCCACTGAATCCCAAGTTGTCCCTTTTTGTAAACACCCAAACTCAGTTTTAGGGTTACATGACTGTAAGTGAGGAAAATGAATAAAGAATTTAGCACGAGATCTGACCGTCTATGGCTCCTCCTGTAGGAACCAAACCTCATTTCTGCGTCCGTAAGGCCTGAGCGGGTCATAGCTACAGCAGAAGTACTGCTTGCGCTGAAAGGGGGCCGTCTCGCCCAGGGTACGTGTCAAACGCAGGGCCTCTGCTCTGTACTCGCTCTCCCCTGCGAAGCCTCCAAACTGCCTGCAAATTGAAAAAGATTTCAAAGCACTTGCTGTATACACATCAAATAGTAATAATAGTAATAGAACCACTTTAAATGACACATACAGAGCGTAGACGGTCATGCCGGGCCTCTCTTCAATCCTGATGGCACTGTCGGTGGGAGTCGGGGGTTCTTGCTGGTAGCTGGTGGGAATGCGGATGGCCACCACCAAGCGGCGAGAGAAAACCCCATCGTTTCGCGGGTACACTGTCATTATGATGGGAGCTGCTGTACCCATGGCCTCACCTTATGATTTAAAGTGTGAGACGGAAAGGGAATTTCAAAAATAGGAGGAACATGGAAGAGACAGCAGAGAAACTCTCTCCCTGCAGCGGCAAATCTAAAGGGCAGGAACTGTGCACTTTTTTTGTGGACTATGTAACAAAATTATGCAAATGCAACACTGATAGCAATAACAGAGACGCTGCAAAGCAGCACATGTAAATCATACCTCCAACAGTGAAATAAATGCCTATTTCACACTGCACTTCTATTTACCTTAACTACAGCAGGGAACCAGAGAACATCTGTATCTGTGAGTCACCTAAAGTCAACCCAGTTAAATTCTATGTAAAAATATTCTGTTTATTTAAGATAAGTTTGGCCCTGAAGTTTGAGCCATGTGTTGATTCCATTATGCTCATTTGTATTGCTTTAGGGTGCTTCAAAGTGCCAACTTTCTTTTGCTGGATGCATCCAAAGAATCCCGAATTGAAATCAACTGCAGAATTTAACAACAGCAATGAAAACAAACATATTTTGAGGCAAAGCTGGCACACTTTTTAGATTTTACTTGTAATTCTATTCATGGATTTTTCTTTAAATATCTCAGTGATCATTAAAATTAAAGTTACTGTTGATAATGTTTGAAAGTAACTGCCAAAACAACTGCCTTTTTGATAAAGGTTATAGTTGGAGGTGGATCGGGTGGTCCTGAACCATGAGTTATTCTACTATAGGCTAAGGCTGCTGGAGAACTTCCCATGATGCACTGAGATCTTCTTTTCACTTCTAATGCTTTTACCACCACTACTGGATGTCATTAACTTCTTGTCTCTTCAAGCCCTCCTTTGATCTCTGCTCTTTCCTCTCACCCCCAGCTGCTTCCCTTCCCTCACTCTGGTTCTGTTGGTGTTCTCTTCCTGTTAAATCAGGGTTTTTCCTTCCCACTGTTGCCAAATGCTTGTGTCTGATTTCTGTTGTTTTCTCAACTCTTTTTCAACTCTTTCATGGCATGCATTTTTAATTTCTCTTTGCTATTTGGGCTGATTGGGACCTAATCAATGTAAAAACAAAGAATTACCTGATTTATTTTTTACTTGATTTTTGTTTCTGAGAAAAATGAGATCCACATATGAGGACGTCCGTAATATGATGCCCTCGTAAGTGGATATCAGGCTCTCGTAGAGCAAAATTTAGTATTTTGGTCTAGACAACCCAAAAAGTGATGTCCACATATGTGGACGCCAGGTCCTAGGAGGTTAACATTGTAAGGGTTTTACCTTGCAATGTTAGGCCCATTGAGGGGAGCTGAATTATACTATATAAATAAAATTTAGTTGGCTCAAACTTGCTTCTGGAGATCTTAAAACAGAAAAAAGTATGATTAATCATATTTTTAGACAACTGAAAAAAAAAGCAGCTTTTTAAAATATTTTTATTCTTTCATAAATTCCAGGATTGACCACCAACTCAACAAAAAATCATCATGGTCTGTCGCTTATGAAAACTACAACTTGGCAGCAGTGATTAGTCCAGTGAATTTGTGCTTCATGGCTGTTATTTATTGGCACTAAATATGTTTTGGAAGGTGACAGCAAAGCTGAAAGAAAGTATCTGAAGGTCTTCTTGGCTCAAACTTAATTTGGTATTCTCAGCAAACGTGGCACATGATCCACTTGAAGGATTTATTCTCCACTTGGTTTACCTTGTTCATTGCTTCCGCCAATATACATGAGCAGCTTCCTCATTAGCTCTCCTGTTACTTGGTCGAAGGTTCGCCCCTCAGAGGAAACAGCAGCAAACTTAGCAGCATCATACCGTCGCACCTCAAAGCTGACTCCATCCTAGGGAAGAAAAAGGAAATTGGAGGACGTCTTAAGGCATCGGCAGGCCAGTCACTGCTGCACGAATGCAGACCTCCTGTTCTGTACACACACACGCAAACACCACTGTTCTCATCCTGGGGATGGGAGCAGCAGAGGTCAAGCCCAGATATGATTCACCTCTGACACACTGATGCTGACAATCTGCTTCTAAGGACAGAAGCCCTGAACTAGCGAGATTTACACACAGAGAGTTCAGTGTCTGTGTGTGTGAGACCAAAGTGGGCACATACAGATGAAACATATTTATACTGATTTGATTTAATTTCTTCTTCTGCTCTGCAGGGCTCCGTCGGCTTACATAGAATAATGGGGAAGAGACACACAGTCTTACATAACAGAGCACATGCAAAAAGAAAACACACACACTGCGCGCTCTCTTTCACAGCGTTAATATGATGCAACAGTTTTACATTAAATATGATTAAGTGGGGTTAACGTGGAGCACGGTCACTCAGCCATGCTGCGGAGCAGGAATTTGGATGGGTTTTGATGGAGTGATGCAGGTTTCAAAAGCAGCTTTTCACTCACTGACACGGTCACACTGTGCACATGCTTCTGCGTTTGTAAGATTAGGTTCGTGCACTGAAATTTAACTGCATTATATCGTTGTCATCCACTTCTTTTGAATAATATGCAGTGACTTCAACCTGCTGGCCTCTGTGAAATATGTCGTTTATTTTGCAGATAAGGTGTTTATCTCAACGTGATAACAGCGACAAAGAAAAGCAACAATGGAAACAGGCTCGGGGCACAGTTTCCACTGCACAGTCTCAGTCCTATGTGGGCTTCTTGAGCATGTTTTCACTACCCTGGAGGGACATTCAAATCTAAAAATATCATGCAAATATCTTCATCTTTCAAATTGAATTAGTGATTCTTTGTCTACTATCAAATCCCCAGATGCTAAAAAACATTTCCTTTTGCTTTACCTTTGTAACCAACACCTTTTCATCCTCATAATCTTATTTAAAACCCACAGAGGACCTGAAATCCTCTGGAGTGGCCTTATGAGGACCCTATAGCCATATTTATTCCTCTACACATGCAAGATAACGCTGAGTTACTGTGAAACTTTAACTTGTGACGAGTACCCGGGCTCCTGCATAGTAATTACAGGGTTTTTGCCCTGTATAGCTTGTCAGTGGGACCGCCATTAATGTTGCATATGGGTGACACACAAAGAAAGCAGAGCCTGACTTCAGTTAAGTAGTGCAATTAATTTGTCTGTCATGCATCTCTTTTTGTGTGCATGTGTGTGTTTACCGGCTGTCTGATGCCAGCTTATACAGTGATAATTATTCAGCGCCTGAACCGAGCACACTGAAGTTATTATCAGCACTGACTGCTAAAGTGCCCGTCAGTTCATCTTAGTTTGAAACAATACTCTATGTTCTGCTGTGTGTGTGTGCGCTTGTCTGTATTCTGTGTCAGAATTAATTAAGCGTGTTGGGTGTCAGAGTCACACAGGTGCTCCACAGATCATGTGACAAGCTCTGATTTCAGCACCTGCTTTTTAAACATCAATCAAGTACAGAGATTTAATGAGCCTCCAGATTGTTTTCTAAGTGTAGTGATACACTGAACATTGGACAGTTAATACAAATGATCACTCACTAGCAAGAATCCTGTATTTCTGACAGGTCTCCATTAAAATAAGGTTGTAATTCAAGATTAAATGTTAGTGGAAGTGCTTCCAATCTAAAAAAACAAACTGTTATGTGTGCACATACTGCTGGCTTCAACTGTCTGTTTTTGAGTTTCTGATTCTGACAACAGATGTAAAGTATGCTGTCAGAACAGATCTGACTCTGCTTGTGTCCGTTTGGGTCATTTAATTCCCTGCCTGTCTGGTCAGTTGGGCTGGAAATCCTGTTTGTCCGCCTGCCTTTGTCTTTCTCCCAAAAGTTAGCTGCTATTTAGGAGATGAACACACAAAGATACTTTTAAAACATGCGCGTCAAGACCAATAGTAGATGACTGCATGCACATTTATAGCGGTGGGCACACAGAGCCTGAGAGAATAACCTTGAAACAGCCGCGAGGCCTTAGTTATTAACACATCAGTGAGTTTGCGGTTATTTTTCCACGGTGTGGTTACAGTAAACATAAAAACAAACACATTATGCATGGTGGAGCTGAGTCTTTGTTACTCTCCTCAGCAGGGATGGCTGGTGTATCAGAGCACCTACAATCCGTATCAGAGTTCATACAGGTCTGATCAGCATCCTCTTCCACCCCAGCGACAGTTACTGTGTCTTTATACATACACACACACACACACACACACACACACACACACACACACACACACACACACACACACACACACACATCCAGAGTGCCATATTGGAAAGAAACAGTGAGCCACACCGAACATGAACCCTCAGTCTTTCCGATTTTAGTCCCCTGTGAATGTTCTTGTTTTAAGATTATGCGTCACCATCTTCAATTATTTCTGCCTTGTTGGTTGGAGGAGAACCTGGGGCTGGTTTACACTTTACCCCCCACGCTGTGGATCAGCATGCATCCTCATAGGTCACTGTCAGGCTGTTTGGCCTGCAGCAGCAGGCTAATCACCGTGTTAATTTTAAACGAAAGTCTAATAACACGACCTGCACAGAATTAAGTAAAAGGTGAAATATTCATGGAACCAGAGGAGGGAAACTCGCACATTTATAATCTGACAGAATCGCTGTGCGTAATCGTAACTGTACACGCGCGTAAAGCCAAGGATAAAGACTCAGAAGAAGGAAATCGCAGGAGCAAAGCATGTGAGAACGAGAAAGCTTTGTCTGAGCACACACGCTGCTTACCTTCGTCTCGCTGCTGAGCAGCTTATATTCCGTCTCCTCGGTGTTTCCGAAGAGTGAATTCTTAAACATGCCAAACATGTCGCTTCGGCCAAGTCACCTCTCCTCTCTCCGCTCCTTTAGTTCTGTTTCTCCTCCCTCTCGCCTTTCTGTTTGTTGCAAACAGCTTGCTCTCTAGTATGGCAGTTTTTTTTTAAATGTCGTCCCCCAACTCCTGGAAAAATCTTGAACTGCAAGAGGTAACTCACAGCAATATCCAGATGCTCCTCTCCTCCAGCGAAGAGCGCGCACTACGCTCCAGCGAGCACAGACTCACAAATGACTCTTTCTTTCTTTCTTTTTTCGGAGGCAGAAGTTGGAGATGCTTCCTCCTTTTCCAAACCAAGGAATGATTAAAAAAAAAAAAAATCATCCTCCGCTCTGAGTAGTTGACTGTCCCCGCCCTCTTCTCTCTCTCTCTCACAGGTTTTCCTCGTACAAGCTTGACGCTCACTTGTATCACCGCCAGTTTTCATTTACCATCGTTAACTTCATTTAATTGGAGAATCAATTTATCAACATGTCACCAATTTTCTACCACTTATTACTCCACGAACTACCAGGTTGCCCCCGCATACATACAATTATGCATTTAATTGCATAACCGTGAGATGCTGCATTATTATTAACGCCATCTCCTCAAACTCTCACCACGGAAAAGCAGAATGACCTGCAGTGCCAGGGTCTCCCTCATTCTGTCTGTTCCAGGAAGCCTGAAACTGTGGGGGGCTTTCTGTGCAGTATAATTTTTTGACACAAGCCTTTGGTTTGTCAGTACGCATTGGACCTTGATTGCTGGGCTGTGCGCGTGGGTTAGTTCGGGGCAGCACACGAGTGCACGTCTTACTCCGTGTGTCAACTGTGAGTTTGAGCTTTGCTTTAGGGTTTGTCTATTTAAATTTAGACTGAAGGCAATGTTAGTCACGACTGCAGAGTAAGGGAAACAGGAAGGATAGGATTTATGAAAAAGTGGAATGGATAAAACTAGCCAGAAAAACGATGTACTGTATGAGGGAACTGTTGACAGAGGGGCAAAGATCCGATGTCGCCCGGTTTGTGGACCTAAATTAATGGGAGAGTCCATGGGATGTCTTGTGTAGGCCTATTTAACTCATTATTCTCTTGCTGACAGTTTCAAAGAGCTCCTAATTTAACTTGAAGGTCAACCTGCTTATTTTCAGCTCCACGTTTTTATTCTGGGACTCCAAACAGTAGCTTAGTATGATGCACAGTTCATATCATTATCTTATACTAGGCCTCGGTCAATGCCCTCAGTAAAAAACATTTGGCTCATAGATATTACTGACTTTAATATTTGAACATCGAGTACCTTGCAGAGCCAAATTTCAGTTTAGTTTTTGCGTAATTTGGCAAAAGTCAGCTTTGTCATTCAGTAAGCCTGGAGAACTATTTCTGAGAACTACTTAAAAAATGACAAGAAAACTGCAAGAGTGTTCATGCTGTCTTGAAGAATAAAGGTCATACAAGATATTTCTGTTGTATATACTGTATTTCTATGTGTTTGCACTTGCTTCAATAAATTACTACTCCCATTTCCCTAGAAAAATAAAGGGTGACTAAAGACTTTTGCACTGTTGCATGCACTCCCACCACCTTTTATTGAAATGAGGGCTCAGCCATCTTCACCATGCCTACATGCACTGATATGCTGCCATGTGACAGCCTGATTAGATATTTGCATTAACATCCAGTTCATCAAGTGTACCTAATGAAGTGTCCATTAGTGCCCATATGAGAAAAAATAAGGAAAAGTGTTATAGGGGCACTTTCATTGGCTATAAGGCAGTGATTAGGAGTTTTGAGTCTCTTAAAGATTTTTTTTTAAATCTGCAACATTCAGGATTCACTGCATACCTCGAAACCACATAAGGCTGAGCCATTGTTTCAAAAAGAGGGGGGAGGTTAGTTACTGGTTTAAAAAAAAGTACACAATATGCACTCAGATTAAAACTAAAAAAACTACACATTTATGTTACTTGTAAAATAACACACAGTGAGTAAAATAAGTCTTAGCAAAGTCTGTCCACTGTAAGCTTCATCAGCGTGCCATATTTTACATTGTGTGCTAAATATCCTAGCTGATCAGCTTCTGATGAAGTGTATTTACCGGCTCCTTAAGTACATGAAATCAAAATAAAGGACTTATTTAATTAACAGTTTAAATAACACAACGTGTTTGATGATGTATTTATATTGTATAAACATCCTTCCAGAAAAAGTGTCAAAATGATTCCTGTTTTAATAGAAATAACTCAAAAATAAAAATGTACTTACATTTATTTTTAATCATTGCATTTAAACACACACAGAGCTGTGGATTAGTAGTGGGGGCGATATATTAAATCAGATTTTAACCGCAGCTTACATTTTCACAGTACACTGATTTTTTCTACCTTTTGAACACAGGTAAAATAATCTCTCAGAAAGCTCACATAACATAACATAACTCCCAACCTGTCAAAGAGTTTGATTTACATGAGCTCGACTGTCCAGATGAGTCAAACACACACGACTCTTAAGATTTTAAAGACTGTTTGTCCAGTGTCCTCACTTCTCCCAGCCTTTGCCTCCTGGCTGGGTGGGCAACCTGAGCCCCACGAGACCAGCCACCTCTTCTGGGCTGCGCTCTCCCTTGCCATGGTAAAGATTGTGCAGGACCAGGTGGTTTCTAGTGGAAGCTAGTAAACACAGGTATGTGTGTGAGGCATGGTGCGCTTCCTGCTTGGCACGGCAGTACCTTTCTCCAGTCACCTGTGAAAGGTTGAATATAAAAGAAACAAATGGATGATAAACAATAACATAATAAGAGAAACTGTTCGTCTAGTGTTGTTTACAAAAAAAAAGTTACCATAAAGAAAATACAGATGAATAAAGTAGAAGGTACCCTGGAATCAGCATAGAAAATTGCCGCTTTATGATAAACAGGTATGCTTTCATCAGTCTGTGTGTGTGTCCCACCCCCTTTCAGGATTTCTAACAGCTGCATGGACAATATGCGTTTAGTTTAGTCCCCACAGACCAGCAGCTATACATTATAAAGCCTTGGGATGCCTTTAAAGGACGATAAATGCGAAACGACATACAAGCGTTCCTCCCAGCTGTTTTGCTTCAGTGACTGCAGATTCAAGCCCCATGTTAAGCCACACTCTCCCAACCATTAATAATACACAGTGTATGTCTGTACGGCTAAATATAGATAGAGAATCGCTTAGATGGAGATAACGTCGTCTGGACTGACTGCTTTAATGAAGCGAGTAGTTTCAGCAGCTTTGGTTCCAATTAACTTAAATGCAAAAGTATATGAATATCAGTAGATATACATTTGGTTTAAAAAATCCCCACAAATATATTTAACTTGGAGTTTTCCATGGAGTGAAAAACACTAACAATTTGAATCAACGACGATTTTGATGATTTTAAACGCGACACCTTAGGCTAATTAGCTGCTAGCTAACGTTTGCGTGCCCTTCTGCTTCAGTCACCTTGCTTACAGCTTTTAAGCACGTGTCAAGTAGACAACAACCACTTTTCAGCATCATGTTAGGCAACAGGTCTGTTAGCACTGCTGTAAACTGCTTAAATATGTCCTCTTAACGCCAATAAAACGAAACGGAACGTTTTCATTCAATAGTTATCAGGCTAGCCAACGACTGCCATGCGAGCCCAGTGCAGCAGTAGTTAGCAACTGAGCTAACATCAGGCTTTGCGCATTTACTGGTATGCTTACCTTATTCTTGCGAAACTGGTCCATAACATAGTTGTAAGCTAGTGACTTTTTGTAACTCGGTCCCTGAATTGCACGCAATTCTTTCAGGATTCCACGACACACTCGCAGGGGCGATGACAGCGCTGCCATCTTTGACCTGTGTTGTGATTGTAGCGGAGTGGAGCCAGGCATGCTAAATCACACACCGCACAGTCGATCTGTTACATATCGACCACAAGGCGGCGATATAGTTACACCTAAGTCCTCCTAAGTTGACTGCGTGGTCGTTTCCTCCTTGCCACTGGTTGTTACCCTGCAACAGCTTAAGGTAACTTGGACTGAATTTAAAACACGCACGTTGGTAATGTCGCCTTGCTATGAGAAAATACATATGTAGGTATGGAGAGACGAGCTTATGTCCGGCACTGCTCGGTGTTTTCTTTATGAACCTTGGAGGATAAACACAACTTTAGCTCTTTATTGTCACACTGTGTACAATAGTATAACGAAATTGTCCCACATCGGTGCTTAAAGAAAAAGCAAGCATTAATCATAATAAATAACAGAAATGAGATATACAGCATATGCACAGATAAAAAAAGAGACCAGGTCAGGTATCTGCATTGGTTAGGGCTATTGCTCTGTTGTATATAGTGAAAACATAGAGTTCACTGTGTTTTATTGTATTTCCACAGATACCTGAAACTCTGTAAATGGTCATCACAGATCTGATCTTGACATGTCCATCTAAGTCTGGCCTATTGACAGAAAAACCTCTGCCACATTTTGAACCTGTTTCACATGCATTCCACCTCCAGCTTCATTGCAAGGTAATTATTCACCTATAATTTGGTAATATGGACCAGAAGGCTTTTGATGTTTTTGTCCACCATCGGTCTATAACGGTGCTTCATCACGCAGGAATCCTTTCAGAGAAAAGCAAATTTGATCTGTAAGACTGAGCACTGAACTGTTCTGTAAGTGGATTACAGTAATGCCGTGCCGTTGGGAGGCACGCTGCAAAACTGAGGCAGAGAACGTGTCCTCACAGGTTCTGACATCAAAGGTTTGGATGACCTGAAGTCAGGTCACGGGTGCTGCACGTTCCCATGGCGCTCCCAGTGCTTCCAGTTTACTTGCTCGTGTATTGATGATTGACTCTAGGGGGAGCCAGTCTCTTATCAGTTTCACACACCGGTTTGGTTCCTCGACATTTGTTGGAAGGCACCCCCTCTCCTCCTCCTCCACCTCCTCATGTCTCTCTCCCCCCTCTCTCTCTCTCACTCTCACACTCTTTCAATGAATACTAATGCAGTGAGTGGGCCCACCTCCCATCCTCCCATCTTTTTCGCAGGAATGGGCGGGAGAGGGGAGACAGAGCAATTCCAGCTCAGTATTCTTCCTCATGAGGTAGGCAGTGCTTGACTAGCAGCAACCCCAATGCCTTTTTTTCCTCCCGCTGAGCAATATTGGTGATACTGTGCGTTGCCACTGCAACAATGTCTAACCTGTGTGAGTGGCGTGTGATTTCTGACCAGAGTTGAGAGAAAGAAGGACATCTGTGCCTGCTGCTTTTTTTCTTTTTCTATTACCCCCTCCTTTTTTTTTGTCATCTGGATGGGAAGTCTTTTTTGGGAGGAGAGAAAGAAGAAAGCAGAAGGCAGCCGGGGAAGGGGAACAACTGGCAACAGCCAATCCCCCCTTCCACACACAGACTGGAGACAACGGAGGCCACTGGAGTATTTGCTTTTATCTTTCGTTTTTTGTTCTTTTTTTTCCTCATCGCGCTGCTGGGAGGTGCTTTGCCTTTCCATTTGCTCGCTCTCTCGGTCCTCTGTCTTCTTATCTATTTCGCCATTTACCTGGTCAACAATTTCTTCTGTTTATGAGCGAGACAAGGAGGGAGAGAGAGGCAGAGGGACAGAGAAAAAGAGGACGGGGATTTTTTTTTTTTGGCCCCTTTTATCCTCTTTTTTTCCCCCCTCCTCCCCTTCATTCATTCTTTCCTGCTTTCCTCTCCATTCGTATCACTTCCAGCCTTTCTATCCCTGTGCAGCCCACGCTCTCTCCTTCCTCAACCTCCCCCCTTTTTCCTCCTCCCCCCAACCCCACCACTCCAGTCACTGTCCACCCGTAACTTTGGCTACTTTTTGACTCCACCTGTTCTTTTTTTAAAATTTTTTTATTTCTTCGCTTTAAACAGCTCCAGTGGAGTCATTTTAATTGGCTTGCTTGTATTTTCTATTTATGCCTTTTTCACTTTTGTACCTTTTTCCTATTTTCCCCCCTTCTCTTTTTTCCTCCCACCATCCTATGCATCTTTTTTGGCCGATTCTTAATTCTAACCATAGGTAGGTCTACTTAGTGTTTAGTGTCTGTCTCAAAGTCTTTTGTTCCCTTTTTCCTTCCGTGTGTGCGAGGTGTTTTGTGTATGGGTGCACACCTGACATGCACACACATGCACGCACGTACACACACACGCTCGCTGGCCTCCGATCTAGCTTGGGCACGGCTCCCCTCCCATCCAGCTCTCAGCTGATTCTTGCCTCATGCCATGTCCTCTCTACGTCACCCCTCCACCCTACCCACCCACCCCCACCTCACTTCCATCTGTGTTTTCAGACCTGTTTTTTTTTTTGTGTGTGCGAGTGTGTTCTTCTCAATCAGGACCACAGTGACTCATCAAGCAAGCACCTTCTCCGGTCGTCATCACGGACACGCGTCTTGATCGTCTTGTCATTTTCATGTTGTTGCACAAAAAGTCTGTTCTTCCATTAAAACATCTGAAGTGCCCCCCCCCCCCCCCCCCCTTTCCCTTTTTAATCCACACACACGTACACAACGTCCTTCCTCACACCCTCACGTGATTATTCATTTATTAATTTTTTTAGCAGTCGTGCACATTGACAGACACCCAAACTCCACATCTGTTCATTAGAGGAAATGCCCGCTGGCAAACCAAGTTTTTGCTGGCTTCATGTGTATCAGGTGAAGGTCAAACTGAGCAAAAGGTCCGATTCAAGAGCGGCAGACGCACTGTTTGTGTCAAAGCACAATTCAAAGTCCATTCTGTCGGGGTGTCATCTGTGCTTATCCGGTGCTCTGCCTCCTTTTTTTTTGCTGCCCTCTTTTCCTCTCTCTCCTCCCTCTCTCTCTCTCTGTCTCATATCTTTCTGAACTGACTCTCATTTCTGCAGACAGACACACACAAGCACTCAAAGAGAATGGACTAAAAAATCAAAAAGCCTGGCTTTATCATCCAGAGGACTTTTTTCCCTTTTTTTTCTTCGCCATAATTTTCACTTTTTTCCACTCACCTGGCTTCATTCACCTCTCCGTACATCCTTTTTCCCCCCCTCTCCATCACCCCCACCCTCTCTGACTCCATCCACTTATTTATTCGTACGTTGTTCTGTTGTTGCTGTTTTTTCATTTGCCGTGTAAAGAAAAATAAGATGTATATACATATATATATGTATTCATGTCCTGCCACTCACACCTCATTGCTTGCATCAGACTTGCTAGATATTTTGCATTGGGACTGTTTTGACTGTTCACATTTACTGAAATAGAAAAGGCAGATTTTCCAGAAGTGATTTCCCCCCAAAAAATAATAACAGAAGATACAAGGCTTTATTGCACTACGCTACGAATAATTTGCGTGTGTGCCTGTGTGTGCTGTGCAAGCTACAGAGAGAGAGGCACAGAAATAGACAGATGCATAGCAAAGTAAAGAAAATCACATAACTCATTTCTTTGTCCATCTTCTTCTTCCTTTTTTTGTTTGGTATTTCCATTTTTTGTGCTGAAGGAGATTTAATGGTGCTCCTCTTCATTACACGAAGATGATGGGAAGTAGGACTTTCGAGCAACCACGATAAAGGCGTTCTGGATATAGATGTTTTCCTGTGGAATTACCCTTTAAATCCTGGATTAGATTCCAAATGACTAAAACAAAATAATTAACAATTATCCAAAAAAAACAAACAAACCCCAATACAAACAAAAAAACTGGTCTAAATTCTGGACTTTTTTTTGACCTTTTTCTCTCTTTTTTTTAAATGGACTGAAGCTGATTTCAATATTTCTTTTTCAACTATTGAATCCTAATGGGATTTCACTATCGCGGATTAAAGACTCAAGCGACGTCTTTGTCAATTAGCTGATGTAATAGCCTTGATTCTCACAATTTCTCCATCCTTCCAAATCGCATTTAACATTTCTCAGTGTTAAGGGTTAAATAGGTGAGTACGGACCCTTGAATCCACCCATGCTCTTGCCTTTGCATGTCTTGGATGATTATGAATGGATGTAGATTTTCATATATATATATATATATATATATATATATATATATATATATATATATATATATATATATATATATATATTTATATATATATATATATTTATATTTATTTATTTATTTTTGTGAGTGACCCACTGTTTTGCGTGTGTGTGTGTGTGTGTGAGGGTGTGCAGACTCGTCCGGGATGTGTATGTACAGTAATAAGGGTGAGGTAGAATTTAAAAGGATACAGGCGGATTACCAGAGCTCAGTCATTTTCCTCACACTTCACCACCGTTTATCCTTTGTAGTATTTTCCCCTTTTCCAGTTAAAGTCTGGTTAAAAAAAAAAAAAATTCTCATGTAAAATATAAATCCCCTTGATGCAGAGTGTGGGATGATGTAAAAACAACAAAAAGAAAAACTTTACATGCTGAAATAACATCCCATCTTTCACCTTGGGTTTTGCACCTCCACTCTTCTTTCTGCTCTACCAAATCTGTTCAGTGCTGCTCCACGCTCTTCTTTAAAACAGCGTGCGTTAGTGTGAGAGGAATATATACGTAGATCAATAAAGTAATCTACCTGAAGAGATGGACTGCGCTGTGCTTTTCTTGGTGAATTTTTTAAAATTTTATCTTCTGTTACTCCAATAAAATGCTTTGTGGTGGGAGAATGACTAAATCTTATCTTGCGGTTGACAGTGGCCGGAATAAAATTTGACTGTATGTCTGCAGCAAAATGCACTTTCACATCGACTCTCTCCCTCACACAATCACACAATCACACACACACACACACACACACACACACACACACACATGCAGACACCTGGGATCTGCTCTCACAACCCAGGACGATTACCTATTCTGCTTGGTGCTGAAACACATGTGACCTCAGTAGCCGAGCTACAGATGGGCACTTAAGCTCAGGTAGTCTGTCAAAGCTGTCACAGCCACCACGCTGCAAAATGGACGTCTCTGGCGCGAGCTCTGCCTCTGACAAGTGGCTCGCTGCTGTCGTTGCTTTTGCTGTAATGTACCCCGAAACAGTGTTTAGAAACAGGTAGAAGCACACTTTCAGACGCACTGGTGTTGACCCGGCAGTGTGTGGTTCAGGAAGGCAGTGATGTGAATGTTGTGTACGGTGGTCAAAAACAGCTGATTTGAGCTGTGATTTTGAGAGGGAATGCAGACGTCTACGAGCACAGCTGGATGGTGGATTGAGCAATTGCTTGGAGCACGTTTACAGCTGAGCATCCTTTCTATTTAAATATGGAGAACTGCTCTTTTTTTCTCCGGATCATTTTCTTACTTTTACGATAGACGTATGCTGTTCCTTCAGATTGTTAGATTATGGTTTAAACCTTATTTCTCTTCTGCTCTGCAGTGTATTTTATCCATCTAGATTGTTTTAGGGGGCATTGGAGGAGGAGGCTTTCTTCTGTGTAGTGATAATGCTTGATGGATGTTGACAGCGGAAAGAAAATAGGTCCTACATGAAAGTAACTGA
This sequence comes from Maylandia zebra, assembly GCF_041146795.1. Classification (NCBI taxonomy): domain Eukaryota; kingdom Metazoa; phylum Chordata; class Actinopteri; order Cichliformes; family Cichlidae; genus Maylandia; species Maylandia zebra. The sequence goes on along the minus strand of NC_135170.1, from coordinate 11,693,544 downwards.
AACCTGCTTTGTTTCCTTCGAGTAGCCAGGTCATGATTAATGTTTAGTCTTTTTAATGTAATTTTTGCAAACTAGCCTCATTATGTTCAAGAGATGGAAAAAAATCTTACACCAAAACAATGGAGATGAATAAGTAGCATTAAAGGGCAGATGAAAAAGGCATGCATTAGATTTCGAGGTGACTTGTCCCTTTTAAGGTTCTCTCCTCGTTCATTGTCACCTATTTCGCTCGTTACCTGAACAGGTGTGTCTTAATGGTTGGTGGCTCTAGGACATTTTTCATGCATCCTGTCAAATTTTTGGTGTCTGAAACTGTGCGATGCCACAGGATCTATGTGGGGAAAAAAGTCTGCAGAACATCTTGAATCAGAGCTTAAGAGATTTCACAGGCAGCGTGTTTGCAGTCATCATTTATAAACAGGCCAGGAGAGGAGACAGCAGGGGCTAAGGAGATTCATAATCCTATCCCCTCTTCCCACTGATTCTCTCTCTCTCTCTCTCTCTCCCCCATGTGCTTGCTTAATGAGACAACAATGCAACTCCTGCGTCTGGCTCCGAGCGCCGCATCTGCCTCAACGAAGCCAGCAATAACAGTGTTTAGATACGTTACAATCCAGCTAACTTCCGCATGCATGCCATCTAGGGATTTACAGCATCACGGGGCACCGCTTGCATGTTACCCTGTGCTTCAGAAGTCAGAACCTAAAAATATGCAGAGATGATTTTTGATTTTTGAGTTACAAGCTAAAAAATAATAATAAAAATCTTGGATTCACACGAGTGTGATTCTGCAATACGGCACCTCACCTCATCCATCTTCTGGGTATAAATGAGGGAATCAGTCTGCGGAGCTCCATCTAAAGCTCGTAACACTCTGCGGCGCGTGCGTCTGAATCCCGAGAGCGAGCGGGAAGACTATGTGGGACGACTTAAAAAGCACATCTCAATTTTATTGGCAGTATATTCACTTCAAGGGAGCGGAATATGGGTCATGATCTGATATAAAAAGGCTACTCAATAATTCATCCTCTGATTAAGAGGACTTGTATCGACACAGACGCCGTCCAACGAGAAGGAGAGTGTGCACACAAAGTACACGGAAGAGCATTTAGGCGACTTTGTAGGATTAGTATAAGCTCAGAAACAAGCTATAGTAGAATAAAAAAAAGCCAGAGAGGTTCATGTGTACACCTTTTTTGATGTCTTAATCTGCTATACGTTCTTGCCTTCTGTGGCACGCAGGTGCGCATGCGATGAGTGTGCTTTAACGGCGAGCGTACATGGTGTCAGAGTTTGTGCGAGGCCCATCAATCTATTAAATATGAAAAGTACAATCTGTTACCCCGCAGAGACTGGTTCATTATTCATCAACATATTTCAATTAATCATTTATTTACCTAAAGTATGGTTCGCCCCCCCAACACACACACATATGCAATTTGGACACTCATATGGACTCCTGATGTATGAGTTATGTATAAGAGGATTAACAGAAGCTGTTTCTTATTCCTGCGATGCTGCACATACTGTAGTTTGAGGGTGTTGTTAGGGATGTAGGAGAAGACATTTTTTTGTACTGCAGTGCATTTGGAGGAAATGTGTTATTTAAAATATTAGGCTTGGCTTCCTCTCGGATCAGAGAGCAAACACGCACACGCTTTGCTGAAGATGAGCTGTGAGATGCATTCAAACAGGTTTCCATTCAAAGCTGAGAGTTATGTCCAGATGTGCACATGAGCACGGCAGCTCTTGCATTTTGAGTTCCCATCATTTAATCGGGTTTATTGATTCTAAGGGGAGCGGGTCAGAGGTCGACCAGGCGTAGCAAGGCTTTATTAGAGTCTAACTGACTGTGACCTGCTTCTAACCCGCTGTCCTCTCTTTTCCCCTCTGCAATAACAGACTGGCGGTTGTCGGGAAGACGAGCGACTCCAAACGTCTTTCCAGAGGAACAGAAGTGAAGCTGCTCCTGTGGAGTACAATTACCTCGAAATTGCTGCTTTACCCCCTTGACCCAACGAGGATTTTACCTAAAACCGCTGTGAGTTCCCGGTGCCAGCTCCTTGTCACACAGTCACCGCTGAAGGGATTAGGATGCGGAGGGGGGGCGGAGATAAATGCTCAGCATCGGCGCCTTGATTTTTAATCTTACCCTTCCATTCACGAACATCTGTATTTACTTCGGCAAACCCCACACACCTAATGAGGTGTCCTGGTAGAGAGTAAAACACATTTGTTTGATTAAGTGCAATTGGTTTAGCCAAAGACAAACCTGCTGGTAGAATGACACCTGAAAATAATGAAGGGCTACTTTATTGTCCGGTTGTGAGTTAATTAAACTCGTCTTTCTGTTAACCGGCTAATGACTTTGTCATGTGGTATCAATCCAGGTGATTAGTTATGCCAATCACAGGGAGAAATTCTTTTCCTTTAACGTGGAGTGCTGTTTATCCGTCTAGATTGTTGTCCTTTTCTGGAATTAAATGGCACTCACCTCATGTTTGCCACGCAAATAAAAACTTTATGCAGCTTTTTCAGAAATCACAAAATCCACAAACCTGGACGTGAGCGGTTTCATGTGGGGACTATATTCTTTCCAGCCAGCACACCTGCCAAACATCACTGTGCAGGAGGAAGTGCGCTTCTACCTGTGAGTAGAAGCTCCTGCTTGTGACAGCAGGACAGGATGTAAACATTAATAGCGTCCCCCCCCTCAGCTGAGCCGTGATGTCAGCTAGCTGCACTCCTCCGTCGGTTGGCAGATGTAGATGCGGACACTAGAATGCAAAGAAAGTTCCTACGTGAAACTGTTCACAACAAGATCTGGGGATTTCTGTTTTTCTGGACAGAGGACAGTACGCTCAGGAGAAGGCAAACATGGTATCTACAGAACAGAGCAGCTCACACCAAAACCATCTAGATGGATAAATGATATTGTAGCACTACTGTAAAAATATGTAAACTTGATTTTGGGGTGAAAGTTGTTTTTAATGCTGTGTTTATTTGTCCACAAGAAAAGCTTTCGGTGCTCCTCAGATCTGATTCAGTTTAATGTAATTGTGTAATTTTTCCACAGGGATAACATTTGTAATCATTTCCTGTCACTTCCCGCTCTATTCCAATTTTTCGACCGCTCTGCATCATCACGGCCTGTTATGAGAGGCAAAATCACGGGAAACCCTTGAGGGGGAGACTGTCATCACCCTCAGGGACAAGTTGTGATAACCCAGAATGCAGCACTGTTTATGTACAGTCAGGAAAAAGAGCTCAAAATTAGTTTTTTAACAGCAGCCACTCACATTCAATAATCATATTGTCTTTTCTCTCATGTTGACTTTAGTTCGGCCTCCCTCAGTCTGAGGCTATGAGAGGGAGAGAGGAGTCCCAGGCCGCACCATCATGCTACTTCTGAGACGCTGGGATGAGACTTTGGCTGGCAAAACACAAAGTAAGACAATATTGATGCATGGGGCCTCTTTACAGGTGGAGCTCTTCTTAGTTTTCTCGTGTTGTCCCCGTAGAGAACCGCTGAAACAAACCATCTTATCTCGGCTGTGTGTGCCTCTCCTAACGCTCAATGATGGATGTTCTTAAACTTCTGTAGTGTGTGTTTTTTTATTGCTTCGTATCTTATGCCAGGTTTGCTTGCGGGTCAGGATAATGGTTCAAGGTGGAGCTTGCAGATGAATGGTTTAATCCTTGGTTTTTAGCACAGTGTGCACTTTGATCAATGGCACGCGTCAGCACGTGGTCGTTCAACCCGACCCCGCCCACCTCGATCGACTATCGGCCACGTTTACACTCCACAGGCATTGATCAGGCAATTAAAGGTTTTGTTAAATTCGTTTTTTTGGTTTTTGTCGTTTGTGTGTGTGTCAGCTGTTCTCATGTTTTCACGCGCTGCATGTTTGTGGACGACAGAGAGAAAGATGAAAGAAGACGTCGTTCCCACTCTCACCCAGGACCAGATTACACAGAGCAAATGTTTTTACCACCAGGGGCAATGAGAGGTCATCATCATATCAGTAGATTTCAACATTTTCTCATCCATTACTCCTCAGTAACTTTTTTCTTCTCTATTTCTTTTTCGTCTCTCTCATCTCATGCACTGTTAATCAGCGGTGACGTTAGGAGACTGAGCCTTGGTGCAAATTTAGTCTCCTCGTTTTGTGGTGGGATGGAGTGTGTGGACTGTGTGAGCACACTACAAACAGCACCATTACACAGGCACTCCTCTACACCTTTAACCTGCTGCCTTTTAGCCAGCAGCAGAGCAACGGCGTGGCTTTGTAACAAAGAGCTTTAGCTTTAGCCTCGGCCCTTCAAGCATCAAGTCGCTTATCTGCTTCGGCTAATGCCACACAGATATATTAACAGCGATGATGCATCTAATTAACAACAACGCGCCGCTGTTTCTGATTAAAAAAAAAAATAGCATTCACACGTACACTGGCAGATTATTAGTCTGCTGGGCTTATTATTCGAGCGTGCTTCCTGCTCTTACATAAACTGTTTAGAAAAAAAGGCTCTGGCTGGAATAATGGCCTAAATGAGGACATATTAGAATAATAATGTCTCATGAGTTTTTTAAAAGCTTTATCTCCAACCTTTGTGTACCTAACCTAAATGGGATTCTGGCCCCTCGTTATATCGGCGCCGTTCAGCGCCGCTAATTAAGTGCTGCATAGCTTTTCAATCATTTTTTCAGTCAAATCCATTTAACAAGAGACTTTTTATTTAGACTCAAAGAGCCCACGTCACCAGTCTTAAATGAAAGCCGCAGTCTTTGACGTGTTAAATGCAATTTGAACATTTTTAGGGTCAGCCTTCTTCTCTCTCTGCTAATGTACGGAGTGCAGTTAAAGGTAGATTTCGGCGTTGAGGTGTAACAGTAAGATAAACGTTGTCTTTCTCCTGTAATCCTGGTATTACAGTCTTTTGCTGAACAGGCCATTATTGCGATCACCTTATTTTTACTGATATAATTTTTTTTCAACCTCTCTCTGTGTCTTTTCTAAATTGGAAGAAATTCAAGAGTCAGGAAGCTTCTGATAAAGAGAAGCTCTCATAATAAGAGACAATAGGAGGAAGAGAAGAGGGGAAGTGTTTTGGTAGTTGTTTCTGGGGATGTGGAGTAGAAGGTAGAAAAGAGCGCAGCTTTTTTTTATTTTTTTGCGCCTGTGCCGCTGTCTATTTTGTTTTTTCACCTCGTGTGAAATTACACAGCAGTGCGTGTGGGCATCTCATTGCATCAACAGCTCGCACTGGCACGTTTCCCTTTGTAATGAATGCCGGTCACATTGTTAGTTTAAAGCGTCACTGATGCTCAGTCCGCTTGCAGTCGAGTAAACTTGGAAGCTACAGAAACTCAGTCATGCAGGATAAATGTCTCAGGTGTTTAGCTGTCTCAGAGTAATGCGATGCTACATATATTAGCATTAATTAAAATTTGACCGCAAGATCACATACATGCTTGACCTTAAAACACGGCAAAGATCCATGCGGTGGAATCGATTGCTTTGAGAACCAGCAGATCAATGCGGCTTCACTCATCATTGTCTCCAGCGGTGGAGCGGTAGCATAAGTCACCTGGAAAACGGCCTGCGGATCCAGTCATTAGCTGCTGCACATCCAACATTTGCTTTGGTGGCATCTGTTATTTTCTGGCACGTCCTCAGATGCTGCTGTGGGGAGGCTTCAGGTGCTGTCAGTGTTTGTGCTCCAATTTTTTGGACTGAACAAGTGCTGAAACTGTTAGTCGATGTTCAAGATTTGAATCTGTGACAAATGATTAATTGTTTACATGGTTTTCAGTGTCAACATATAGCACAGCTGCTTTTTCTGTTTTAAATGCCTGCAAATTAAGTAATTCAGGCTGCTAAGTGTGAAAAGCTAACAATCTGATGATGTCGTCCTGTGATTTGTGTGGGCATGGGCAGATTCCTGATTTTTATAGACTAAAATAAAAGTCTATCTTACTTGAAATGGCTCAGGTGATTTGGCTATGACTCCCAGCTAATTCAGGCCAAATCAGTAGGATTGACATTGTTTTCATGCTCCTTCATTTATTTTCTTTAATGTCATCCAGTGTGTTAATTCATTATTTTGTACTTGTTAGAGTTTGTTTCCTTTAAAGAAAGCAGGGAACATAAAAGACTGTACATAGAAGATGAATGGAAATGTGACCAGAACCTTACAATCCGGTTGTTCAGTGATGACGCGACGAATCCTACTTCCGGGTCTAAAGTAGTCTGCGTTTAATATGGCTTTTGTGTTGTTAACATGTTTAATGTTATGTATTTTCTTCTATTTGATCTCAAAAAGCTCCTAAAACAGTCAGTGATCACTGTTGACCTCCCTCGGCTTTTATTACCGCTAATCATTTATTTAAGCTCAGTTTTTAAAACCTTAGGATGTAACTACAGCCCAGCCCATGCAGCAGTATATGAATGACTAACCTCGTATTGTGGATGGATTATCTCAGTTGTTCTCCTGGCTGAAGTTTGGTCCTTTTACAGCATCCTGCCATGCGATTACATTTGTTCCTGACCACCGACAACACTCACGGTAACTTTTATCGAGTGGAAAAAAAGTTAGCTTGTTTATATTATGCTAACATAGCTGTGTCGCTAGCGGTCACGTAGCACATCATTATATACCAGCTAGCCAAACTTCAGTAACCCTGCAAACGTCACTGCTGTTTAGTTTTCTGTCTTGGAAGTGATAACAGAGCTGTACGTTTTAATTTGTTTCCAAAACCCCGCAGTCAGGACATGATTTATTGTATTTAGATAGAAGCTAGCGAGCTAACTTCCTGCTAACTTCTAACTCCGTTAAATGTCATAAATTCCGTTTTCATGGATGCCTGGATGTTAAACTCAATTTTTACACCTGGTAGAGCAGAACGCTGATCATTAGTGTGAATGCTTGAAAAGCATTCACAGTATTGTTCTTCTAATCTTTATTAGTGTGAATGCTTGAAAAGCATTCACAGTATTGTTCTTCAAATCTTTATTATTATATATTCCGTACGTTTTTTGGCATCTAACTCCTTCAAAACCGTTCAACTTAGAAAAACCATTCAAACACCGTTAGATTCCTCTTCTTTTGGACATGACTGCTTCTACTTTTCTCATTTTTAACATTTATATTTTTAATTTTATTCAACTTTATTCAACAAAAATTTCCCATGTATTTCAATGGGGAGACCCTTCAAATTCTCATTCAACTTACTCATTTTTAAACTCTTACTACTTCCACATACATTGACATAGAGCCACCATTCAAACTTTAAAACGAAGACAAGACATTCAACTATTCAACTTGTATTTATCTTTTCAATATCTATTATACTTTTTCTTCAGTTCCAGTTTAAGTTTCATGATGTTTTTTCACCCGTTTCAGATTTTATAATGGGTGTGTATGGGACGGAATGTTGGGGCTAGAGTGAGACAGCTCAACTGCTAGAGTGAGAGGAGCGAAAAAATTAATCTTAAAATCTTTTTTAAAACTGCTGCTGTGTCCGCAGCGTTTGCTCTACAGGTATGATTTTACCCTCAAAACGTAGCCATCGCTGTCCTCTTTCATCCAATGTGTTTACTATTGTACCAGGTGTTATGGTTCTTTCATAAATGCCACCAATGCACAGCCTCCTCCATCCAACTCTTCCATAGACTCTAATGTTAAAATGGCTCAGAAGGTTCGTTTGAAAATCAGAAGAGCATGGTGTCTTTCCACTGTCACCACGTCCATATAATAAGGTCCACAGGCATGAAAACTGAGAATTAGGTAGACTAGACATTGCTGTCGCTCACGGTGAAAGAATTTTGTCAATACGACTTTTACTTTTCATTTGGGAGCGATTTGTTTCGGCCTGACTTTTCTGTTCATTTTAAGCAGCAAAAGTGAGGTGCATGTCTGTGTCCGTGTGTATGGAGCCCTTGGGTGCGGTCACTATAGCAACCAGGCTCACACCTGCCTGCTTAACGAGCTCTCTCTCTCTCTGCCAAGATTCATCTTAAACACTTCTCTTTCAACTGCTGCTGTGTCCACAGTGTCACAGCCATCATTTTACCCTCAAAACGTCGCCATCGTTGTTCTTTTTCCAACATCTTGTCTTTCAAAGCTCAGAGATGTAAACTTTTTAAACTGTGTGGGTCCAAGTGGAGGGATCACATTTTAGTCATTCAGTGATTCAAAGAATATGACCTTTTAATATTCTTTCAGATGTTTTCTGACTCTAAATGTTCTTTTCTCATTTCTTAGGTTTTTCTAATTTACAATTAAAACATTTTCAGCTTTTTTCCAACTTCTTCTTCTGTGTAACCTTCAGCTTTTAGCAGTTCAGCACTGTTGTTTTCAGGTTAAATTCAGGTTGTTGTTTTTTTTTTTTATCTCATTCAAAATTTTTAACTCAAAATTCAGAAATTAATTCATTTCAGTGCATACATTCAGATTCAAGCATTCACACTGCAGTTTCTTCAGAAAATGCACTTTCTAGTTTTATTAAAGATGAAAGACTTTAGACAGTTTTTCAACTCTCAGTAATGCCATAGTGATCGTTTGATATATGGACCTGCAGCGGAGTTTAGACCCAGACACGGCTAGTGACGTCAGACTGAACAACCGGATAGCTTTTGATACCAAAATTCTGAAAATGTGACAATGTTTTGTTTTGTTTTTGTTTTTTTTAATTGTAGTTTTGTAAGTAGCATCTTGCTTACCTGAAATGTAAATTAGCTTTTTTTTAGCTAGCTAAAATTGCTTTGGCTAAAATGTTTGCAATGGTTAGCACTTTATACATGCTTAAGCTAATTTAAATTAAGGCTACTTGGAAATATCCTAACATTTCAGTCTGTGTCCTGTTAACAGAATAAAATGTTGACATTTCAAAGAATGGTCTTCCATTACCATGTCAGTGATTTAAAATGACTTTTCTGGTTTCTTTGGCAAAGCAAACCTGTTTAGCACAACAGTACAAGCCAAAAGCTACATGCTAAAGAAGCAGAAAATACTTTTTAGCACAAAAGTTTATGCCTAAGCACATAGGATACAAATTGTGTAATTCTCCTGGTGTTAATACTGACTAGGCTACTAAATTTCTGGTCCATTCGTTTGTTGACTACCGTTTTAAAGGTCCAAGTAATGCTAATGCTAGCTAGCTAGTATGGTTAGCAAGGTCATTCCTACATAATTTGGCTAGTAAAAAAAAAAAGAGGCTTAAAACAAAAGTGACACCTTAGTGTGTTTTAAGTATAAATAGTGAACAAGACAGTGAGGGCCAAATTTACTAAATGCTGAAAAATAGTGTGTCAGCACAATCCCCAAATAGCGCTCATAGGTGTGGTTAGTGTTATGAGTGGTTTACAAAAGTGTGTTGTTTTGTAAACACAGGTGCAGGCAGATCATTTTGATATCAAACAATTCACTGTCTTTTTCCCTAAATTTTACAATTGTCTGTGAATATTTGTATTAATATTAATATTATGCTGTAATCCTGTCTTTCCTGCTGCCCACATGTGCAAATGTGTCCACGTTTCCTCAAGTTTTAACTGTAAGCTTGAACAGGTATGTGACCAGCGCTCTATAAGAGCAGCTGTGCGCTCCGTTTTCAGCTGACTTGTTGTTTCACCTAGAGGTTGTGTTGTAGGAGCGTGTGACTTATTTGTTTCGGCGTGTGAATGCCACAGGTCAGCATCTTTATGCAGCCACGATAGACAGGAAGCGCTTGTGCTCGTGCTTTGAGGAGTGACATGTGGGTGTTGCAGCTGAAAGATGAAACGCACAATCATTTGTATGCTGCAGATTGACAGACCAGTGAGACAGGGAAATTCATATATTTCCGGGGTTTAAAATGAAAGGGGAAAAAAACCTGTTTGCTCTTAGAACATGTAATGACTGAATCTGGGTTTTACATGACTTTATCCAACTTGGTGTCATCCCTGATTTAAAGGCAGCCACTAGGATCCTGCTTTAATTTGGAATAATAACACCTATGTCCTAGTGTGTGATTAATCCGATACTAAGAGATCTGATTAATGTGCTGTTGTGCAGGAGCTGCAACTAAGTAACGCTATTTAAACTTCTTTTTCTTTCTCCCAGCTCCACTAAGCACTGTTTTTATTTCCCATTATCAAAGCTGTGCCAGACAATAAATCAGTGTATACCAGAAAAGAGATTACTTCCCCCAATGCAAGAGAAAGTAGTGCCCCCCTGCCATGAGACTGGATGGAGGTGCATCATCATCATCGTCTAAGCTGTGCACAAACACATACACACACACACACACATACACACAAAAACCTCTAAAAGCCTGTTTGTGATGTTGCAAAGATGAAATGGTCAAGCACGGGCAGTGACCCTCAACCATACCTGAATGCACTCGCTTCTGCAAGTTGAACCCGAATGCACGGCGCTGTCTCGCAGCCCCGCTGCTGTTGAAATGTCATCGGTAATGCTCACCGCGCTTCAGTGGGCTCACTAAAGCAAAGCAAACTCCACAGCATTTTCTACTCTGCCTCTCGCCTCCGAGGCTCTCAGCCTCAGCCACAAAGCCACCTGCAGCTTTTTTCGCCCTGACTGTGTTTGCCAGAAGGTAATATTAAAAGTTATTGATTGGGTTGTGTTTAAAGAAAAATACCCAGTAGGAGTTTAGCAGAAAAAGACCCGATAGGGAGCTAATGCCTCCCTCAGGGACATCATCCACATACTGTCAAAACCCATGATGTGTGGCAACCAGGATGCAGAGCAAGGGAGGGGGAAGTGTGGAGAGGGGCAATCTGTGTCATATAGAACAACCAGATGCTGTAGTGCTTCCAACCAGGCGCACAGACAAAAGGAAGCGTGTGAGAGAGGCGATTGCGATGTGCGCTATTTTACAGAATACAAAGATAATAGTTTTGTCAAAGTCTGGCTGATTAAACTGAATGGACCTGAAGACGGTGCAGCTCTCATGCAGCCATTTAACTCCTTCTGTGTGTTTAGTCGATTGTTCCTGTTTGCATCTCACATCGATTTGTGAAAGCCGGGACCAGAGTTTCAGAGCTACTGATAACGATGTAAGTGTCCATGTAGGATTGTTGAGTTGTAAAAAACGTGGCCAGTATTTCTTTGCACAAGAGAGCCGATTGATTAATTGCCGATCATGCCACAGAGAAGGCAGTGCAAAAAAAAATACAAGTTGATCTATAGAAATTTTTCAGTTGCACTCTCATTTGATCTAAATATCCATTTAAACATGTTGCATGTTCAATATTGCTAAAAGGCACTGTCACACAGCTTGGTGTTTAATTGGATTGAACTGTTTGTCATCTAATCACTGCATTTGGAGGTTGTTAGGCTTTTTTAATTTGTAGCAATAAATAAAACACAAATACAGCACAAAATTATTTTGTTTCCAGGTTTGTGACAAAAGGTCTATAGTTAAAGTGTTTGCAAACCGTAACAAACTGTTGGATTTGGCTGATTGAGAGCTGTTACTTGAAACGATACAGACTTCTTTCAAGAAGGAAATCCAACATAAAGTTTGGCTGTTCTCAGCTGGGTCTTAAACAAGTAGAAACAAAGGGGGTTAAAAGGAAAGTTGTAAAGGGTAGTTGGAAGATGTCAGAGCACCAGTGTAAATGAGCTGTCGAAAATGCACAAAAAACAAATGTGCAGCACAGGAGCCAGTTTTTGTGACAGAACTGCAAGAAATGGACTTAATGAAGAGGGATTTACATAAAGACAAGCCAAACAAAAACCAGCACTCACACCTACACAAGAGAACACAGTGGGATAAAGAGACGCGTTACTGCGCTGTGGATGACTGGATAAAAGTGATGTTTAGTAATAAATCACAGGTCTGAGCTGGCACTGGAGTTATGGTCCAATGCTGGGGTTGAATGTCAGGGAAAGGACCAGGAGAGATTTCAGTCATTATCTCACCAGTAAATGCAAAGGTGTACAAACAAATTTTGGACATTTTGACCCCCTGAATTATTTTATCTATGGAGACCAATACTGTTTTTTAGTATTTGTGATTTGAAGTTGGGGCCTTTAAAGGTAACGTGTGTAAAATCTCAAAACTAGATATCAGTTTTTTGCAAACTGCAGTCATATGAATTCTGTTTCCTTATCTCTCTCAATTCAAATGTGCAATTGTAGCTACGGTAAGGCAAACAAATCGGACTGCCTTCCATCTGTAGTGAGTAAATGGTAAAGTGTAGCCTGTCAGTCTGCTGTTTACCTCAGCTGTAATATGTTTGTGTCTATTTACTCTGGATAGGGATAGAGAACTTTGTGAAAGGAGTCCGATAAAAGTTGATAAATCAGTGACGCTCACATCTGTCAGATGACAGAAGCTGAGGTGAGTTGTTGAGAAAATCCTGAAGTTTTCTGTCGGTAAGCGCTGCTGTTTTTGCTGCTGTTAGCCTCTGTTAGCTGCTCTTAGCCAGTGTTCTTTAAAGTGGATCTAATATTGTTGGAGTGAATAAACTACGTGCCATAACCTCAAAGCGTGGTTACCTCTGGGTTTAAAATAAGAGTGTGAAACCATTAAAGATGATCAGAGAGGCTGACTGCTGTTATAAATTCTCTGTAGCTGTGCTATATACACAAGAGCATGGCCATCAAATCAAATCAAAGTTTATTTCTGTAGCACATTTTAAAAGACTAGTGTACATCAAAGTGCTTCACAATAATACTGCAAAGCGGGCAGAACAAGAAACAAATAGTACAATTGCAATTAAAAATTACAATTACATGGTGTAGTGCAGGCCGAGTGAAAGTCAAACTAATTTGCTTCAAAAGCTAAGTTTTTGAGCTAAGTTTAAGTACGATTTGAATGATTGAATAGATTCCAAGAAATTATTCCAGAGTCTATAAGTGGCAATAGCAAAGGAACGGTCACCTCTGGCTTTTAAACGAGATCTCGGTTGCATTAGGAGCAGTTGCCTGGAGGATCTTAGTGCTCTTTTTGGGTTATATAGGTCAAGGAGATCAGTTAAGTAGCTAAGGGCCAAGTTATTTAAAATTTTAGAAGTGAGCAAAAGGATTTTAAAATCAATGCGATATTTGACGGGAAGCCAGTGTAAGTTAGCAAGGACAGGGGTGATGTGATCATGCCTTCTAGTGCTGGTTAGGAGGCGTGCTGCAGCATTTTGGACTAATTGCAAGCGCTGAAGGAGGGAGAGTTGGAGGCCCAGGTAAAGAGAATTGCAATAGTCCAATCTAAGTGATGAAGACATGAATAGGGCCATGTGGGGCTTTAGATGTTATTAATAAAATGAATTCTGAATTTCACCCGAAGCCAGTGATGGGAAGCAAGAATAGAGATGATGTCTGATAGCCGACTAGTTTTTGTTAGCAGGCTAGCTGCTCCGGGCTCATTAAAGGATGGATGTATGAACGGATGGACGTCCATGCTGAAGATCTGTAGGTGGTGAGTTAGCACCATTAAGTGTTATGCACAAGAGAGTGACACTTGAGCATAGTGCTAGAAGTCAGTAGACTGTCAAAATTAATTTTAAGGCAAATCCAGATGTTGTTTTAAGGACAGATGTTTTGAAATAAATAAAATCATATTGTGGTTGATCTTGTTCTATTCATGTTCACAGGCAGAATGACAAGTGTGTGTGTGTCTTTTATTTCTAATGCTGTTAGTAATGCATGACAACAGACTGCCAATTAACTTACCATTAGCAGAGATGGGCTGTTGTTGGGTGATGGGACATTAAGGGAAAGATGAGGGGGCACAGAAAGATCGAAATGACAGCGACTGGTAGAGATGGGTGATGGGGAGGGGACAGGAATATGTTTAGAGGTGTAAGTGGAGGGTGTAAGTGCGTTTGCATGTGTGCGCAGTGTTGATGGGACAGGGTGTAAATAACAGCAGCATTAGAGGTGGATTGGGTGTGAAATTAAACCTCGGCCCAAAAATGTGCCACTTCGAAAGATGAGACAATTAGAACACGCTAGCACAGCCAGACCTTGATGGTACCTCCATTAAAATGTGTACGTGTGAAAGAATACCTGTGAGTAGGTTTAAGTTCTTCTACCTAAGATTTTAAAACATGTTCTCTTTCATTACAGATCTATTAAAAACCATAAAAAAAAATAGTAGCTGACCAGCAGAAACTTATGTTCCAGATGTATTACATACACATATATATTTAATAGTACTATAAAAATCAGTAGAGGGCAGAGACTCTTTAAAGTGTCTCAGGCCAGGAGATCCATAGAATACATATTAATACTCAAACGACGAACTCAATGCAACATTCAGGCTTCTTTTTTCTTATAGGGCTCTCATACAATGTAACCATGTTTGGGTCTGATATCGGTTACAGATATAGAGGTGGCTTGATGACTGACAGGTTCCCTCCCACATGGGCAAGCACTCTATGTAATTCTACATATTAATGATATGTTTGCTATACCACAAGAAAGTAGCACTTTCTTGCTGCTAAGTGGTGAGTTTGAGTGTGACAGAAGTCTGCTGGAGCTCTAATATCTGTCACGACAGAATTGCTGTCTGACATTATCTGTAACTGCTGCTCAAGTGTCTGACATCTATTATGAAGAAAGGAAACCCTCGGGGTGACCTAAAATAGTTCAGAAACAATCGAGATTTACAGTTCTGCGCATGTGTGCAGAGAGAAGTGAAACGTCTGAAAGGGCAGTCAGTCATTTTGATGGGATTTTATATAGAAAAAAAGATTATTGTTTTCATTATATAGATTAGTGTGTAGCTGTGTATTCCAACAAATTAATGGGTTCTCGTAATCTTAAAATATTTCCGATAAAAACACATGCGAGTGGTCACCATTTTGTGGAGGAAAGGGACAACGCCACTGGTGTTTTAATAAAACATCATCCTTTTCCTCCTCACTTCAAGCCTCATCTCCAAGAGATCGTGCATAAACATGCGTATTTATTATTGCATATATTATTGCAATGACTGTCAATAGAGATGTGGCCCTGTCTCTGGACAGCTGACAGCTATCTGACTAAATTAGAACAAGCTAGTTACGAGCAAATCCTATACCAGCTAATGTTAGGTTTGTCTCCTAAAAATCATACTTTCCCTCTGATAAACAGCTTGAGTACATTAACACGCGTGAGAGTTTATTTGCTAAGTGTCCAACAATCAACTTTTTTACATCAGCTTCAAACACAGTGTCAATAATGCTAGCTAGCAGCAGCTAAGAGAAGTTAACAGTGGCTAAGTGATGCTAACACCGGCAAAAACAATAGTCTTAGTGACATAAAAGTTCAGGATGGCCTCAACAACTCACTACAGTATTGCTATCATTGGTTGGAAGTGAACTTTTTTGACTCTTTGTGTGTCGGACTCCTTTCAGAAAGTTTTACAGCCTCTTAAAGAAGTAAATGCTTCTCACCCGCCATTGACTGCTGAGGTAAACAGTGGATTGACAGCCTTCCACAAATAGGGAAAAATTCTTGGGGGGATCCAGTCCAAACAGTAGAAACACATTGCCCAGCTGCAGCTGTTATGGGTTTAAGTCTAAATGTAATGTTTTTGAGCTCTCTTGGGTGACTAAAACATGTTTCCTACAACAGCCACGATAGCTAGGATTGCCAGGGGTGAGAAAGCAGAACTCGGCTGGCTGCAAACTACAACTTAACTGACATCTAGCGGCTAAATTTTTAAGCGCTCTAACTTTAAGAAGTGACTTTTTGCCGAGCCCTCACGATTCACAATGTTTTTCTTTCACTTAAAAGCGTGCGTCATGTATTAACTCGTATAATGACAAGAGTGAGATGCTTTTATAATTGCTAGTTATAATCAAACAAATAACAGGTCTGTATTTTAACAGAATTGGCATCTACTTGTCTTTTTCTTTCTTTCTTGTATTTTTTTTTTTGCTGAAAAAGGTCAGTTGTGTAATTTAAGAGGGAGTAGGCCTGTGTGCACGCTCGAACAGTCTCATTTGAGTGGCAGCATTTTTATGTTCATTACTTAACAGAGAGCCTGCATATAAATGGATTATTTCAAAGTATGCATATGCATCGTTTAAAGTGATGCAGCCATCTTGGGTGTGCTTGCGTTTACCTGTGTGAGTTGGGTCAATGCTCATGATAGTGCTTTTTTTTGTATGTGTGTGTGTGTGTGTGTGTGTGTGTGTGCGTGTGTGTGTGTGTGCACTTTCACTGTGGTGTTTGGATGTGAGCCAGAACTTTAAAACAGTCAATCAGCAAGAGTGACAAAAGAACAGAGAGGCACAGAAGGAAGCAACAACACATGCATACGGTGAAGCCCTAGAACATTTAGGCACTGGGACAGAAAAAAATATAAAATGCAGGAATAACTAATGTAGAGACACACTGTGCTTTTCTGTTTTCACTTCACTGCAGAATGAGCTCTTACTTTCCACTTATCTCACTCATGTAATCGCTTTCTTTCCCCTTTTCTGTCACTCACTGTTCTATCTCACTTCAGAACTCCTCTGTTCTCTCCGCATCATTTTTCTCATCTAATGCTCCATCTCTCTCTCTCTCTCTCTCTTTTCTGTCATGCTGTCTCTGCATTTATCTCTCCTTTCTCTCTCTCTCTCTTTTTTTTTTTTAATTAAAATCTGTCTGTATCGAGGGATTCTGTTATGTGGTGATTTAAATGGAGGGCCTGACATAAACGTAACATTACTGTCAGACCAAAGCAAATTCCATCAGCCCTGCTTAAATTTGCAGTGCTGGCTGTTTTCCAAAAGGCTTTTTTGTTCTGCAGCCAATATCTATACCATCTCCTATCTATCTTCTGATACTCATTTATGCTATTCTTTTTTTTTCTTAAAGTTTTCTGTGTCAGGTCAAAGGCATGAATCATGAAGGGTAACTGTTAACGTACGAGCTGGACTCGGACTGACGCTGCAGTCTTTAAGTCCGATGCTGATGCTAATATTTGAAAGCAGGAATGTTATGGTGAAATGAAAGGTTTAACTGTGATAGAAGCATGCGAGTGTTTCTGCTTTGGCTGTTTTTTGTACATAAAATGAGAACCTTTTAGTCCCCTTTCTGCCCCAAACAATGCACGTAGTTCATTATGTTTCTGATGTTCACTTAAAGTTCAGAAGCTTAAAAGCGCACAGTGCTTTTTCATTGGTATATGAAGTGGTTTTCTGGCTAATCAGGGTTTTTCCATCTCTTGTATTCTCTTCTCCTGAACCCACTCCTAAATGTTAGTAAAAATAAGCTCCATTTGATTAGCTGTTTAGTTTCCAAACTTTTTGTAGCTAGAGATCACTTATAGTAAAGTAAGTTTTCTAAGTTTCCCCCCTCATAATCCTGACAGAGTTGATCAAGCATAGGCTTTTTACCATTTGCACTCTAAAGGGGGTTAGACACACAGGAAGAGATTAACAGCGAAGTGACAACAAGAGATGAGGGATTGCCAGTGAAATTCTTTGACTTACAGCAATCACTGCTACATAGGCATTAGTGATGTGAAGTCGGTGGATACCTTTAGTCTACCTCTCTTATGCCCTAAGACTGCTGGGATAGGCTGTACATCCTCTGCAACGCTGAACTGGGTAAGTGGAAGATGGATGGATTGATGAATTTATCCATGCAGTGGATTCCTGGGATGTCCGCTGGTCCAAAATGTTGGGAAATGAGTGAATCCCTTGAACATGGTTATAGAACCATTATATTTTTCATTTGTTGCAAATTACAACCTTTTCCACAACCAAATACTTCGGATGTGGTACAATCATATCAGAGTTTCTGTTGTCCCAAAGATAATGGGGGCGGTGGCGAGGGACTCAGGAGTTCTTGTTTTGTTTATCTGCACCAACATATAAATATTCCAGCACAATTTTATAATTTATAATAGTAAATAATTCAATTATATACTTAAATTATAAATTATTTTGCAGAACCCTTGGCTATGGATTACAGACACCTACAGGCCCCAAAACCCCACTCAAGAGATCCAGCCGTCCACAGCGGTTTATTTCCGCAGCCTGTTTCATGGGCGTTGGTTGTATCATGCACCAAATGTGACGTCACCATTCAAGAAGTTTAAACAAGAAGGAAGGGGAAGTTTAAGGAGTTTTTAGGAAAATTCCTGTCAGAAAAGTTGTTGCAGCATCGCCCTATGCGTCTAAACTCTGAGCTCCTAAAGACCGACATGGCCGTGCACTTGTGAAAAGTCTGAGTCAGCATAAACTACATGTAACTGTTTCTTTGACAGTCAAAACAAAAAGGATGTGATGCTGTCATGGAATTGCAAATCTGGCGCTAATATTAGCTGTATCAATATATCGATGAGCCTCGCATGCGCAGAGACAGACCTGTATAGCTTGTCATGCACCTGCACTCTGTCACACTTGTACTGAGTTATGTGCCCACAGTGCCATCCACCTTGCTGTGAGAAATGAGACACTTCACCTCCTCATGAGTGTTAGCACTCCCTCCTCTCCTCTCCTCTCCCCACCCGTCTTCTTCTTGAACTCGCTCTCCCCTGGTGGATGGGAGCCTGTGGTCGGGTCTCCATAAATCAAAATGTTACCACCGGCACTATAAGGCTACTTTTTAATTAAAACTGTGAATCAGTCGGCCCTGATTATGAATTGTACTCTGCTGCCACTGAATAAAATATACAGGGCTCATTTGCTCTCCCCCTCTGACTCCTCTCTGTCTCTTTGTCTCATTCGGTCTGCTTCTCGCTCTCACTTTGCCTCTTGTTGCATGCGACTCAATTTTCCACCAGAAATTGAGAGTGTCCACACAGCAAAAGCCACGGCCACGCGCAGCCACTGAAGACTGTGACAGCATTGTGAAATAGTTGAGGAGCTTACTGGTTGCATAAACATAAAAACTCAATATGGAGGCTCCGGCGCCGCTGGGGTCAACGCTATTATATCACAGAAACAGCCAGGAGGACTACTAGGCCAGTGGGCCTTGTTTATTGTATGATGCCACTCTTTTAGCTGTGCCGCATCAAGTGAGGTTAGTAGCTGTTGAGTTGGATGCTTCCATTAAAGAGAAGCGAGAGCATTCAGCCCAGGTCACGCAATTCAAATCAGCTCTGCAGGGAAAGTAGCTCCTGGTTTTTAGCTGGAAGATGTACAAAGAATAGCGGCAAAGACTGGGGACAATGGCCGTGCTTTACTGTCAGAAACAGAGCAAACCCAACTCTATGAATACATTTATATGCAGAAGAGTGAGTCTTAAAAGCTTCTCTTTGGAGTACCATCAGGTTGAAGCTGAACAGTATCTCTCATTCAAAGGGACTTTATTGCTAATTTATGACCTTTGCGTGTCTTGCAAGTACAACTGACATCGTCTTAGGGAGATATGGGCATGAGCCAGGCCTCGGCGGAGTGGAAATTAGCTCAGTGGAACGCGGCGCAGGGGGGTGCCGCTGTGGCGCTGCCACCTCTGCTACCCTTAACTTTATATCAGCAGGCGAGTGCAGGGAGGAAGGACTAACTGGAATTCCATCTTACAGCTTTGCACAAACAAACTCATGAATGATAATGGGTTGCTAATTGAAGGTACTGGAGCGATTGACTACGCCACTGCAAATGGAGTCCTCCTGGTAGCCATGGCGACAGGCGAAGAGAGGCTCAGGAGGTCTCCTGACCTGAGCTAGAGTCAGATCATCTCTTACACCCGCTCCCCGTAGTCTACCCACCATGTGGATATATTTGCATCAATGAATATTCATAAGTAAGCTGTTGGTGCATCAGAGAGCTTTTTGAAAAGTTGGTTCAAGTGTTGGGTTTGTATCATACGACGGCATTTCAGATGCAAATGTTCTGACGATTTTTTTTGTTTTTTACCCTCTGTGTAATTGCAAGCAGTTAAGGTGTTAAACAAACAGAACAATTACACTTTACTTGTTGTATCCCTATTAAAAAAGATAAAACACCTTCTAATTACAGTAATTAGGAAACAGATTGTTGCCGCCTGTTTTTTATGCCTGTATCAAAGATCTCTAATGATGTGCACTGGATTTCACCGCTGATGAGCAATTTAAGGAGAGCAGAAGGTTTGCACAGTAGGAACTGTGATGACTGTCTGACCTGCAGAGGTGTCCTTGAGCAAGATGCCGAATCTCTGCTAGCTGGAAGGCTTTTTTGTGAGTGAAGATGGGACGGGAGCGAGCGGAGAAGAATTTCTCTACTAGTAACAGGTTCTTTTAAAAGCTGATTTTACACACTGGATAGCTTTGCATCACCTGAAAGGAGTTTCACCAAGGCAGTTTCACACCGATCAGCTACATTAAAACTGATGAAGGAATAAGATCAATAATCTATTTGTCTTAAATGGCACTCCCCAATGGCAGCAACCTCCTAGCAGGATAGTACACCCTACCACACTGCTAAACCTTTCAGGAACATCTCCAGAGAGCTCAAGATGTTGAGCTACATGTATATGCATGTCTCGGTGAATCAGAGCTGCTTCGGCGGCACAGGGCAGATAAATGCAATATTAGGCAGGTGGTTGTAATGTTGTGGCTGATCGCTGCATCAGTAGACATCTTGTCATACTCTTCTTTGGATTAGAAAAGCTGTCTTAGCTTTGCAGAGAGCAGTTTCACTGTGGTGCCACCCACTATGCTTAGGTGTTCACCTGTGGCAGTGTGTTTGTTCCTGTCTGCTTCCATTCCTGCTGGATGTCTGCCGATGAGCTGGCCGGTCTGACCGACTCTACGTCTTTGTGCATCTCAGCGGCTGCTGCCTGTCGAACTGGCAAAGCTGCCTGTCTCTGCGTGTCTGTAATGTTTTTGCTGCTGTCTCTTGGGTGCATGTCTCTCCCGGGCTGAGCTTTGGGTGCGATTAAATCCAGGGGACATCCATTGGAGAGGCGCTCTTAGATGTCATTATCCCTGTGGGGAGTCTCATCATCATCCTGCAGCAGAGAGAGAGAGGCGCTCGGCACAAGCAGCCTGGGAAGGCTGCAAGAGAGACAGCCATGACAGCCTTAGGCCTGCAAGTAAATTGTGATGATCATGCGAAAAAACATCACCCCCACCTAAAAAAAAATGCCGGAGATGAGATCTGTATGTATGTGCATTTGTGCATTTGGAGCTCTTGCTGGAAAAACAGCAGAAAGCTGTCACAGTCTGGCGAGGGCAGACTGTAGGTGTTGGCAAAAAGGACCCAAACGCAACTCCATAAACTGAACGTGGCGTAGATTTAACAGAAAATAAGCCGTTTATTGAGGCCAACAAAAAAGGAGTACAAACAGCAGGACACAGGTGAACACTAAACCATAACCTAAACTGGGTGAACTAAAGCTAAACACGAAAAACCTTAAACGTGGTGAACTGACATAGAATGCTGAAGTGAGGGTATGGTTAAGCAGACGACCTGACAAATGACATGCAAAAACAGAGGACTTAAATACACACATGAGGTGATCAGGGGAAGTGGAGACACATGAGGAAACAGCTGACTAACATGAACCTAATGACAGGAACAGTGAAGCTAAATACAAAGAACCAAGAACACATGACTCCTTCCAAAATAAAACAGGAAGCATAATGAAACGCAGACATGACAACCAGAACTTGACAACGTAAGACACAGACATGAAACACATGAAGAGCAGGGGAGACTTAACATGGGTTGGAAACATGAGGGGGAATTAATAAGAACTAAAATCACCTAGACATGGTAACAAATGAACTTAGAAAACCTGAAGGGCTTAACATAAACTATAAACATCAAAATGAACTCAAACTCAAAACACTGGGTCATAAGACCCAGGACCGTGACAAAAGCCCCGAGATAGAGAAAACCTAATCCTCGTGGAGCTTCTAATCATAGCAACTCCTGCGCAAGAACACCTGGAATTAATTGAAATGTGTAAAATTAGCAGCATGAATTGATAGCCGAAAATGAAAGTCATCAGTCAATATTCAGCCTGAGGGGAGAGCAGGGAAATATAGCTCTCCTAGAGTGTGTTAGCCTAGGTGGTATGAATTAGACAGGTCTATAAAGGATTATACGTGGATGATTTTTTTTACATAACCTCTTTGCTATTCTTTGTTTTTTTGTGAGGTCAGCTGACCAATTATCAGGTTTCCTTTTGTAAACAACTAAAATAAAAGTGTGCTAAAGTTCCTCAACGCAACATTTTACCTCTATGCACACTATTTATTGCACTCTACTTTTTGCAGTGTTAGTATTGTGTCTTGTATCGGCAGACTCGTAGTGGATTAGGCTATGTTCTTGCATAAGCATATTTCAGGGCTTGGCTTTTTGTCTATCCAACTGTTCCCATGAGATTTTTATTTCCAGTTGAGAAGGCAGATTCAGAGCGTGCAGACACATTATGTCCCATTAAAAAAAAAAAGAAAAGAAAAGAAATGGTTCCAGCAAAACATCCACCTGAGGTTATTTATCCCCACAATATAGGGGAGCATGTAGATATCATTCTGTACAATATTGTTATTCCTCACTACACATAAGGACTCTCATAGAAGAAGAAAAAAAAAACTTGCACTCCTACTAATCCAAAAAGGCAGAATCCCAGTGCCAAAAATAACAGCTTGGAATGAGATGGACGGAGGAGGACAGATTATTGGTGGTTCTAATCTGTGAAAAGCTGACAATAAAACACATTTAAAGTGATTACAGTGCTGTTATTGGCACGGGGAGGTCAATGCATCGCGCTCTTCCTATCCTTAGCATTGCGTTTCCACAACAATGCAGTCTGCTGCGTAACTGCACCCATATGAATGCTGCTGTAAAGGTCTTTCACAATGACACATGGGCTGAAGCGCTAATGCTGATGTACGGCGTCAGAGGGGAGAGAAGGCGAATAGATGAAAGGAAGCAGAGGGGAAGTAAGAGACAAGTAAGGAAGGAAGAGGAAAAAGAACAAGTGGAGAAAAGGGATTTTGGAGATGAAGCCACAAATCACGGGGAAGATTAAGCGTCTCTTGTGCGCGGTAGAGGAGGTGTAAATAGAAACATGTCCCAGGGAGAGATCCCGGAGAACAAGCGCTTATCTCCCTGAGTGTTGTCAAAACACATTTGTCAGTCTGACGTATTTAAGTGTCTCAATGTCTATAAGAGACTTGATATGCAAAAATAAACAGCTGATAGTAGTTGGAAGATGTTTAGCTGCAAACATGAAACATGCCTACAATGACACACTCTGCACAAGCATGCATACACACACCACCCGAGACTATAGGCAAAACTGCTTTCACTCCAGTGTGACCCTTGGGTTGATGGGAGATGTGTGGATGAGCAAGCTGATCATGCATTATCCCTGCATCTGACTCCCTCAGCTGAAGTACCAGCACATCATCAAACAGCTGCTGGCGCTTGTACCCGTTCAACAGCTGCCACATTTCACAAAACGATGAGGAAATGCTTCACATTGTGACTGTCTCTGCCCAGTAAATTAGCCAAGGGAGTACGGGGCCCTGGTGTTGCAATACTCTTTCCCCCACTGGACTGCCTCCTGTGGGAGCTTCCTTGAATGGTTTGTGGACTCACTCTGCAACCCTGTGGCCTGCAAACTGCCAGAAGCAGCTGCTGAGAAAATAGAAAGCACATCTGCACTGTGGTTACTTCGTTATAGGCAATATTTGGTATCAGTTGCATCATTTCTATCCTGAAGTGGCAAAGTTTTGCTCCTGCACTTACAGTCATATGAAAAAATAAGCACATCCTGTGGAAACAGGGTTCTTAGTAATGGTGAAATATTCAATCAAAGTGCACATCTTAAAGCTGCACAAATTTGAAAACAAATGACAGGAATGTTCATCTCTCCGAATTAGCAGCCCAGCTGATCAATGCAAAGTGAAGTCTCCAAGAATCCCCCAAAAGATCTGTGGGTAACTCTTGCAGTTGTTCGTTTTCAAGTTACAGTCAGTCAGAGATTTCACTTGCATTAGGAGAACAAAACACACGTTAGCAAAATAAGGTAAATCTAAAGTTTAGTACAGACTATGCGTTTTAGAATAAAGCACTTTTGGGGTTTAAATCAGTGAAGAACAGTTCTGTTGAGATATTTAAAGGCAGCAATTTCAAGTGGTGGCGCTTGTGTTATCACAACTGTAATTGTATCATTAACTTTTCTATTCAGCCAAACAAGCTTCATAACTAAAAAAATAATAATTTTGGACTACACCTCATGTAAACTATATGCCTGTTTTGGCTATATCATAGTCCCTCTACTGTATATTAGTCCAGAACTAGAATTCTGACTATAGTGCACAATATTTAAGTATTTTCAAGGGTCAATAAAGCCACATTTAATTTGAGAGGGTACTGATCCTGACGGTACAACTTTAATGAGAACTTGGTTTGGATGCAATCCCAGTGGTGGTGGTCTCGTCGACAAAGGTTAGCCTTTGAGTTTGTCAACGATTTTGTTCATAATTGTTTTCCAGCACCCCACCAAGCTGTGCAGGTTGTTGGGTCTGATGGTGTCAGGATCTTGTCTCTGCTTTTTGCAGATGATATGGTTCTGTTGGCTTCAATGAGGAACAACCAGGCTGAAGTGGGGCAGTTTGTAGCTGCTGACATGAGAATTACCACCTAGGAGGTTCTGGCTATCCATGGTTCTCAATCAGTAAAGGGTATAATGCGCACCCCAAGTTAGGAATGAGCTGCTGTCCCAAGTATCTCAGTGTCTTGTTCACTATTGATGAAAGGACAAAGCGGGAGACTGACAGACCAGCCTGCTGTGGTGAAGAGAAAGCTGAATGCGAAAGTGAAGTTGTCAATTTACCGGATGATCTGCTTTCCCACCCTCACCTGTTTCCACGAGCTGTGGGTAATGAGCGAAAGAATGAGGTCGTAGCGAAAATTAGCTTCTTCTGAATGCTGTCTGGGCTCAGCCAAAGAGATGGAGTGAGGACCTCAGTTGTTTGAGAGGGGCTCAGAGTAGGGCCACTATTCTTTTTTACGCCAAACGGTAAATGTTTAGGATGCTTCCTGGACTTGTGTCTCCACAAACCGTCTTTGTCTTCAAACCCGGACAAGCAGCGGTGGATAGATGTATGGATAGTGTGCAACAGTCACCTGATTGACTGATTCAGCAGGACACCTTTATAAAGCTAGAATGAACAATGCATAAATGAAGAGCATGTGCCTAATATTATCAAGCCAGATAAATAAAGTAAAAAGTTCCTTGTATTTTGGATACAAAGCATAATCCAGTGGAGAACAGAAGCACAGAAGCTCGGAGTGGATTCTAAATTCATAATACTTAATCCACAGACAGGATAATTAACTAGGTGACACGCTTCTGTGCTTTGAAGTTTGGAATTATGATGGATAGTTGTATATATCCAGTGTTAACTTGGGCTTTTAAACAGTTCTTTGGTTCAGTATTTACACGGTTTTCTTCTGCTTTTTGTGACCAGTCACACATAACTTTGGGTGGCTGGAATTTATATCCTCAAACTATTATCAATTCATTAAGGACAGTTAATTCAAGCAGTCTTGTAACTGGAGGAAAAACTGCATGATTTGCTAAAGGGCTAACTTTGCATTGCATTCAGTGCAGTACCTATGATCACTTAACCGGAACAGCTATAGTTCCATTTTAACTCGTCATATTGGATCCATTCTTAAGCAATTTACTGCAATTTTTTAAACTCATAATGCATTTAATAATGCTTTATTAGGATCTTCCTATAGCTTATACTGTAGCCTGTTATTCAATAATATGTTTATATCTATCTATCTATCTATCTATCTATCTATCTATCTATCTATCTATCTATCTATCTATCTATCTATCTATCTATCTATCTATCTATCTATCTATCTATCTATCTATCTATCTATCTATCTGTACATATAGATATAGCTGAAGCACGATTGATATAGGATTTTAAAAACTGATGCAATACAGATATTTGGTAATTTAAAAAAAAAACATTTCTTTCAGACGCATGAAAAATAAACACATTTCTGTAACATTTGTTAAGTGTAGTTGTCCTTACTAAGTTAATATGACAATCAATCTTAAAAATAATATTGCTTTATTGTCACAACAAGTGGTGGATTGCTCGTTTAGGCTTTGCCTAACTCTGCTCTGATCAGCTGTATGTTTGTAGTGCTCTAAACACCTGTTGTCAGCAGGAAAGTTGCAGAGAGCCCCCTGGTGGACAAACTATGCAAGCGCAACACCGAAAAGCGGTTTGAAGGGTGTTTCTCTCTTCTCTTCTGTACTTAACAATGACTGATATGTTAAAACTCATCATATCACTCCTGCTCTAATTATAACAACTGTTCTAACTGAACATAAACACACTGCCAACATATCTGTATAAATAAATGAAGGAATAACAACAATTTATTATTAGTAGTTTGCACCAGAGGCTACCTGAACCTCATTACTCTGAAAATGGAGTATTAACCTTGAGCAGGACCTTCTCACCAGTTCTGCAGCAGCTGCAAAGAAAGTCAGACAGAGAGATTCACTTTTAATGTCAAACCACATCTTGTCCAGACAAAAATGGAGTAAAATAACACAGTGCGGCTCTCTAAGTGGGATTTCTGCAGAGGGGATGTCAGTTAGGTTGCCCAGTACTCTACCTGCCTACCTACCTTCACAGCAAAAGCATCGACAACAGCAGAAGCTGTACAGAACTAAACTTACATACACATACACTCCAATTATAAATACAGTATAAAATGCATGCAGAGGCGTAATCATAGACTACTTTCCTCAACAACACCTAATCTCAAACCTGTAAAAATAGAAATAAACTTATAAACTATTTTTAAATAAAGACTTGAAGGTAACAAGGATTTCAGCTTAAGGCCTGAGTAGTCTGCTCCGTTCCTCCCACCCACCACAGTGTCACCAGTTGTGTGTGTGTGATCAACCGCCCCCGTGTCTCGCTGCTGTGTGGTCAAAGAGGTTGTCCAGGTAACGTTTTCTTTCATCACCTGTCAGCAAGGTGCTGCCTGAGGGTTTAGCCTTGGATCACAAAGAACGCGCAATGTGATGCCAAACAACTCAACAGCCTTCGATTACAGCTGTTAAAAATAGTCTTTTCCCCTTGCAGAACATTTGTTTGCTGTAATGAAATCACAAGCTCGGACTGACAAACGAATTACACTCGTTAGTAGCCTCCAGTGTGCAAAAGCGGGCTATTTCTCAAACTCCCGGTGCTTATCCTCAGCGCTGCAGCTCCTGACGTATGAGCCTCTCCTCATGACATTCTTATTTCAATTAAAAGGAGAAATGAGGCCGTCGCAGCACGCCTGACTTGGCGGTTAAGATAATGTACATGCGCCATAGACATTTGAATGCCATCGTCTGCATGTCTTTCCAAATATCAAAACTGGGCAATAATTGTGAAAAATGACCGAGCGCCTTTGTCCTCCAGTTTTCATGCAAATAACGCCATCGACAAACCTGACACATAATGAGAAGAGCGTGATGAGAGAGTGCGAGCACAAGAGAGAGATAAGTGGGAGAACTGAGAGGAAGCATTGTTCAGAGACAAAACTATAAAGCGAGAGAACGAAAGGGTTACACCGAGTTAAAATGGAAGAAAGATAAGGAGGGAATTGGGGAGGAAGGGCACGATGGGTGCTTCAGTGTCCCCTTTTTCTGGAAATAGAGACCATTATGTCAGTAGATTGGTCCTGAATCCTAGTGAACATGTGACTGCAAAGCCTGGCCGGTCTGCTTTGCTGAGGGGGCTGGTGAGTGGCTGCATCAGAACATCATGTTCAGACACAGGCCCAAACACACACACACACACACACACACACACACACACACACACACACACACACACACAGCACCTTCCACCTCCACAGTGGGCTGCACAGACAGTCTGCATGAATATTTATCAGAGCAGGTTTATAATGAGTTCACACATTAGACAAGCATTTCTATCACATGCTCACGTATTGTAGGTTTGGCAGCGATGCTGGCGTCCAGCTGATTTCTCCTCTCATCAGTATGCTGCGCGGTGACCCGCTATGTGGCCCAGTCACATCCCCCGGGGCGGCAGGGGCTCGCCTCCTCAAAACGCTGCCAACAATCGGAAGATGTTCCTAATATTGTCAGGTGCCGGCGGATCAAGTTCAAATCAAAAGGTGTCTCTTCAGTAAAGCTTAGCGGCGAGGAGACATTCTTCCTGCTGGCTTTCATTTGGACAAAAGACATAAATGTCAGTTCTAAAAATGCATTAGGGAGAGAGCAGGCCACTGCGAGTGCTGTTCGCAACCTTTCAAACTAAATTCATCAGCTATACACACAATTATACTACCCGCAAGCACACAAACCGTTTCTTGGCAGCAGTGTTTCTCGTCCTGTGTGGATTTATTGCTGCAAAAGGAGAATATCTTGTGATTGGAACAGATTGCTGTTCAGTCAGATATATTAAATAGAAACTGTCTTTTCTGATTGACATGAAAGACAATTTTCCTGATTGCATATTTTGTGTGTGTTTGGGGTTTTTTTTTCATAGTGGACAGCTTCATGACCTTCCCTGTAACATTTACCCTGTGGACTCTTTGTTAGTTAGAAGCATGTGATTTATAGGTAGCAAAGCCCCCAAAATAACAGCAAAAAGATGAACAGGGAAGCCAATTACGGCACTACAATATCTGCGTCCCTTCCTCTTTCAAATTCCTGCAGCAGTACGAGCCGTATGTCTTTGGCGCAGCGTTTTGAGTTATGGGCTTTATTTTCTGCTTGATTTTTATTTCCTGGGTGATTTGATCTAGTTTTACATTCTCAGGTTTTCTTAGTTTTGCAGTCTTGTTGTTCCTGTATTCAGTTTATCCTTCCTCCCCTGTGCTCCCCGTGTCTTCTTGTTAAGTCACTGTCTCTTTTTTAGGTGTTTTCATACTTTATGTTGATAGTCATTTTGTCCCTTGTGCCTTGTTTTTAGTTTTACTCCCCCCCCGACTCATTTTGTGATTCAGTTTAGCTGTCTTGTTTTCCCCAGCTATGTCCAGCTCCCCTCGTTGCCCTTTTTTGTATATATAGTGGTCTTCTCCTTAGTCTTTCTCAGTGTCTGTTTTCATGTCCTGTGTGGTTTCTTGATCAGTGTTCCTGTGCTTATACTTTGTGGTTCCTTTTTGAACTTTATGTTACAGACTGTGCTTCTCCTCTGGGGCTTTGTGTTTTTGCCTTGTGTACTTTCTGTTATGTCCTGCCTGCTTTCTGTGTCTGCGTTTTGGGTCCTCATCATCACACTCTGTGCAGTCTGCATAACCTGCAGACTGCACAGAGTGTTGGCCTACTCTTCCTGGTTTATTGGCCATTTGGGCACACTTAGTAACAGCAGGCTTTTTTGGTTGGGATGCATAACTACTGGAAACAGTGTCCTCCTGCCTAATTGAGTGAGGCCCCAGTCACACATTCCTAGAGACCGGTCAGTGGCGCCCTGGCAACACCAAATCACTTGGGGAAAAATGTGTATTCCCTAACTGGTTGATTTTATTTGATTGTTTTTTTTATTTTTTATTTTTAACAGGGACAGTGCACATTAACCCATCATCATCCAAGGATCAAACAGGCTGCCTGGACCTATATTATAATTTCAGGAGCCTTTTGAATTTTCTCTCTATCCCAAAATGTTTGAGGAATGATGGTAATGTGAAGCACACATGGTGAAATCTATTTTTCTGTTTGTGTTCAGGCTAATTCTTTCAGACAGTGGGAGTGTCTTATGCTGCTGTGATACATCCCTGTAAAGCTTGTCTTCCCTTCTTTCCGAAACCATTTGGATTTTGTCTCTAGCACAAACTGTAACAGAGTTACAGTCATCTAAAGAGTGCTTGTAAAATGGGCCTCCTGACATACCAGTGGTAAAAAAGAGTTAATAAATATTGCTGTGCATGTGCCTGAGTTAGCAACAGGCTAACATTCATCCATAGTTCCAAACCAGATCTGAAAAACAGCAGCCTCTTTGTGAGGGCAGCCAGCAAACTCCAGGAACCGATCAGTGATTGAACATTTACCGTAAGAACTGTTATAACTGTTCTCTAGGCCCCTAATGTCTTGTGGCATTACAGCAATGGAGATTGAGGCAATAGTGACTATAAGAAATGTCCTGTCCTTGATCCTGTGCATTTTACCGTAAACATAGATTCATACTCTATAAGAATATGTTGTGCAAATTACACCAGCATTGCAACTCCAGTCATTAGGATAGTGGATGGTTTGCTTTTATATAGTCCCTAAGAGGCAAATTTGCTGGACCTTATTTTAAGCTTTGGCTATTTTAAAATTTCCATAACAGTTTAATTTAGTATCATAAAAGAGGCTGATATATTTCCTGTTAATTAACCCATTAATCGGTTAATGGGCTCCAGCATACTCAGAAGATATTTGGCTCCTCAGCATCTTGACCTGCACACACACAAAATAAAGTATATGTGTGTTTATGCTGCTGTATGATGAACGGCATAAGTGCCCACCATAAATGTATATATAAGATGATGAACATGGTGTAAAGCCCAAACAGGAGCTCCTTAAGTCTGCATTCTTTGTAATGATCAGCCGGTAATGATTGCAAAAAGACCAATTACATAAAAGTCTGTGAGAAAATGATCCTTTAGCTTCCTTGATCTACAACCTCATCTCACTATTTGAAATGGGTTTATGGTCTCTAATGCTAGTTTCACATCTTATTGAATAAAACATGATGTCCATTTTGTAAATTAAGTTCTCATTAGAGCCAAAGAAGGAGGGCACACTTAAACACTTAAAGTTACTCCTGTATAAACGTGTGGTGTCCCTGAAGTTTTGGTCCAACACTCACATATAGGAGATAGGACAGATAGGTATTCATTTGCAAAGAAAGATGAGTGTTTATAGGTGGTTCCCCTCTAAAACTGTTCTTCCCTTTGTGTGTGTGTGTGTGGTTGGGGTCGGAGTGGGGTGGAACCTATATGGCCTTGAGCTGGTGGAGGCTATCCACGATCCATCCGTGTGTAACTGATATGGCAGCGATGTGCACTCGTGTGGCTAATGGAGCAAATGATGGGTGAGATGTGAGGGCCGGGCGACGGCGAATTGGGGTCATTTGGTGGCGGAGCCTCGTCCGTGTAATCTACAGTTTCATTTTGTGTTTCTTTGTGAAACAAGCTTGGGCTCGCTGTGGCACTTTTTAATGGCCTCATCTTTCTGAGTGATCGTTGGAGTTACACGGCGCGTTGGCTAATATAACCTGTACCCCAGGGGTGTGTGTGTGTGTGTGTGTGTGTGTGTGTGTGTGTGGCTGCAGGGTAATATATATGTGATGCGGAGAGAAAGGGAGAGGAACATTATAAAAAAAAGTAATTGTATGTGTGTGTGTGTGTGTGTGTGTGTGTGTTTGTTCACATGCCGGCTGTATCAAAGGTCTCCATGTTAATGGTAATAAGTTGGTGTGTGAACTACACCCACTTTAAGGACGCGCAGCAGTGCTCTGGACTTCTGCTGCACTTATATGATCAATGCTTATTACAAAATGTGTGAGTGTGCGTGTGTGTATCTCTGTGTCCATCAACTGTGTCTGTGCGCATGAAGGCTTATTTTAATTGTTGCCATGGAAACAGAGTGCTGCCAGAGAAGTCCAGATTCAAAGAGGGCATCTCTCTCTCTCTTGCTCCCTCTCTGCTTGTCTTTTTCCTCTTGTTTCTCCTCTTCTCCTCCATCCCGCTCTCTAATCTCTCCCCCTCTCTCCTGCTCCTCTTTTTTTTCTCCTTTTTAAAAAAAATCTTTTATGCCTCTCACTGAGGTCCTCCTCAGTTTGCCTCTCTTTTCGTTTCCTTTGCCCGCCCTCCTCCTCTCCTTTTTTCTTTCCTCATGCCTCTTATCAGCCCTCCCTCGATCCATCCCTCCCGCTTCTCGGGTCCTTCCTGGAGAGTGGTGTGCAGTTGACTATTAACACAGGGACCTGTAATTAGCGCTGACGAACCTCCAGCAATTAGTCTCGGCTAAAGAAGTTGTTCTGTCATCTCTGCGCCCGTCCCTTTATCCCTCTTTCAATCTCGTCCTTCCTCTCTGTCATTTCCTGTCTTACTAGCTGTCAGCGTCGCTTTGTTTTAGCGTTTTTTGTTCTTCTTTGTACCTTCCATCTGCCTCGTTAGCGGCAGTCATGTACAAGAGACGCGCACAATACACCGCTCAGAAGCAAGTTTATGAGAAGCTACACCCCCATCGCCCTGGGTATGTCTGCCCACGAAACCAAAGTGAACATCTATTCCCTCCGACTGTTACACCTACACCAGCTATATGCTGATAAGCTCAAGAGGACGCATGCCCTCCCACTCACTCAGATGTAAACACGTAGAGAACACAGACATCTTCTTTTTCATGTCCGGCGTCATCGCTCCAGCTGTCTTTTTCACCTCTCCTCGAATCATTTCTGGATCTCGCTGATTTCTCTCTTTTCCTTTCCTTCGGTCGCTCACCTGGCCCCTCTGCATCTTCGTTAATGAAAAGCTCTATAAATAATGCGCAGGGAAGAGGGAATCAGACAGCAGGCAAGAGAGAGAGAGAGATACGGTCAAGTAGAACGTGGGAGGGAGGTGAAAGGATGGAGGGACGGACAGCAGACGAGTGAAAGTGCTTAAACTAGGCCAATAGGGGTTGAGTGAGGTGGGCGGGTATCATATCAAAGCCTCGCGAGCTGCTCCGAGCACCTTTGCCGTCAATCCCTTAATCAATTCCGGCGTTAGTCGGTTTGTCCTCGTCTCAGGTCGGCGTGTCAGTCATCTCGCTCCAGACAGTTAGTCAGTCAGCTGAAGTTGGCGAGGAGCCGTCTCTCCCTCCATCCAGCCCTTTATGGTTTTTGAGTTCGCTCGCTCTGTTCGTCCCTCCTTCCTCTGCTGCACTCTCAGCCGTCTCATCTGGAGGGAGAGTTTATATCATCCTTATACTATAGTGCTGCTTCAGGAGTCCACATGAATAATTGATGCTTGTAAGATTATACTTGAAAACTCTGAACTGTGCTCCATTATGTCGCGTGTGTCTCTGTTAGTGTTGATACTGGAATATTAATCAATATCATCTATTTTTTTTAGCTAGATATTCATTAAAAGACAAATATAACAAAGCTATATCATGACGACAGCAACCAGCGCTGTGGGTGTGTGAGAGGAGGCGCAGCTAAAGCAATGCTTTATGTTTAAGATGAAATATAAAATGACCAACAGTTTGGATCTTCGCTGATATTACGCAGCGTTGTAAAACAAAATTATTACATCCAAGAATATATTTACTGATTTTATTAGTAAAACAATACATGAAAAACACCTCGAATCAAAAACTGTATTTGGCTTATTCGCCTTTTTTCATTTGCACTCCTTTCGCTCCAACTCAGGTTTTTGCTTTGCTCCCATTTACTGCTGCAGCGGTTCCTCTTTTCTCTGCAATCAGCGTTTGTTTACTTCCGCACACACAAAATAGATCCGACTACTCACAGGTGAAGTGAAGGAAGCAATGATTTAGTTCCTTGTCTTGAGCCATCCCTTATTTCTTTGCATGTTGGTTCCAAGTAGCCAGGCTTTGTTATAATTTCTAAAGTGGTCATGCACAGTAGTTCTCCAGACTTTCTGAAAGTGTTTCTTTCAGTCCTTGTACTTAACCATTTTCAGAAGCATTTTGAAAACTGACCTATGAGTCATGAGAACAATCATGAGAAAGCATCTTATTGACAGCAGCTTCGTTTTCAGCATGGCAATGACCACAAACACGCTGCCAGTGTACTACAATCATACCCGGATAGAAAAGCACACAGGGGAACACTATCAGTGTTACTGAAGCAGTGTTAGCGTCCCTACTAGTCGGTGAAGTGATGATGGGTGGAGTAAACACTGCATGAACTGAAGGCAGAAATGTAGCTTTTCGAATCGCTGTCAGTCCAATTTCTGATCCAAATATCAGATCTGTGTATCCATACCAGAAATTTGACCTCATCTCTTATCTCTATTTTCCTTTTAAAGTTTGCTTTGTCTTGATATTTCTCTTCCTTCTTTGTCCCATTTCTTTGAACTGACATTAAATTATGCTTTGATTCATATGATGCATCCAGCCCTGATTGGCAGTTCATTTGTTAACCTCTGTTTCTCTTCATCTCCCGCTTCTTTTTTTCTCTTTCCTTCTTCTCTGTCATCTTGTTTTGTCAAATCTCTGCCTACCTCCTTTTCTTCTCTTTCCTATCTCCATCTTCTTCTCCTCCTTGTCTCGGCAGGTATTGCTCTCCCACTCCTACACCATGCCTGTCTGCGGATGCCGCGGCTGCTCCCCACCTTGCGGCCATGCCAGGGCTTGCTCTGGCACCCCCTCGGTTGCTCAGGAGCAAGAACGGGTCCGAACCCTACATCCACCCCCGCCGCCGTTCCACCACCACCGCACCGGTTCGTCTCTCTGCCTGTCCCTCCTTCTCCTGCTCCTCTGCCTTCTCCACCTGCCCCCGGCCTGCCACTCACGGAGAGACAAGCCCGGCGGAGGAGGCGGTGGCAGCCACTATATTCCCATCCCTCAGCCTCCTCCCCACCACATGGCCCTGCCCAACATCTTGCACGTCTTCAGCATCGCTGTCGTTCTGGTGGGCAACTCCAGTGAAGTGGCGCTGGCCGGGGCCCGAGAGAAGGAAGACTTCATTCACATGGCGCCGAATGTTGAAGTGCTGACCATGAATGAGACTGACCCTAAGAGCATTATCAAGAGCATCTGCGACCTCATGACGGAGCACTGGCTACAGGGCGTGGTGTTTGGGGATGACACTGACCAGGAGGCCATCGCCCAGATCCTGGACTTCATTTCAGCCCAGACGCATATCCCCATTCTCGGAGTACGCGGAGGCTCCTCCATGATCATGGCTGCCAAGGTAGGTCACTTCCACACAAGAGGACAGCTTTTGTAAAAAGGAATTAGCACCATTTATGTGTAGGCTGTGTCTTAATATTAAAATACAAAATATCCAATTATGCCAAACCACATGTACACCTCCAATTCTTGTCTTGTTATTGGGTGACTGGCACAGACAACTTATCAAACTGGCACGCTGGAGGAGAAGGTAACGCTGTTTTTGCTTCTCACAAGGCCAGTCCTCACTCTAACCTTAAATCTCAGCTGCGTTTCATTTCCGATTGGCTGCTGTCAATCACGCTGTTCCCACTGCTTTCCCCCCGTGAAATCTTGTCACGGATTGATTACGTGTTCCAATCAACAAAATATGGATTTAAAGTCTCCAGACGTAGCCTAGGTGATGGAAAGCAACCCTGGCCTTAAACGTCTGCTATCAAATAGGTGAGTTTGTATTTGGCAGTAAGAGTAAAAAAACTGTGGTTCTGCACTATTCATGTGTGCAAGTATGACTTAAAAATGACACAAAGCACTTTCGTGTAATTTTATGTTATAATGAAGCCTCAATAAAACAGAGAAAGCATAGCTTGACTGTAACAGAGGGCTTCTTGACTCTTCCTCCACCACCTTCCTGTTCCTGTTTGCAGACATGCAGACAGACAGACAGACAGCAATGCTAAGCTGGGGTGTCTCACTTGAAAGACAAAGTGCCAACAGAGCTGATGCCAGTGACAGGATCAGCTGGAGATTGCACCAGAATAGAGAGCTAGATCTCTGCCTATTTACTACGCCCTGCCTAATGGGATAAAACAATCTGCTGCTGCTTTATCTGTGTCCGCCTGGGATCTGGATTTGGACTCCGCTTCTCAAAATCAGCTCATTCATTTGGTGCTGGCTGGGAAAAACACACACACACAGTTAAGGAAAAAAGTATAGATCTATGACGGAGAGTGAAACCTGGTGTCTCAGTCTTATCTCTGCCATCCACGTCTTCATGTAGTCATCCTCTAGTTTGTCCGCGTACCCTCTTGGTGGCAACAGGTCGTTGCGCCAGCAGAGATGTGAGCTGCAGTGACACGCCGAGGCCAGCGGCCACCACTGAAACTCTTCTCTCTGTTCCTTCTCATTAGAGCTCTAAGGAGCGAAGTGGCAGACTCCAATTGCTCCACTCCAATTGCAGACACTGCTGCTTGGCGGACACATCTATGCTCACAGTTCAGTCCTCGTACAGACACGCACCCCCACACCCAGACCTGCTAATCACATTTTTTTTTTAAAGAAAACAAAACTGTATAAATCATTTCAAGAACTCCAATCGTCATCCAACTGTGTTAAATATTAAAATTTCTATTTGTGCTTCACCGAATGCAAAAACACAGGCTGAAGAAAATCCACGAGAAAGAAGGAATGGGCCCGTGTGAACATGTTTGTGTGTGTGTGCAGCAGCGGTGTTGTTAATTAAG
Source organism: Maylandia zebra (assembly GCF_041146795.1). Lineage (NCBI taxonomy): Eukaryota > Metazoa > Chordata > Actinopteri > Cichliformes > Cichlidae > Maylandia > Maylandia zebra. The sequence continues at coordinate 11,657,332 of NC_135170.1, read as the reverse complement.
TGCACGTGGCCCTAAGTGCACCACGCGGTGGAAAAAGAGCAGCGTTTTGTGGAGAAGGATTAAATGGATTTCCCCCAACTGCAAGCCAGAGACTGCCTCCCCTGAGAGCTTCCTCCTGGCTGCGCTGAGGTCTGGGGGAGTCAGGAGGGACGAGGTCGCACCAAGGCTCAGTGTCCCCGAACGGATTTGTGTCTGCCTAATGGGCTGAGACAACGGAGTGCCGAAAGTATAGCAGGGAAGGATCAGAAGGCAGGAGAGGGAGGGAACGCAAAATACATGAGTGAAAATAGAGAAATTGAGATAGCGGGGGGAGGAAATGAGACTGAGGGGACTAAATTCTACTTTGAGGGAAAGTGGGTAGGAAGGGAGAGGCGGGACGTGGATCAGGTGGGGTTCAGATGGGGGCTGCCTGTAGACGAGACGGGCAGATGTGGCCAGAGGGCACAAAAGTAGTCAGTTTAAGACCATTCAGACTTGAGGGGAAGGGGGGGATACTGTGTCTAAAAGTGAGTGGTAGGTGCTGAGAGAGATAAAGAGAGAGGGGGAAAGTTTCCTCTCTCGCGGACAGCTGCGATGGAGAAAAAGCGATAAAGTATGGAAGATAAAATGAAAGGCAGAGTTATAGAGCTTAAGAAAAATTGGCTTTTGGTATTTGTGTGTTTTTTTCTGAGAGAGCATCTCCAGGAAATGGACTGACAAAGATTGGGAAATAGGGATGGAGTACGGGGCGTTTATCTTAGGGCTCCTAATCATCACATGCTCGCGCGCGCGCGTGCGCGCGCGCACACACACACACACACACACACACACACACACACACACACACACACACACACACACACACACACACACAAATGAGTGCATCCGCCAAGACTGAAGGCCAAATGCTGCTATTACAGTTGACAGCATAACCCCTCCTTTTTCATTACACATCCGAGGAAAGATGATAACAGGAAACGACGGAGAAGGTGGGGAATGTTGTGTTTGGGGTTTTAGTGTGTGCTGGAGAGGAGAGTTTTCAGGACTGGTACAAGATAATTCCATAAAACGGCCACTCTGCAGGAGAGTAAGTGTGAAGAGTCAAACTGGATCTTTATCAGAAAAATGCTCTTTTTCATGCATGCATGAGTGTTACTTACAAAGCAGTATCATTACCAAGGAACATGCTTTGGGGCTGAAACTGCAGTTCCCTAAATTAAAGGCTGACTCCAGAAGTGAGCGGATCCTCGTGGAATCACATGTTCAGTAGACAGTAGACAGCGGAAAACACGGACGTAGCTTTGGGGTCGGAAAAACGCCAATGCTAAAAACCTGCATTCTGTCTGAAAACCACCAGATGGCGATACCTGTGGGTGCGCAAAGACGTCCTATAAAAGTCTATGCGATAATGGCTTTCTGTTCTGACCTCCACAATATTTTCCTGCAGAGTTCATGAGCGCACTCGTTTGGAATCATTGCAGAAATTTTTTTTAGAAATCTCGGTGATACTATGTTTCAAAATGGAGGATTATCTGTGGTGTGAAACTGCACACAGTGGTTTCAGTCAGACTCGCCATCATATCTGGCTATTTGCAGCTGAGACACCAATGGTGAGTAGCTCATCTCATTTGCCAAGATGCAAATGAAAAGCTGAGTTTACCAAAATACACGTGCACACGTGGACAACACCAAATATCTGTTTTAATGTGCAGTTAACTTTAGTAATAGCTTATCCTAAACTCTTGATTCTCAATATACAAGGAGGCCTGCGGGAAATGAGTCTTCTACTCAAAAATTAAGGCATTTTATCCATGTCTCATTTACAGAAGCGTTTTCTTCCATGTCTAAGCGTTTTCTAAAATTGACACTCAAGGTTCAGCATGCAGACTGGAGCAGCCAGGGATCGAACCACCAACAAACCAACCACCAACCGTAACCACATTGTAGATCCCCTCCTTGGTTCAACGATGGTCATTCCCTTTTCACGTAAATGGACTATTTGACTCCTCATTCAAACCAAGAACCAAGCCTTCTTTTTACACTTACAGGCCCATTAGGTGTAAATACAGAGCAGCGTCTTATCCTGATGAGGTTGCTCTTCTATTTTGTGCCATCCACTTTGTCAGAGGTTCCTTGGTTTCCCTGATATATAATTCCCAGGAACCACAAACACTTTATTGCCCAGTTTATGCTGTTGGACCTGATCCTTCGGGTGAACCCGTTTTTGTAGCATTTTGGGGTTTGAACAAATGCATCTCAGCTGTTCCGATACTCCTGACACATAAAGGATCACCAATGGTTTTTGCTTGGGCAGCGTTCGTTCTTCTTCTCTTCTGAATCACCCGGAGCTTTCTTTTGGCCTCTTCGCAGCTTTGTTAAACGCTCAGCTGGGATAAGCACATTTACTCAGGGCCTCTTTGATATGTTGTTCTCCTCCTTCCCTGGCTGTTGTGTCTGGCAGGAACGGTGTTCGCTCTGTGTTGTAGCCTCCTGATGACGCCCAGTTTATCCTCCAGTGGATGATGATACGAGTCAAACCTTAAATACTGCTCTGTATGTGTTGGTCCCTCCCTGGTTAACTTTATGTGTTTGTCTAGGAAGTTAACATGAACAATGAATTGTGGTACATCCCGAGATTCGTGGTACCCCCCACCCAAAAGCAAAAAACCCGACTGTGTCCACAACAGAATCAACTTTCTGGGATTTCCTTACCTTTACTATTAAGCCTCCATTAAGACTCTCACATCTATATCAGTGAGTAAGATCAATGAGGGAGGGAGGGAAAGAGGGAAGGCATGACGATAAATAAGAGGATGAGTGCTTTGTGTGGATGGCCACATGACTGAGAAAACAGAGGGAGAGAGGGGAGTCGGGGAGCGACACAGACCTATTTGCAGCAGTGGTGTTGCCATCTATCCAAACAAAAAGAGAATCTGCCTACGCCTGGATGGAGGAGGATGGAAGAGGAAGAAGAAGAAGACGGATCGAGCACAGCTGTCCGCACATCTGTGAAAGACTGGATAAGATAACCAAAGAGAAAACACAGGCACTCATCTAACTGTTTAAGTGCGTGCGGGTCTATAGGCATCTGTGTGTTTGTGTTTATGTAGCCAACATGACTGTAGCTGCCAGTCCTTTTGTCACTAGTGATTTCCAGCACCACCCTGTTTGTTGTAGCACTACAGTGTCTGTTGGACTGCAGTAATCAGCATGATCTAAAGCTCTGGCTAATGCTCATATTATCAAGACATGCGGCGCTATTTTCCTCAGCTTGTCTAGAAGGTACGGCTTTGTAGTGGCACAAATAGCTGTAGTTGTTGCCGATCACCCCCAGGGCCACTACGCAACAAGAATAGTGAACCAATCTGAGGGAGGAGGCAGTCGTTGTAGATTAGGAGGGAGATAGCATCTGCTTGTGCATAGGATTTAGCTATAAGATCGTCAGCAATTAACGAGAAAAAGGGGAACGCAGCCAACCCTGATTACTGGAAACTGTAATATAATATGAATAACATTTGCACACATGCAGGAGGATGCAAAATGATGGCACACATGCTTTTTTCCCTCCATAAATGTACAGTAACATGTGTCACAAGGGGGATTAATGGATGCATATTAAACAGATATTCTAAGAAAGTCTAAACTGTTTCCACGACACCATCGCATCCACACACAAAGCATCCACGGGGGGATGCTCGGGCGCTCGGGCACACAAACAAATCTGTTCCCTCGCATCCATTGTGCGACTGGCAGCTTTCTTCAGAAGCCAAACAGCAGGATGCGATCAATTAACTTTTGCCCAAATAATTCAGCTGTTTTCACCGCTCCAAACGTGGTCATTTGCACTGCGGGTGTCCCGAGCCTTTTGTGAGGGGAGAGAGAGAGAGCAATTTTGTGTACGAGCGCGAGTCGTCCCCGTCTGCGTGCCTTTGTGTTCAGAGGAGACCGGGCTGATGTTGAACCGGAGCCAGACGTAATTGCCGTGGAGTGCGCAAGTAAGCCAGTTGAACCATTTAATCACAGCGCCAAGAGGGAGTTCAGTGGTGCAATTAACGCCCGTACCTCTGAAGAAGCATGTTCCGGTCATTCTCTGTGTTTACGTTTTACCCTATAGTTAGGAGGAGCTGTTCTTTCAAATTTTGGGCCCCAAAAGAAACAGACTTGTTTAGGCGTCGTTTCTGTACGCTCACCGTGCCCTCTTGGGGTTTTTATCCGGGGCGGTTGAACATAAACGTTTCTGCATTTATATTCCCAATTAATGTCCTACAATAGCACCTATTGTTGTAGCAATCACCGAGGTCCTGTACTCTATTAATGTAATGTGCCGTTCGGCTTGGCAGGACCGCGTCCTCGCTAAAACATAGATGCAATTAGGAGCAATTTGTAAACGATAAGAGAATTAAAAAGCGAGTGTTCCTCTGCCTGACGTCGCTCTCTCTCTCTCCGAGTTTCTCTTTGTCTGTTTTTATTTCTTGCCTCCCCCCCATTCTGTTTCTGTCTGTTCCAGTCTCTCATCTGTGTCCCTCGCCTCTAATTCTTCAATTCATTTGTGGATTTTATTATTTTTTTGTGTCCAGCAAAGCATATTGAACCCCATCTAACAGCTTTCTGATCTATCCTTTCATCCCAGCTATGTTCTCTTTACTTTCTTTTCCTTATTTTTTTTGGTTTCATCCCCAGGTGCATCTCGGTCAGCTCATTTACTGTCTGTGTGCCTGTAGCAGTGTCCCAAACGGCTGCTTTCAAATGCAAAAAGATTACTGGGAGAGTTCCTTTTCTGGAACTTTGCACGTGTTTTGAGATTGTATATATACTTTTTACTGTTACACAAAAAAATGCTAATATAAACGCTCAGCTGAATCCCGAAATTTACATTGTGGTCCACATACAGCCTACTTTGATCTTAAATGGGCCAGACCATTGTAGCTCACCCTTTCTGCCAGTGTAAAGAAGTTTAATTACACTTTTAATCCCTGAGATATCATAACGTAGAAAAAAGAAGTGCAATTTCAACTGTATGCCTCATGATAAAGAAATACTGCTGTAATAAATGAAAGAAATCTGCCAGCATGACTTTTTGGGCTTAAACTATAAGAAATAAATGTATAATGATGCATAAAAACGCATGTCATTGCCCAGACTTAAAATAAAAATAAAACAGATAGTTTTGGTCAATTCACAGAAAACATTTTTTGTTTTGTAACTCTTTGTAAGAAAATAGAAACTTCTCAGTTTGACAGTGAAAAAACAGCCATTTGGTTGTTTAACTGTTACTTAATTACCTTAATTAGTATGAAATATGGGGGAGCTGCAAAACGTCTTAAAATAAGGTTAAATTTCCCAACTTTGTGCCCTCCTTTACATTTTCCAACACACTCCAATGGGCCGGGTTGGAGTCTTTGCCGGGCCTATTCTGGCCCCCGGGCCTTATATTTGACACCCCAGCTTTACAGGAAGAGGATAAATCCAAAACTATAGAAAGTTTTCTTAATTTCTGCATGGAAATGTCCCCTCAGTAGTCTGTTACCTTCTCATTGTCCTGGTTTAGAAAATGTGACAGCCCACTGTGTGTGTGTTCTCCTTTCCTTTCCTCGAGCGAGAGAGGGAGCTAGGAAGAGGTAGTGAAAAGTATCGAGAGCCCTAAATTTATGTGTCCTATTTTCTAACCCTGTTGGTCTCAATTTACTCCGACCATTTAGAATGTGGCCATTTTTAAACCTGCTCCACAACTTTTCATTCTGCACCTCTCCCTCTCTGAACCTGACTCACTTTTCACTCTGTGATTTTTAATTTATTTTAATACCTGAAGATTGATTAAAGAAAAAAAAAACGCTGAATGCTGATTTGTCGGTCTTTTCATTCATCAGGTTGTAACGTTCTGCTGTTTTACTCTTCCTCTCCGTCTTGATTTGTGAAATTGGATTGTTGTAGATGGTCTCCTTCGTCCCGTGGCAGCTCATGAGCCAGACGGACAGATTTACACTAGATGTATGGGTTAATCCCCCTTCCTTGCCCCCTGTTTTCCACACCTTGTCACTCACCTGCCTCTCCCTGTTCTCAGGTGCCGGCAGAACTGAGCGAAATTTGTCAGGAATGGTGCATTAAACCGGGACAGTTCATCCATCCCTTGCCTCCTTTTCTTTACCTCCCCTCAGGTTCAGGCATTGTCTCAGTCTCGCCCCTCCCCTCTCTTTTCCTCCTCACTTGGCCTCCTTTTTCTTAATTTTCACTCTCTGTCCCTCCGGTATGGGACCACACCTTTTCCTTCCACACCAGCCATCCCTTTAGACATGCCTTTACACCCTGCCTCAGCCTCTCCCCGTCCTCTTCCTCTTCTCCCTCTTACTTTATTACTACCTGCATCAGCCTCATCTTCTGTCCCTCTGTACTTTCCTTTCATGACTACTGCCTCTACACCCAAACGTCTCCTTCCTCTAGACACAAATAAATAAAAAGAATAAATAAATAAATTCAAATTTTATTTGTCACGTACACAGTCATACACAGTACGATATGTAGTGAAATGCTTGGACAACTGCTCGTGACCTAAAGAAAACAAAAAAAGGAAAAGGCTATGAATAAGATAGGAAATAAATATGAAAAATTAAAAAGGGTAAATTTAACTAGGAAGGAATAAAATATAAATTAAGGTTAAAAATGAAATAACTGTACAACACAAATTAGAATGAAGGGTAAATTTAACTGGGAAGAATAAGATAAAGATAAATATATAAATTAAAGTTGAAAATAAAATAACTGTACAACAAAATACACAATACACAATATAGAACTATATAAGAATGTATGAAGAAATCTAAATATAAATAAATATATACACAATAACAGCAGCTGTACAAGTATTAACTGGAAATGAAGAATATAGTGACCAGTGTTGTGCAAAACCAAAGTCCAGAAAGTCCAGTGTGTGTGTAAGAACCATATGTGTGGGTCAGTACTGTGTGGTGGTGTGATTGAGAGACCGTATCGCCTGCGGGAAGAAGCTCCTCCTCAGTCTCTCTGTGTTGGTCTTCAGGGAGCGGAATCGCTTTCCTGACCTCAACAGAGAGAACAGTCTGTTGTTGGGATGGCTGAGGTCCTTCACGATCTTCCTGGCCTTGGTCCAGCACCGCCTGCTGTAGATTGAGTGCAGGTCAGGGAGCTCGGAGCGGATGGTGCGCTCAGCTGACCGCACAACCCTCTGTAGAGCTCGTCTGTCCTGCATGGTGCTGTTCCCGAACCAGGTTAAGATGTTTCCCGCCAGGATGCTCTCTATGGTGCACGAGTAAAAGTTCCTGAGCACCTTGGAGGGCAGTTGGAAGTCTCTCAAGCGTCTGAGGTGGTAGAGACGCTGTCGGGCCTTTTTCACCACGGTGTTGATGTGACAGGACCATGACAGGTCCTGCGTGATGTGAACTCCGAGGTATTTGAAGCTGTCCACTCTCTCCACTGGGCACTCGTTGATGACGGGGGTCTGGTAGTTCCTCTCCTGCTTAGTGCTGAAGTCCACTATCAGCTCCTTTGTCTTACTGACGTTTAGAAGGAGGTTGTTCCTCTGGCACCAGTTCTCCAGATTCCTAATCTCCTTCAGGTAGGCCGTCTCGTTGTTATCAGAGATCAGGCCCACCACGACGGTGTCGTCAGCAAACTTGATGATGGTGGTGGAGCTGGTAGTGGCCACACAGTCATATGTGTACAAAGAGTACAGCAGGGGGCTCAGAACACACCCCTGGGGGGCTCCAGTGCTGAGAGTGGTGGAGGCTGAGACATGTCCGCCCATCCTTACTGCCTGTGGTCTGCCAGTTAGGAAGTTGGAGATCCACTGACACATAGATGAGCTGAGTCCCAGATGCTCCAGCTTGGTGGTGAGTGTGGAGGGAAATAATCGAACACTCCCATCCTTTTCCCACTTCACCCAACCACTGCCACCATGATCTAAGCAACTCCTCCCTTCTTATCTGCCCCTTCTCCAACCTCCATCCTTCCCTCCTAGCCTCTTGTGGACCTTTACACCAGCCCTTTGCTGGGACTCTTATTAGTCTTATCTCTGCCTGCCTCCGCCCTGATTCAGGGGTGGAAAGGGAATGTACCGCTATCTGTTCATAGGCTGGGATGAGTCAGTCCTTTTCTATACAGTATATATGGAGAGGGGACAGAAGCGGTGCAAATTCTGAACTCTAGTTAATTACTGTCTAACGACACTTGGGATACTGATGAAGAGCTACACCTTCCTGCTACATCTGCAGGATCTAGGATGATCCTTTTCCCTACAAGTCTTTATATCTGTCCAGTCACAATCTCTGCTGCTCTTCCCGGTGCAAGGTTATGACATTGCCCTGTTGACATTTCCCAGCTGATCCATGATTGTTCATCTCACTGATCAGAGTCCCGGTCAAAGGTGTAGTGAGTATGATTTGAACATAGATCGGCTCTTCACTCAAGTTGCCTTATGAGTATATTTACTGGGAAGGCGCAGGAGCACTGAAAATCTTGGCAGCATCTGAATTAGACTTTAGTTTGTACTACTTGGTCAAATTTAGCCAAGTTTTGTGTCACAAAAACAAAAACATTCAGCTCATGTTTCCCAGTCTGTTAGAAAGGTACGAGATGGAAATCATCACGTGCATTTAAAGAAATAAAAAACAAAACAACAGAAATAATAGTAATTACTCTAAGAAAACATACATATTCATGAGGATAGTCATGACTATTCACCACTTTTAAACTGCGTGTCAGTCTCTGAGTGCTTTTTTCTGGCGTCGTGACGAGCCGCAAGAGCAAAATGAAACTGCCGCTGAACACGGCGCTGAGACTCGAGGTCTGTTTATGCAGTAGCAACTTGGTTTCAGAGTCTGCGAGTCGAGAGGTACAGTCTGAGATAGGAGGATCGCTCTGTGTGACTCACACTGCCTGTCTGGTCATGTCAGCGCTCAAATCCTCCACGACTTCAGCAAGTATGATTTCAACGTACTCTGGATATGAGCGAGAGAAAATACGGAGAAGATGGTTGAATGCATTTCCATTAGATTAAATATTTGGGCTTCTTTATTAGAAGGCACAGTGAAGAGAGAGAGAGTGGGAGAAGACGGAGGGCCTCGGGTCACGATCGGTCTGGTCGCCTGCTCAGCTGGCGAGCTAATATTCAGTTTACTTTAATTAGCATAGCACCAAACTTTAACAACAGTCTTCTCAAGGTAGTTTGTACTGTAAGGTGAAGATCCTACATCCTCAACCATCCGGAAGAGAACAGGAAGTGAAAAAAACAACTCCCTTTTCCTTGGGTTGCAAACTCATAGTGCTGGATCATCATAGATGATCCAACAAGACCATTTCTAATAATAATAGATGCCACATAATAGCAAATATATTCACATTCGATTAAGTTCTATCAAGGCTTTTGGTCACGCTGCGCTGGTCATAAATTAAACAAATCTGCTGCGCGACATCAGTAAGTCTATTTTATTTTTAATTGCAGTTTGCTTGGATTCATTTATATGTACAATAGCATTTTATAGAACAGTAACAGCTTTGAGCGCAGTCAATACATGGAAATGTTATCGCCCATGTGTCATTGTGAACAGTTTTAATCCAAGTTTTCCTCCTGATGCTTTATTTAGTCAACAGGTTCTGCCTCCTTTCACCTGCCCTTACGGCGTCCACGCTCTGCTTCACCTTTGGCCTCTTCTCTTACAAGCCCTGCATCGGTTGGTGGGAGAAAAAATAGCAGAGGAGGAAGACAGGAAATAGACAAAATTAGGATGCTAGAGGGGAAGGAGAAATGCAGATGGAGGGATAAAGGAGGGGGATATGTAGTCAAGAGGCAGGGATGTGGAACAAGAAAGGCGTAAGACCACAATGTGCTCACTCAATTACTCACCAATGCTGAGCCAAGCTGGCCGTCATCAGAGCCACATGCTGTGACACACACACAGCTGCAGCTGCACGCAGCAGCCTATACATCAGATCAATATGTTCAGATGTGTTCCTGCTGACCTGCAGAGTAAAAATTATTCAACCCTGGACACCCTTGTCTTCCACGTTTATGCTGACTTAACTTCCCCCTTCCTCCATGTTCGCAGCCGTCCAAGCTCACATATACCTTAAACGTGATGGCAAACGTTTTCACACGTCCGCACAAGCCATGCGCCTCCCGGGTGACAGTCCAATCTCTTTGGGTGTGTAAGGTTTTCTCCCCAAGATGGATTCCAGGTGGGAAAGAAGCAGGCCAGACCCCGTTTGTTCCCCGCAACGTACGGGCGGATCAGGAGGGAAGAGAAACGCAGCTCTGCAGTGAATGTAATCATTACGGTAAATAAATCGAAATCCGTGCTCGGATGTGAGTTTGCAGATGGTGAAATCAAAGGAGCGAGCTCATTTTTCCTCTTTTTTTGTGCAGTTTGTTTTAAAAGCTGCTCAAAGGGCACTGTGGTTTACCCGATAATTACAAATAGAAAAATGCACTGTTTGACTGGCAAGAATATCATATTTGCTCAGGTTTGAAAGCCCGGTGCCTTGTATTTATAGATGCTTCTTCACTAAAGTATTTCTGGGGTAGAATTTAAAAAAAAAGAAAACAAACACAAAAAAGATCTTTTTGCTCAACCCCATTCTGTCTCGTCTCTCCCTCTCTATTTTTTTTTTATCTCAAACCGCTCGGCGCTCTCCTTCCCCTTTCTCACTTTCTCACGTCATGTGAATTGAAGCGAGGCGAGCTCCTGTGATGAATGTAAATATTGCCCATCCCCTCCCTTGTTCTCCTAAATTACAGCAAACACTACCTCCTCTTTAGTCTTCACTCCCTCTGTCTCTCCGCATTTACCCACAACCCCGCAGTTCGTCCTAGCGCGTCGACCGGCAGGCAATCTGCCTGGCCTTCAGCTTCCATACAAACACATTTACAGATACAGTACACAGACATATGAGTCAGACGTGATAAATAGACAATACTCCGAGAGGAAAAATACACCTCCGGCATGTATATTGCTCACTTTGTGGACACTATCGGTACAGCGCGAAGGACTGGGCTGCCAGCACATCACGAATACGCTTCATCCTTGCATTGATAATCAATAGATGGTAGCCATATTTTTGTATTGTAATTACTGGAATGATTCACTATGCTCCAGCAATTTGGGGGATTGCAATTTTCTGCGAATGTTCAGACTCTGATGTGACAATGACAATGGATTTAGTAAAAATAAATAAATAATCACACTGTTAAAACTGCAAACAGGATACTTAAATATAACAGAGTCACACAATTAATAGAGTTCAATCTCTTGTGTTTCCTTCACCCTAATGATAGAAGCTGCAAGTGCTTTCAAATGGTATCGAACAGCAAAAACGAAACGCAATCACGGGGAAATCGCTGAATTTGGATGCTCCCTTTTATTTTTACCATAGCCTTTAACCATTAAACAACTTGTGGCAGAAAGCAGGATAACTTTCTGGAGTTTACAAATTAAATTCAGCTCTGTAGGAAGTTATGTAGCCGCTGGTGCATGCTGCTACCCATGGTGACTATTTTTTGTTGCAATCAGTTATGCCCTTGTGATGTTCAAAAAACTCCAAATCTGCTGCCAATATGGCTGACGTGCTGCCTGAAAAACAGCTGTCACCGCATTAAAGTCAAGTCGTGCAAATGGCAAGCACTAGAGAAGAAGACACTCACCCTCGCTCGCTTTGCCAACCTGTCTGGTAGCTGATGATATGTTTTGCAGGATATATTTGACTCTTTTGCCTGTAAGTGGCATTAAATAACATCTGATTGGAAAGTCAATATTAGCCAGCAAGAGTGTTTATACCCAGTGCCATAAAAATCCACGAAGCCTTATTGAAGTGGTGGAGTAACCAACAGACTAGCGCATGCATTGCCGTTTTAGCTAAAAATGGTTGATGAAGAACTGAAGGAGGCATTAAAGAAGTAGAAAGCAGTACAGTGTAGCTGCACACAGCTACAAGCATTTGTGAGCTTTTTTTTGATCATCTCTAACACCATTTCAATGTTCAGTATCAGAAGTTATGATCGTTATCATTATCACTAAAACAACCCCCACTGGGCATTAAAGTTATTTGCATTAGTTCTCTGGCACATCAGTGTTGTGTCAAGCACTTGTTGGGTGGACCAGAGCTCCTCTCTTCTCCTCTGAAGGCTGATTTGCATTACCAAAGTCAAACAGGCTTAATAGACTTTTATTGGCATGAGGCGGCCGGGCACGGAGGGGGGGCTTTTGTACAATGCAATATGCTAATAGAAAGAACGCTCTGTACTAGGACATCAACTAGCACATCAACAACAACAACACAAAAAAACCAATCCCATAC